>NC_133508.1:156682500-156985000 GCF_049354715.1 Callithrix jacchus
AACCTGGGAGATGGAGGTTGCAGTAAGACAACATCACCCCATTGCACTCCAGCCTGGGTGACAGAAGGAGACTCCATCTCAAAAATAAATAAATAATATCCTATAAAAATTTATGTATATTTTTTGTGAAGACATGTTTTCATTTCTCCTAAGAGATCTTGGTTCGATCATATGGTAGATACATAGTAACCTTTTAAGAAACTGTCAAATTGCTTTCCATAGTGCTTGTAACCTTTTATATTCCCACCAGCTGTGTATGAGAGTATTAGCTGAGTAGCTCTACATTCTAATACTTGGAATGCTCAGTCCTTTTAATTCTAGCCATTGTGTTGGATGTACAATAGTAGACTATGGTGTTTTAATTTGCATTTCCCTAATGAACAATATTGTTGAGCATCTTTTCAAATGTTTATTTATCACGTGTTTATTTTCTTTAGTGAAATATCTGATAAAATATTTTGCCCTTTTTTTTTTTTTTTTTGAGACAGAGTTTCTTTCTCTTTTTGCCCAAGCTGGAATCAATGGTGTGATCTCGGCTCACTGCAACCTCCACCTCCCAGGTTCAAGTGATTCTCCTGCCTCAGCCTCCCGAGCAACTGGGATTGCAGGCATGCATCACGATGCCCGGGTAATTTTTGCATTTTTAGTAGAGATGGGGGTTTCACCATGTTGATCTGGCTGGTCTCAAACACCCTCCTTAGCCTTCCAAAGTGCTGGGATTACAGGCTTGAGCCACCACACCCGGCCATATTTTCCCTATTTTTAAATTGAGTCGTTTGTTTTCTTTTTATTTAGTTGTTCTGAGACAATTGTATTATTTCTAATTTTGATGAATGCATAATAGTTGTGTATATTTATGTGATATTTTGATGTGAGCATATAATGTGGAATGATTACTTCAGAGTGATTGGTATATCTATCATCTTAAATATTTATGATTTCTCTGTGTTAGGGGCATTTCAATTCTACTCTTCTGGTTGTTTTGAAATACACAATAAATTACTGTTAACTAGGCCAGACGTGGTGGCTCATGCCTGTAATCCCAGAATTTTGGGAGGCCGAGGCAAAGCGGATCATGTGGTCAAGAGATCGAGACCATCCTGGCCAACCTGGTGAAACACTGTCTCTATTAAAAATCAAAAATTAGCTGGTGGTGGCACACACCTGTAGTCCCAGCTACTCAGGAGGCTGAGGTAGGAGAAAATCGCTTGAATGCAGGAGGTGGAGGTTGCAGTGAGCAGAGCTTGTACCACTGTACTTCAGGCTGGTGACAGAGCAAAACTTCATCTCAAAAAAAAAAAAATTACAGTTAACCATAGCCACCCTATTGTGCTACCAAACACTAGATTTTATTCCTTCTGTTAACTGTATACTTGTACATGTTTATCTACTGTTCTTTATCCCCCATTCCCACTACCCTTCCTAGCCTCTGGCAATCATTACTCTACTCTCTATCTCCATGAGATCAATTTTTTTAGCTCCATATATGATTTAACACTTAACATAATGCCCTCCAGTTACCTCCATGTTGTTGCAAATCACAGGATATTATTATTATTTGTTATGGCTAAATAAGGTTGTATTGTACATACATACCACATTTTCTGTATCCACTCATGTTAATGGACTTGTAGGTTGATTCTGTATCTTAGCTATTGTGAACAGCACTGAATTAACATGGGAGTGAAAATGCTCTCTTCGATATACTGATTTCCTTCTTTTTCTATTTGGACCTATACCCAGTCATGGGATTGCTGGGATATCCTTGAGTTTTGAGAGTTCTTTCTGTATTTTGGATATAAGTCCTTCTTTAGAAATTTAGAAATTTTAGAAAGTCCTTCTTTTCAAATTTTGGTGGGGGGGGTCTATGACTTATTTTTCATTTCTTTAAACAGTCTTTCAAAAATACTCAACTTTAATAAAAGTTCAATTTATCAGTTTTTATGGATCATGCTTTTGGTACTGTATCTAAGAAATTTTTATCAGACTTTGCATCACTAATACGTTCTTCCATATTTCTGCTAAAAGTCTAATCGTTTTAGTTTGATAGTTAGGTGTATAATATATTTTGAATTAATTTTTATGTGGCATGAGGTATGGATCAAAGTTTATATTTGTTGCTTATGGATATTCCAGTATTTCAGCACCAGCACATCTCTGCTGAATTTTCATCTTTGTTGAAAATTGTTTGCTGCTATATGTGAGGTATCTTTCTGGGTTCTCTATCCTGTTTCATTGATATAGTTGTTAATCCTTTTGCCAATGCCACACTATCTTGATTATTGTAGTTTTATAGTACTTTTTGAAATTAGGTCCTGTTAATGCCTTGATTTTGTTCTTTGTTTAAAGTCAACTTGGCTATTCTGGGTCCTTTGCATTTCCATATGACTTTTAGAATATGTTTGCCAATTTTCACTTTTAAAAAGCATAATGAAAATCCTAGAAGAAAACCAAGGCAAGACCATTCAGGACATAGGCAAGGACCTTGTGACCAAAGCACCAAAAGCAAAAAACAGACAAATGGGATCTAATTAAATGCCACAGCTTCTGCACAGCAAAAGAAACAATCATTAGAGTGAACTGGCAACCAACAGAATAGGAAACATTTTTTGCAATCTACCCATCTGACAAAGGGCTGATATCCAGAATCTACAAAGAACTAAAACAGATTTACAAGAAAAAAACAAACAAACCCATTCAAAAATGGGTGAAGGATATGAACAGACACTTTTCAAAAGAAGACATATATGAGGCCAACAAACACATGAAAAAATGCTCATCATCACTGGTTATTAGAGAAATGCAAATCAAAACCACATTGAGATGCCATCTCACACCAGTTAGAATGGCGATCATTAAAAAATCTGGAGACAGATGTATATATATATATATATATATATATATATATATATATATATGTACACATATATGCAACGCATATGTATATGTATACAAAATTGCACTTTAGGTTCTGGTGTACATGTGCAGATCATGCAGGATTGTTGCATAGGTACACACACTGCAAGGTGGTTTGCTGCCTCCATCTCCCCATCACCCATATCTGGCATTTCTCCCAATGTTATCCCTCCCCAACCTCACCACCCCCTGCTTTCCCTCCCCTAGCCCCCCCAAAAGACCCTAGTGTGTGATGCTCCCATATATATATACATATATGTGTGTATATATATATGTGTGTGTGTGTGTGTGTGTGTGTGTGTGCATATATATATATATGGAGTGGTCACACCATGGGAGGGGTGGCCTGGCCCCCCACAAGGGACACCGATGCGCCCCTGCGGGGGTGGGCGCTGGGAGGGGGGAGAGCGCGGGTCCCTCGTAGGGGACCGGGCCGCCCCTCCCATGGTGCGACACTAATATATTGTAATGGAATTTGATTAGGAATGCTTTAAACATGTAGATCAATTTAGAGAGAACTGAAATATTAACAACATTGAGACTTCCCATCTATTAATGTGCTGTATCTCTCTATTGACTTAAGTTTTCATTAATTTTTTAAAAACATTTTGTAGGGAGTGTAAATTGGTTCAACCATTGTGGAAGACAGTGTGGCAATTCCTCAAGGACCTAGAAATAGAAATTCCATTTGACCCAGCAATCCCATTACTGGGTATATATCCAAAGGACTATAAATCATTCTACTGTAAGGACACATGCACACGAATGTTCATTGCAGCACTGTTTACAATAGCAAAGACCTGGAACCAACCCAAATGCCCATCAATGATAGACTGGACAGGGAAAATGTGGCACATATACACTGTGGAATATTATGCAGCCATCAAAAACAATGAGTTCGTGTCCTTTGTAGGGACATGGATGAACCTGGAAACCATCATTCTCAGCAAACTGACACAAGAACAGAAAATCAAACTGCATGTTCTCACTCATAGGCGGGTGCTGAACAATGAGAACACATGGACACAGGGAGGGGAGCACTACACACTGGGATCTGTTTGGTGGAAATAGGGGAGGGACAGCAGGGGGTGAGGAGTTGGGGAGAGATAACATGGGGAGAAAGGCCAGATATAGGTGAAGGGGAGGAAGGCAGCAAATCACACAGCCACATGTGTACCTATGCAACTATCTTGCATGTTCTTCACATGTACCCCAAAACCTAAAATGCAATAAAAAAACCATTTTGTAGTTTTCAGTGTAAAGTTCCTATACATCTTTAGTAGGATTTATACTTAAATTCTCATTAGATCTGATGTCCATGTAAATATTAGTAGTTGTGTTTATTTTTCGCTTCGATGTCTGATTATTATTAGTGTCTAGAAATGAACTTACTTTTATATAGTGATCTTGTGTCCTGTAACATTGTTAAATTTGCTTATAAATTCTGGTAGCTTTTTATTTATTTTTTTTTTTAATTTTTTATTGGATTATAGGTTTTGGGGTACATGAGCAGAGCATGCAAGAAGGTTGCGTAGGTACACACATGGCAGTGTGCTTTGCTTTTCTTCTCCCCTTCACCCACATTTGGCATCTCTCCCCAGGCTATCCCTCCCCACCTCCCCCTCCCACTGGCCCTCCCCTTTTCCCCCCAATAGACCCCAGTGTTTAGTACTCCCCTTTCTGTGTCCATGTGTTCTCATTTTTCATCACCCACCTATGAGTGAGAATATGCGGTGTTTCATTTTCTGTTCTTGTGTCAGTTTGCTGAGGATGATGTTTTCCAGATTCATCCATGTCCCTACAAATGACACGAACTCATCATTTCTGATTGCTGCATAATATTCCATGGTGTATATGTGCCACATTTTTCCAATCTAGTCTATTATCAACGGGCATTTGGGTTGATTCCAGGTCTTTGCTATTGTAAACAGTGCTGCAATGAACATTCGTGTACATGTGTCCTTATAGTAGAACGATTTATAGTCTTTTGGATATATACCCAGTAATGGGATTGCTGGGTCAAATGGAATTTCTATTTCTAAGGCCTTGAGGAATCGCCACACTGTCTTCCACAATGGTTGAACTAATTTACACTCCCACCAACAGTGTAAAAGTGTTCCTTTTTCTCCACATCCTCTCCAGCATCTGTTGTCTCCAGATTTTTTAATGATCGCCATTCTAACTGGCGTGAGATGGTATCTCAATGTGGTTTTGATTTGCATCTCTCTGATGACCAGTGACGATGAGCATTTTTTCATATGATTGTTGGCCTCATATATGTCTTCTTTCGTAAAGTATCTGTTCATATCCTTTGCCCACTTTTAAATGGGCTTGTTTGTTTTTTTCCTGTAAATCTGCTTGAGTTCTTTGTAAATTCTGGATATCAGCCCCTTGTCAGATGGGTAGACTGCGAAAATTTTTTCCCATTCTGTTGGTTGCCGATCCACTCTAGTGACTGTTTCTTTTGCCGTGCAGAAGCTGTGGAGTTTCATTAGGTCCCATTTGTCTATTTTGGCTTTTGTTGCCAATGCTCTTGGTGTTTTGTTCATGAAGTCCTTGCCTACTCCTATGTCCTGGATAGTTTTGCCTAGATTTCCTTCTAGGGTTTTTATGGTGCCAGGTCTTATGTTTAAGTCTTTAATCCATCTGGAGTTAATTTTAGTGTAAGGTGTCAGGAAGGGGTCCAGTTTCTGCTTTCTGCACATGGCTAGCCAGTTTTCCCAACACCATTTGTTAAACATGGAATCCTTGCCCCATTGCTTGTTTTTGTCAGGTTTATCAAAGATTGTATAATTGTATGTATGTTGTGTTGCCTCCGGTGCCTCTGTTTTGTTCCATTGGTCTATATCTCTGTTTTGGTACCAGTACCATGCTGTTTTGATTACTGTAGCCTTGTAGTATAGTTTGAAATCCGGTAGTGTGATGCCCCCCGCTGTGTTCTTTTTGCTTAGAATTGACTTGGCTATGCGGGCTCTCTTTTGGTTCCATATGAAGTTCATGGTGGTTTTTTCCAGTTCTGTGAAGAAAGTCAATGGTAGCTTGATGGGGATAGCGTTGATTCTGTAAATTACTTTGGGCAGTATAGCCATTTTCACGATATTAATTCTTCCTAACCATGAACATGGAATGTTTCTCCATCTGTTTGTGTCCTCTCTGATTTCGTTGAGCAGTGGTTTGTAGTTCTCCTTGAAGAGGTCCCTTACGTTCCTTGTGAGTTGTATTCCAAGGTATTTTATTCTTTTTGTAGCAATTGCGAATGGCAGTTCGCTCTTGATTTGGCTTTCTTTAAGTCTGTTATTGGTGTAGACGAATGCTTGTGATTTTTGCACATTGATTTTATATCCTGAGACTTTGCTGAAGTTGTTTATCAGTTTCAGGAGTTTTTGGGCTGAGGCGATGGGGTCTTCTAGGTATACTATCATGTCGTCTGCAAATAGAGACAATTTGGCTTCCACCTTTCCTATTTGAATACCCTTGATTTCTTTTTCTTGCCTGATTGCTCTGGCTAGAACTTCCAGTACTATATTGAATAGGAGTGGTGAGAGAGGGCATCCTTGTCTAGTACCAGATTTCAAAGGGATTGCTTCCAGTTTTTGCCCATTCAGTATGATATTGGCTGTTGGTTTGTCATAAATAGCTTTTATTACTTTGAGATACGTTCCATCGATACCGAGTTTATTGAGGGTTTTTAGCATAAAGGGCTGTTGAATTTTGTCAAATGCCTTCTCTGCATCAATTGAGATAATCATGTGGTTTTTGTTTTTGGTTCTCTGGTAGCTTTTTATAGATGCGATCAGATTTTCTCATTAACAACCACACAGCTAATAAAGACAACTTTTACTTATTCATTTCTAATCTGTATAGCTTTTTTTCCTCCTAATTATACAGGATGGAACCTCTGTTACAATGTTAAAAATAAATACTCTGAGCAAATATTATTGCCTTATTTCTTATCTTAGGGAAAACATTAAATCTTTGCATCACTAATGATAAAATTAATTGTAAATTTAATTAAGTTCTAAAAGTTTCCTTTTATTCCTAGTTTGCTGAGAGTTTTTCTTAGGAAAATAGGCTAGATTTTCACCAAATGTTCTTCCTGCATCTATTAACAGCATTATAGGCTCTTTCTTCTTTAGTTTGTTAATATGATTAAGTATGTTGATTTTTTTTTTAAGGTTAAAACAATCTGGCATTCCTGGGAGAACTACACTTGGTGATAAGACATTATTCCTGTTTATATATTGTTGGATTCAATTTGTTAAAATTGTGTTAAGAATTTTTTACCTCTGCATTCATGTGAAACATTGAAATGTAGTTTTCTTTTCTTGTGATCTCATTGCCTTATTTTAGAATCAGAGTAATGCTGGCCTAACATAATGAGTAGGAAGGATTTTCTCTGCTTCAGTATTCTGGAAGAATTTTTGTAGGATTGGTACTTTTTTTTAATGTTGGTAAAATTGCTTGCTGATATCATCCAAGCCTATAGTTTTCTTTGTGGAAACGTTTTAACTACAAATTCAATTTCTTCAGTAGTTATAGAGTTGAATCAAGTTATCTATTTCTTTGTGAGTGAGCTTTTAAATTTCTTTCAATAAATTAATCAATTTCCTCTAACTTGTTGGATTTATTGGCAAAACCTTTTTGTATTATTATCTTTATTCTCTTTGTAATACCTGTAGAATTTCTATTACCTGTAGAGTGACATCATCATATTGCTAATATACTTTTTCCTTTTTTAAAAAATTAGCCTGGCTAGATATTTATCAATATTTTTGTTCTTCTCGATTAAATAGATTTTGTTTTCATTATTTTTGTTTTCATTTTATAGATTTGCACCCTTATCTTTATTGTTTTCTTCCTTGTTGTTGCTTTGTGTTATATTTGCCTTACTTTTTCTAGTTTCTTATGCTAGAACATAAAGTCTTTGATTTGGGACTTGCTGTGTTTGTTAATATAAGCATTATTTATATTAATTTTCCTTTAAGTGCTACTTTAGCAATGACCTACAAGTATCTATATTCTTTGTTTTCACTTTTATTCAGTTTAAGATATTTTAATTTTTTTTTGGGGGGGGGGATTCCTTCTTTACCCAATACACTATCCTAAAACAAATTTGGTTTTTAAAATTTAGGAATTTTTGACAGTTCTTTCTGATATTAATTTCTACTTCAATTTTATTGTGGCCCGAAAACATAGTTGACATAATTTATAACCTCATCCTTCTGCTGCTATCTTTTTTTTTTCTCTATAGGTAACATGTCTGGTTACATTTAAAATTTTCTCTTTATCATTAATGTTGAACATTTCAATTATGATTTGACTATTACAGTTTTTCTCACTTTTTAATTCTTGGGGTGCCTGTGGTTATTGGATCTGTGTTTATAATTTTCATCAAATTTAAAACAAATTTGGCTATTTATTTAAATAATTTTGTACTCTTAATCCTCCTTTGGAAACTCCAGTTACATATATATTTGAATGCTGGAAGTTGTCCCATGAGTCACTGATATTCTGTTTATTATTTTTCTTACCATTTTTTTTGAATTTCTTTAAGTCTTTAGGTTCTCCAATCTTGTCTTTTGTAATATCTATTCTGCCATAATGCTATTAATTCAATCTAGTATATTTTCATCATAGGCAATGAAGTTTCATCTTTATAAGTTTAAATTGGAAGATGTAGATATATTCTCTTTTGATACTTTCCATGTCTCTACTTAACATAGTCCATCTCTCCTCTAGGTATAGAGCATATGGAGTATAATCATAAGAACCATTTTAATATCCTTCTTTGCTAATTCTAACATTTATATAAATTTTTATTACTTAGTTTTCTCCTCAGTATGTGTCGTACTTTTCTACTTCTTGGCATGCTGGGTAATTTTCTTACTGAATGCAGATGTGGTGAGTTTTACTTTGTTGCGTGCTCCATATGTTGCTATTCCCATAAGATATAAAAGAGGAGCTTCGTCCTGGAGGGCGCAGCGCAGGTACTTGGGAAAAGTTTGATACTTTCAGATCTTGTGTTAAAGATCTTCTAGGTAAGAAAAGAATAGAATATTTGTCTGAGGCCAGTAGTGCCTCATTACTGAAACAAGGTCTTTCTGGGTATTTTTCCCAGCGTTCTGTGAATGAAGAGGTCTTCCATTTTGGCTGGTGGAAGCAGACACTATTCTTGGTCCTTTGTAAATGCTGGTGCTACGTCTCTGATCCCGTTAAGTGGTTCTTTCTTCAGCTTCGGGTAGTTTCCTCACACACACCCACTGATCAGTTAGTCTGCCAAATAACCTAAGTGGAACCCTCTGCACGTGTCTGGAGTTCTTTTTCTGTGTAGCTCTCTACTCTCCAGTACTCTTCCCTACAAACTTGAGCTGCCTTTGTCTCCCAGAACACTTAGCTCTGTCACAGTGGCTTAACTCTGTCTTTGCAACTTGAGTTTGTCAGGCTTGCCCTTTCTGCATTGTGACCCAGAAATTGTTTCAAAGCAATAAGCTGGGGGGCAATTGTAAGCTACTTCATTTATTTCCTGTCTCTTAAGGACCATTTCCTTCATTATCTGAACTCTACTGTCTTTAATTCTTTCACACATTTTCAGTTTTAAATTTGTTTTAGGTAGAAAAACAAATATAGTTGCTACTGCTCTGTCCTTCCCAGTGGTAGCATTGATCCTACATTGTTTACTAACTGTAAGATTTAACAGTGTCAAGATATCAAATCTCCCCAAATCAATCAATAAGTTAATGAAATTTCAGTGAAATTTATAATTTTTTATGAAATTAGGAACAGTGATTCTGAAATCTATATGTAAGACTAACTGTCTAAGACTTGAAAAGAATTCCCATTACCCTATCCTGCTTTATCACCTTACATTGCTTACTCTCATCCACAGTTCTTACCATCCCTTGACATATTGTCTTTAACCAATTTTTTTCTGTCTTTAACCCCAACTAAAATGTAAGATACATAAGAGCATTTTGTTCACTGCTGTATCCCTAGTGTCTAACACGTATACACTAAATAATTATTAACTGAATAAAAACTGCATGCCCAAGACAATTTTGAAAAAGAAGATTGGGAATTTGGTTTAGCATATATCAAGAGGGTAGAAGGCCATAGCAATTAAGAGCATTTGGGTTTTATTGCATGGATACCCAAGGAGATCAGTGGAACAAAACAGGGGGGCCAGAAGTAGCTCTTATTGTATACAACATTTGGCTAACATATTATAAAAGTACCATCACAAATCAATTATAAAAGGATGGAATTAGTTAACAAATGCTGCTTAAACAATTGCCTTCCTTTTAGGAAAAATATGTACACAATAAATTCTACATGGTTTAAAGATCTAAGTAGCTTCAGAAAAGCTTTTAGTAACAATTACATGAGAATATCTTTATGACCCTATTGTAGAAAAAATTGTTTTAGACATGACAGAAAAGGCACATCTTATAAAGAGAAAGATTAATAAATTTGATTATATAAATATGTAAACCTTCTGTTATATAAAAGAGGACCATAAACATAGAGAAAATATGAGACACAAACTGAGAGAAGATATTTGAAACTTGTATAACAACCAAAGAATTAGTATTACTTTAAAATTTTGTTTATGAAATTCCCACCAAACCGCACCCCAGCCAAAAAAAATATAAAAGATAAAAACCAAATGGGGAAAAGGGCAAAGGATTTGAGCAGGAAATTCATAGAAGAGGAAACCTGGATAGTTAAAGAACATACAGAAATGCGTATCTTTCTTTCTGCATAATCAAAGGGAACAAATATAAGATGCTGTTTCACTCACACCAAATCAGCAAAAACTGAAGTCTGACAATATCAAATGTTGATGGGAATGTGGGGGGTGTGAGTTCTCAACGCTGTTAAAACAGTACAATTATTTTGGAGAATAATTTTGCAATCTCTAGTAAAATTTAAAATGTTCCCATCCGCAAATTAAAAATTTAGTTTCTAGATTCATGGCCCAGGGAAATTCTTGTACTTGTAAGCCAGGAGATCTTTAGAGGGAAACGTATTTGTTCAGGTAACATTTTGGAAGCATTTAAATGCTGTCAGCCTGGGGAATAGACAACTAAAATGTAGCAAAGTGATGTAACAGAGCAGACTTTCTCAAGTGCGGTTTCAGGGGAAAATTTCAGTGGCCTAAGGCATCCATTAAACATAATGAATTAACTAACTGTAACATGTCTACAATGGTCCTGGTTATGTATTATCCTTGGGAGAATTGAGAAAGAGGTCACTCAAATCTTTGTCTTAGGTTCATTGGTTAAGTCGAAGAACTCTGCCTGAGACAGGCTGCCACGTAACAATTAAATTCAATGATCTCGAACTGCCTGTATCAATATGAAAAGATTTCCCCAAATAAGAATAAATTTAAAAGGCAAGATGCAATAACTTACATAAAATATGAAAGCAGTCATATAAAATTGAAAAACATAATATAACATTATATGTTTTTCTTGGATGTTTTTAAGGTATAGTAAAAATATAAAAACACAAACTGGAATTATATAAACTAAACTAATGAAAGTACATTTGGGGAGAAGTAAAGAGGAAATAAGAATGAGAAAGACTTCAACTGTCTCAGTAATATTTTATTTCTTTCACATATAAAGTATATCTGAAGCAAGTGATGCCAAAATATTAACATTAACTAACTCTGGATATTGGAAATACAGATATTTGATAGCACTTCCACATTTATTTAACTTTCCAGAAAACATCCAGAAATTAAAGTAAAACTTTGCCTGCAGCTTAAAAAGTTAAAAAAAAAAAAAAAGACAAACTAGCAACTCTCAAATATTTTGTGTCTTCCTAACTCCTACTGAGGTCACCAACTTCGACTGATCTGTCACCAGTTTTTCACAGTAAAGGCCATTCCATTCGCCTTCTTTATATATCTTGTCTTTCAGTAACTGCTGTTATTCTGGAGTGTGAGAGGGCTGCAAACACTAGAACAGCTTTACACAATAAGCGGCTGTCGGGGAAACCTGAGCAAACAAGAAGAGAAAATTAACTCTGGTCTCTGGCCAAAATAATTTGCCTATGATAAACAAAATAGACACTTCCCAGTTCCCACCCATAGCAGATTAAGACCACCTGTTGTTAATTATCTCCAAATATTTGATAGTTTTTGTTCCTTTATTTTTCTAAGTTACATCACCATTCTTTGTTTTAATTTTAACCCATGCAGCACAGTTCATTTTTCCTTGGCTTTCTACTTTTTTGAGTAGCTACTTCTAACTTACCTCTGCTTCTCTCATCCAAAATTTAGAGAGAAATCTTAAACTCTGGTCTTGTTACTCCTCAGCAAACGATGGGCAGCTTAGTGCTGCATTTCCCCCTGACTATTCCTGAAGCAGTATTGGTTTTGCTTCCCCTACAGACCCAAGGAGTAGAGAATGCTGGTTCTCCCATAGTTCACACACTTGTAGCTACTAGGTCATGTAAGCTTTCTCACAATTCCATACTCCCTCTTGTATCACTGAGCGGCACAACAAGCAAGAGAATGAACTTGTATTGGCTAAATGAAAGCCATTTAATAACTGACTGCTCACAGAGAAGTAGGTGAGTTATGGGGTAAAATAAAGGATATTAAGACATGCAGACATTAGCAAAAATGGGGAGGCATTACCACCCCTTGGGCTAAAAAGCAAGGAAAAGAAATATGTTTACAGAATCCTGTGAGGGTGTGAGATGTTGGGGACAGGCTACTCCCCAGGAGCTGTCGTCTTGGAAGAATTCAGGTGCTACTGGAAGACGTGCTGGCATAAAGGGGCAAGCCTGAAAGAAACTCAGCAACCTGTCTTTCCTGTTGCCTTCCAATCTTCTGCTCACAACTCACTTTGGCTAAATCCACCTGTAAGCAGATTGAAAGGGTGACTGAGTGATGTAGTAGGCCTTAGGCAATAGCCTTCTAGGACCTCAGACCAGGTAGATGTGAGTGAAGACGGGTTTTACAGGGTAAGGGGCCAACAATAACCAGCACATTCATGAAGATCAGATGTTTCTTCCTTCCTCTTTTCAAGCTCGTGTTATCTGACCATCCCACCCTCTACCACTCCTCGATGCTGGCATCGACCTGCCTCACTTTCCACTACAACTCCTGCTGTCATCCTTGGCCACTTCACTGTGAACGTGGATGACCCATCAGACAATCTAGCCTCAAAGTGTGTTTACCTTCTCAACAGCAACAGCATTTATCTGTGTTCTAGTTCAGCAACCCATGGCAAACTACCAATTGTTTTCTCTAGCACAGAGGAAACGGTCTTTAATGAGCTATGAAATCTCAGTTTTCTATCCCTAATTTTAGCTGCATCCATTCTTCCCTCTTCCTTCAGTTGTTTTTTTTTTCAATAGGTTTTTGGGGAATGGGTGGTGTTTGGTTACATGAGTACGTTCTTTAGTGGTGATTTCTGAGATTTTGATGCACCCATCACCTCAGCAGTATACACTGTACCCAATGTGTATTGTTTTATCCCTCACCCAACTCCCACCACTTCCCCAGAGTCCATTGAATCATCCTCAGTCTTCCATGTCCTCACGGCTTAGCACCCTCTTATAAGTGAGAATGTACCATGCTTGGTTTTCCATTCCTAAATTACTTCACTGAGAAGAATGGTCTCCAACTCCATCCTGGTTGTGGCAAACGCCATTATTTTGTTCCTTCTTATGGCTGAATAGTATTCCATTACATATACATATATGGAAATATTTTATTTATCGACTCGTTGATTGATGGGCATTTGGGCTGGTTCCGTATTTTTGCAATTGCAAATTGTGATGCCATAAACATGCGTGTCCAAGTATCTTTTTCATATGATGACTTCTTTACCTCTGAGTAGATGCCCAGTAGTGGGATTGTTGGATCAAATGGTACATCTACTTTTAGTTCCTTAAGGAATCTTTATACTATTTTTTATAGCGGTTGTACTAGTTGACATTCCCACTAGCAGTGTAAAAGCGTTCCCTTTTCACCGCAATCACACCATCTATTATTTTTTGATCTTTTAACCGAAGCCACTTTTGCAGGAGTATGGTTGTGTAACAGTGTGGTTTGGATTTGCATTTCCCTAATAATTAATGATGTTTTGCATTTTTTTTCATGTTTGATGGCCATTTGTGTATCTTCTTTGGAGAATTGTCTATTCATGATGGGATTATTTGATTTTTTCTTGCTGATTTTTTTGAGTTTCTTGTATATTCTGGAAATTAGTCTTTTGTCAGATGTATAGATTATGAAGATTTTCTCTCATTCTGTGGGTTGTCTGTTTATTCTGCTGATTATTTCTTTTGCTGTACAGAAGCTTTTTAGTTTAATTAAGCCCCATCCATTTTTCTTTGTTTTTGTTGCATTTGTATTAGAGTTCTTGGTCATAAAGTCTTTGCCTAAGCCACTGTCTAGAAGGTTTTTCTGATGTTGTCTTTCAAAATGTTTGTGGTTTCAGGTCTTAGATTTAAGCCTTTTATCCATGTTGAGTTGATTTTTGTATAAGGTGAGAGATGAGGATCCAGTTTCATTCTCCTACACGTGGCTTGCCAATTATCCCAGCACCATTTGTTAAATAGGGTATCCTTTCCTCACTTTGTTTTTGTTTGATTTGTCAAAGATCAGTTGGATAAAGTATTTGGCTTTATCTCTGGGTTCTTTATTCTGTTCCGTTGGTTTGTGTGCCATTTTAAAATCAGTACCGTAAGACCATATAGCCTTAATAATACAGTTTGAAGTAGAGTAATGTGAGGCCTCCAGATTCATTCTTTTTGCTTAGTCTTCCCTTGGCTATGCAGGCTCTTTTTTGATTCCAGATGAATTTTAGGATTGTGTTTTCTAGTTCTGTGAAGAACAATAATGGTATTTTGATGGGAATTGCATTGAATTTGTAGATTGCCTTTAGCAGTATGGTCATTTTGACAATATTGATTCTACTCATTCAGGAGCATGGGATGTGTTTCCATTTGTTTGTGTCATCTATTATTTCTTTCAGCAGTGTTTTGTAGTTTTTCTTGTAGAGGTCTTTCACTTCCTTGGCTAGATATAGTCCTAAGTTTTTTGTTTGCTTGTTTGCAGTGGGGAAAAGGGGTTGAGTTTTTTATTTGGTTCTTACCTTGGTCGCTGTTGGTGTATAGCACTACTACTGATTTGTGTACATTGATTTTGTATCCTGAAACTTTACTGAATTTGTCAGATCTAGGAGCTTCTTAAATGAGTCTTTAGGATTTTCTAGGTATATAATCATATTATCAGTGAACAGTGATGGTTTCACTTCCTCTTTACTGATTAGGAAGCCCTTTATTTCTTTCTCTTGACTGATTTATCTAGCTAGGATTCCCAATACTATGTTAAATAGTGGTGATGAATGTGGGCATCCTTGTCTTGTTCCAGTTCTCAGGGGCAATGCTTTCAACTCTTCCCTGTTCAGTATAATGTTGGCTGTGTGTTTGTCGTAGATGGCTTTTATTAACTGAAGGCAAGTCGCTTCTATGCCAATTTTGCTAAGGGTTTTAATCATAAAGAAATGCTGAATTTTGTCAAATGCTTTTACCACATCTATTGAGATGATCATGTGATTTTCAAAATTCCGTTTATGTGGTGTATCACATTTATTGACTTGCATATGTTAGGCCATCCTTGCATTCCTGGTGTAAAACACATCTGATTATGGTGGATTATTGCTTTGATCTGCTGTTAGATTCAGGTAGCCAGTATTTTCTTGAGGATTTTTGCACCTATGTTCATAAGGGATGTTGGTCTGTAGTTTTCTTTTGTGTTGTGTTCTATCTTGGTTTTGGTATTAGAGTGATGGTGGCTTCATAGAGTGATTTAGGAAGGATTCCCCCTTTCTTTATCT
Organism: Callithrix jacchus; assembly: GCF_049354715.1. Lineage (NCBI taxonomy): Eukaryota > Metazoa > Chordata > Mammalia > Primates > Cebidae > Callithrix > Callithrix jacchus. Next base: position 156,698,277 of record NC_133508.1, read on the forward strand.
TCTGAAATAATGTCAATAGGATTGGTACCAGTTCTTCTTTGAATGCCTGATAGAATTCAGCTGTGACTCCATCTGGTCCCGGACATTTTTTTGTTGGCAATTTTTTTCATTACCATCTTGATCTCACTGCTTGTTATTGGTCTGTTCAGAGTTTCTGTTTCTTTTTTGTTTACTGTAGGAGGGTTGTATATTTCCAGAAGTTTGTCAGTCTCCTCTAGATTTCCTAGTTTGCATAAGGGTGTTTCTAGTGGCCTCAAGTGATCCTTTGTATTTCTGTAGCATCACTGTGACAGCTCCCGTTTCATTTCTATCTGAGCTTATTTGGATCTTCTATCCTTTTTCATTGATTAATCTTGCTAATGGTCTATCAATTTTGTTTCTCTTTTCAAACACCCAATTTTTTGTTTCATTTATCTTTTGTAATTTTTTTTTAGCTCTTTGATTTAGTTCTTCCCTGATCTTTGTTGTTTCTTTTCTTCTGCTGGGTTTGGGTTTGGTTTGTTCTTGTCTCTCAAATTCCTTAAGGTGTGACCTTGGATTGTCTATTTGTGCTCTTTCAGACTTTTAACATAGGCATTCAATGCTGGGAACTGTCCTCTTAGCACCAGCTTTTCTTTATCCCAGAGGTTTTTATACGTTGTGTCGCTATTCTCATTCAGTTCAAATTTTTTAAATTTCCATCTTGATTTAAATGATCATTCAGCAGCAGATTATTTAATTTCCGTGGTTTCGAGAATTCCTTTTGGAGTTGATTGCCAATTTTATTCCACTGTGGTGTGAGAATACTTGATATAATTTTGATTTTCTTAAATTTATTGATACGCATTCTGTGCCCTATCATGTGTTCTATCTTGGAGAATGTTCCATGTGCTGATGAATAGAATGTATATTCTGCAGTTGTTGGGTAGAATGCTCCGCAAAAATTTGTAAAGTCCATTTATTTTAGAGTATAGTTTATGTCCACTGTTTGTTGACTTTCTGTCTTGATAACCTGTCTAGTGCTGTCAGTGGAGTAATGAAGTCCCTCACTATTATTGTGTTGCCATCCATCTCATTTCTTAGGTTTCATAGTAATTGTTTTATAAATGTGGGAGCTCCAGTATTAGATGCATATATATTTAGGATTGTGATATACTCCTGTTGGATTAGTTCTTTTATCATTGTATAATATGCCTCTTTGTATTTTTTAGCTGCTGTTACTTTAAAGTCTGTTTCGTTTGATATAAGGATAGATACTCCTGCTCACTTTTGGTGTCCATTGACATGGAATGTCTTTTTCCATCCCTTTACCTTAATTATATGTGGGTCTTCATATATTAGGTGATTCTCTTGGATAGAGCAGATACTTGCTTGCTCAATTATCATGCATTTCACCATTCTATATCTTTTTTTTTTTTTTTTGAGATGGAGTTTCACTCTTGTTACCCAGGCTGGAGTGCAATGGCGCGATCTCGGCTCACAGCAACCTCCGCCTCCTGGGTTCAGGCAATTCTCCTGCCTCAGCCTCCTGAGTAGCTGGGATTACAGGCACGCACCACCGTGCCCAGCTAATTTTTTGTATTTTTAGTAGAGATGGGGTTTCACCATGTTGACCAGGATGGTCTCGATCTCTTGACCTTGTGATTCACCCACCTCGGCCTCCCAAAGTGTTGGGATTACAGGCGTGAGCCACTGCACCCGGCCACCATTCTATATCTTTTAAGTGAAGCATTTAGGCCATTTAAATTCAACATTGGTATTGAGATATGAGGTACTATCCTATTAATTGTGCCAGTTGTTCCCTGAATACCTTGTTTTCTTTCCCATTTCATTACTGTTTATAGGCCTCATGAGATTTATTCTTTAAGTAGGTCTCTTTGGGTGTATTTTGAAAATTTGTTTCAAGATTTAGAGATCCTCTTAGCAGTTCTTGTAATACTGGATTGGTAGTGGAGAATTCTCTCAGCATTTGCTTGTCTGAAAATAACTTTATTTCTCCTACATTTATGAAGCTTAGTTTCACTGGATACAAAATTACTGGCTGATAATTGTTTTGTTTAAGAAAGCTGAAGATAGGACCCCAGTTCCTTCTAGCTTGTTGGGTTTCTGTAGAGAAATCATTTATCAATCTGGTAGGTTTTTCTTTATAGGTGACCTGATGCTTTTCCTACAGATCTTAAGATTCTTTCCTTCATCTTGGCTTTAGATAACCTGAAGACAGGTGATTATCTTTTTGTGATAAATTTACCAGATGTTCTTTGAGCTTCTTGTGTTTGGATGTCTAGATCTCTAATATGGCCAGGGAATTTTTCCATGGTTATTCCCTCAAATAAGTTTTCCAAATTTTTAGATTTCTCTTCTTCCTCAGGAACTCCAGTTGTTCTTAGATTTGGTCATTTAACGTAATCTCAAACCTCTTCCTTTGTTCATTTTTAAATATTTTTTCTTTGTCTTTGTTTGATTCAGTTAATTTGGAAGCCTTGTCTTTGAGCTCTGAAGTTCCTTCTTCTATTTGTTTGATTCTATTATTGAGACTTTCCATTGTGTTTTGCATTTCTGTAAGTGTGTTATTTATTTCCAGAAGTTGTGATTGTTTTTTATATTTGTTATTGATTTCTCTGGAAAATTTTCCATCCATATCCTGTTACATTTAAAAAGTTTCTTTAAGTTAGTATTCCCCTTTTGTGGTGCCTCCTTAAGTGGTGTAATAATCAACCTGCTGAATTCTTTTTCTGTCAATTCCAAGATTTCTTCTTGGTTTGGATCTATTGCTGGCTGGAGAGCTAGTGTGATCTTTGGGGATATTAAAGAAGCTTGATTTGTCACATAACCAGAATTGTTTTTCTGGTTCCTTCTCTTTTGGGTAGACTATGTCAGAGGGAAGATTTAGGGTTCAAGGACTGCTGTTCAAATTCTTAGGTCCCACAGGGTGTTCCCTGGAGAAGCTCCCTAAAGTGGGGGCTCCTCCAGTTCCAAGCCACTCCCTAAAGGAAGGAGCTTCCTGAGAGCTGAACTGCAGTGATTGGTGTATGTCTTCTGGATTTAGTCATCCAGTGGAGCTACCAGGCTCCAGGATGGTACTGGGGAGTGATTTTGTCTGTCTTCAGATCTCTCAGTCATGGTTACTAGAACCTGCTCTGGTGGAGGTAGCAGGGGAGTGAAGTGGACTCTGTGATGGTCCTCGATTTTGTTAAGTGTGCTCTGAATGAAGAGTCTACCTAAACAGGCTTTGTGTGAGCAACAAGCAGTTTATTCACTCAGGTGCAAGTGGACTGAGTCTGAAAAGAGAGTCAGCAGAGGGTGGTGGGATAGGAGCTGGTTTTATAGGTTTAGAGTAGGCAGTAGAAAGTTACAGTTCAGGGTGTTTTTTGCAAGTCAGGGGGTGGGGTGTCACAGGGTTCGTTGTCACGAGGTTGACCTATCAGTTGAGGCAGGAACAGTGGTGGAATGTCACAAGCTCGGTTAATCAGGCCTCAAGGTCCAGTGTCACAAGGCTGACTCAGACTTTCAGGCTTTGGGAGGCCATCTGGAGGGGTATGTGCAGGTCACGGGGTCACTGTGGCTGGACTATGGTGTAGTCTATGGTGCAGTGGGTTAAAAGAACCTTGCATTCCTGCCTTTTTATATTAATACTATAAAGACAAAAAGAAAAAGCTAGAAAAAGTTAGGGTGGCAGTGAAATTTGGGGGCATGGTACAGAGGGCTGATGGGTGACATTTCTCGGGGCTTCTTTGAGTGGAATTGGGGGCAGCGTGGACATAAAAAATGGGAGAGATTTTAGAATGCAGAGAGATTTGGGGGCAAGGGGTGATATCGTGGGGTTGTTAGAAGGAGCATTTGCCATATTAACTGATTGACGGTAGCTTAGATACAATTTTGTAAGAATTGAGAAATTCGTTGGAAATGACAAGGTCCGACTAAGAGAAGAAAAGGATAGGTATTAAGGGGCCTGCTAATGGAAGGAGCCATGATACCCAGGCAGAGAGTGGCCGGCTAGGTCCAGAATAATCATTTGCCCGATTAGTGAGATTTGAGGCCCGGCCTTTAAGTCTTTTGATGGCATTACATACAAGGCCGGATTGATTTAGATAAAAGCAGCATTTTTCATTTAGGAATAGGCAGAGCACTCTTTTCACAGCAGTTAGTAGGTCGAGGCCTGGGTAATTTTGGAGGACAACTGCAGCCAGGGAAGAACTTGGGCTTGGAGGACAGATAGCATTTGAGTTACGTCTGAAATGCTGGTGGAAAAATCATTATAGAGCCTGCAGAACGTGGTGATGGAGGTAGTAAGGTCTGCTATACCTGTCCCGATTGTAGCAGTGGAGACTCCTAATCCTACAAGCAAGGGAATTAGTGAAATGACTCTTCTTTTGTCATGTAGGAGTTACAAGGGGGAAAGGGAGGTGTTCATTCCCATTGGCAAACTGGATTTTGGGAATAAGGAAAATTAAGGTATAGGTGCCTTTCCAGTTGGTAGGAAGGCAGATGTAGGTGAAAGAGCCACAGAAGAAAAAAAAGTCCTTGGCTTAGGCAGAACTGGAAGTATAAGCTGAAAAGGTGAGAGTATTTTGGGGAGGCTGGGGTTTTGTACCCAGATACCAAGGGAACCAGCAAGGGCATTGGCTGTTAAAGATTGTAATGGGGTTTGGGAAGGTAATTTTGCGGAAGGAGAGGTTTTGTTTTCCCACTGGAGGAGGTACCTTTTTGTATCTACTAAGAGCCATTTAGAGGAATGATTGAAAGTGGGTATAAGAAGGCATTCATTAGCTGAGAGCTGTGCTACAGTGGGTCCAGGGGTAAGTAGTCATGCAAGGGGTATGTCTGCCAACATAAATCACTGATTGTTAAGCAAAGAGGTGCTGCTGACTTTTGAGGGTCCTATAAAGTGGACAGGTTGGGTAAATGAAGCAGTTTGGGTGACTAGAAAATGTTGACAGTTCATTGGGGCTTGGAGTTGTAAGGCAAAGTTACATTGATGGGGTAGTAGGTGGCCAAGACGTAGGCCTGAAGATAGACTTCATTGGAAGCAGAAAGGGGCCTGAAAAGTTAAAATAGTATTTGTGGTTGAATGTAGGAGTGCAGAAGCTGCACTGTGGCCCTGTTAGGGCATGTTTTGTCATGTCAGTGATGGAGAACTTAGCTAATGACTATATTTTTAAGAGTCGAAAAGGGGCTTTTTACTTCACAGCAAGGGTGATAGGCTAGGCCAGTAAGAACCCAAGCCTTTGCAGGGACGGGAGTGGCAGTATAAGTTGTAGGTGATGGAGAGATGCAAAGCCAGCAACTTTTTGCCAGGTAGGGTTGGATTGGTTTAGCAAAGAATGGGATAGGGTTTTGTAGAGGTAGTTGGGAATAAAAGCAGGGGAAGTGCAATTATGTGGGGCAGCCAAGGGAGCAGGAGGGACAGGCAGACAAAGAATGAGAGGAAAGTAAACAGGTGCATTTCGTGGGGTAGGAAGTCACACCGGGCACCTTGGAAAAGGTCATTTATCCACTCTAGAAGTGAGGTAAGGGTGGCAGCCTGAGGGTGGAACCAGGACACGTCCTGGCAAACAGAATGGAGGAAGAAGGTGAAGTGGTGAGATAGACAGGAGCAGGGCATTGAAATTTCTTCAAGAATTTGGGTAAGTTTTAAAGAAGTTGGGGAGAGTACTTGCGACTTCCAAGAGGAGGTGGAAGAGTCAGGCTGCTCGTCTGGTGGACACAGCTTTACCCTGACACATTATACCCACCAGGGGCAATTTTACAAATGGATAGTGCTTGGAGTGCTGTTGACCGTAAGGTCTTTAGGGCTGACCGACTGCACCCCATGTTTTCTGATTAATCTCTCAGTTCCTTCAAATTCATATGCAAGTGATAACCAGTCAGTCACCATGACAAATGCTCCTTCTAATAACACCACAATATCACCCTTGCCCCAAGATCTTCCAGCAGCCTAAATTCTTTCCCATTTTTAGGGTTCCAAGCCACCCCCACTCCTGCTTGAAGAAGTCCTGAGAAACGTTGCCCCCTCACCTTTCTGTGCCTTCCTAATATCACACTGCCCTCCACTCTTCCTTTTCCTTTTTATCACTAATACAAAAGGACATAGACGACCAGATCCTAGAGTGTTCTACACCCTAGGGTTCAGGCAGGGGGACATATGGGGAGCTATCGAGGGAGGTACAGGTGAGGGGAGGAGGGTGGCAATGAAGTGTGGCTGTAGCCCAGGAAGAATTAAGGAGGCAGACAATTTTGTTAGGGCTTCAGCCTAACAGGGGAACTGGACAAGTGGGGATGATCAGGAAGGAATGTGGAAAGCACTGCTGGCCTAATTGACACCAGACTTGGGGAGTTTTGGGAGGCCTGGGAGCCTTGCCATCAATTTCCACAACAGTTACGGAGGCCAAGGAGGCAGCTCCTTGAAAAGAAGGCAGCATGGAGTGGGTGGCCCCGGTGTTGATTAAGAAGGGGATGGACTTACCCTCCAAGCTAAGAGTTGCCTGAAGCTTGGTGTCTGTGATGGTCCAGGGGGCCTCCGAGATGTTTGGGCTGCATCAGTCCTCAGCCACAAGACCAGGGAGATCTGGGAAGGATTTGGTCAAGGAGCTTTGACTTGTAGCACCAGGAGCTCTGGGAGCAGCAAACTGAGTCCGACAGTCTGACTTCGAGAGGGGGTCCGCACAGACAGGGTGGGGCTCTGGAGGAATCCTGGGCTGCGGGCATTCCTTGGGCCAATGGCCAGGTTTCCGAAATTTGGTACAAAGTCACGGAGGGGCAGCTAGCCACTGCAGTTTGAAGTCTGTGAGCCATGGTGTGGACGGGGTTTGTCTTACGGCAGAGACAAGCATCTGTAGGTCTGACATGCTCTGCCACAGGGCAGCTTATTCCCTATTATTGAAGGAGAGGTTGATTAATTCCTTCTGTGGGATTTGAGGGCCAGATTCTAATTTTTGTAGCTTTTTTCTAATGGCAGGGGCTGACTGGTTGATAAAATGCATATTAAGCATTTTTCAGGGGTGAGAGTAGAAGGATGATGTTTAAATTACTCCAGGTGAGATTATAAGACTGGGTTAAGTATTGAAATTCTTGTATATATCTGGTGTGGTCTGAAAGAGCCTAGATGCTGACTGATTTGGGAGAGGTCAGACAGAGAAAAAGGAATGTGCATCCGGACTATTCCTTCGGCTCCAGCCACCTCATGAAAGGGAAATTGTTGGACGGGGCAAAGGAGTCAGCCATGGGACTAAACTGGAAGCCAGACTGGGCAGGAGGCTGGGAGGGAACAGGAGGGCACTAAGGAGGTGGGTTGTGAGCAGAGGAAGAGGAGGGAGGCTCTGGGGATGGTTAGGGCCTGGATTAGGGCCTGGTTTAGACAGGCAGGCAGGAGAAAGGTTGGAAGCGTCGATGGACAAGGAGTTCTGGGTTCGGAGTTACTGGTGGAGGCAAGAGGGGCGGGTAGAATGGAGAGAAGGAAAATACGGGATGGGTCACATTGAGAGCAGCGATCAGGGAGAGACTGAAGGGTAAAACAATGCCTGGACATATGGCACTTGAGACCATTTGCCCACTTGTTGACAGAAATTGTTTAGGTCCCGCGGAATATAAAAATGGAAAAGTCGTGTTTTGTGGCCATTGGGGCCAGGCTGCATTGCAGAAAAAAAATAGGACATTTGGATTTAGATTGGGCAACAGTTGAAGAGGTTTTAGGTTGTTTAGGACACAGGCTAGAGGCGAAGACAGAGGAATAGAGGGCAGAATATTACCCATGGCAAAGGAGATAAGTCTTAAGGAAAGGAGCAGAGACGAGGAGAACAGGAGAGCAGCTACCAGGGTTTACAGTAGGCGTCCCTGACTGAGTCCTGGGCTGTACCATGGAGTGGTCAAGGCAGGCGTCCCTGCCATTGGCCAGACACCAAGGGAAGACTGTCTTCCCGGGTCTGTGACCAAAACTGGAGCTTTTGAGTGCAGGGATAAAGAGTGTCTCCTTTGTCTTTACTTAGAAGGAGAAGGATTTAAAGGAAAAGAGCCAGAGACTGCTTACCCAATCTGCAGGTGGCAAGAGGGTTGTTGAGCTGGTCTGATGCACTGGGGTCACAGGTGGGTCTCTTCACAGAGGGAAAGCAGGGACAGGGGATTGGTCTCCCAAAGGAGGACCGCTGTCCCAGGTTTTGGCACCAACTGTTAAGCACACTCTGAGTAAAGAGACAACCTAAACAGGCTTTGTGTGAACAACAAGGCTGTTTACTCACTCGGGTGCCAGCAGGCTGACTCTGAAAAGAGAGTCAGTGGAGGTGGCGGGGGCGGTGGGATAGGAGCTGGTTTTATAGGTTTGGGGTAGGCAGTGGAAAGTTACAGCTCAGGGCATTTTTTGCAAGCTGGGTGGAGGGGGGAAGGGTGTCACAGGGTCCAGTGTCACAAGGTTGACCTATCAGTTGAGGCAGAAACAGTGGTGGAATGTTGCAAGGTTGGTTAATCAGGCCACAGGGTTCAGTGTCACAAGATTGACTCAGACTTTCTGGCTTTGGGAAGCCATCTGGAGGTGGACGTGAGAGTCACAGGGGTCATCATGGCTTGACTACGGTGTAGTCCATGGTGCAGTCAGTTCAAAGAACCTTGTAGGTTTGGGTTTTGTTTAGGGCACTGGTTTTCTCTAATGCTGTTTATGCTAATAGTGAAATTATCATGTGCACAGACATAGCCTCTGGTTAGCCAGGATGTTCCAGGTGGTGGAATTAGTGTTGTTTTCTCTTTTCTTGGAGTGGGGCTGTTCTTTTATGAGTTGCTGTAATGGCTTGAGTTGAGTGGCCTCTAGCCAGGATGTGGCACTTTCAAGAGAGCATCAGCTATGGTAGTATGGGGTGAAACAAGCTTGTATAAGCTTGACTAGATAAGTATTTGGGTTTCTCAGGTGATAGATGGGGACATAGTGCTCCCAATAGATTAGGTCTTTTGTCTTCAGCTACCGGAGTGGGTAGAGAAAGGCCATTAGGTAGGGACAGGCTTAGGCATGTCTGAGCTCAGCTTCTCTTTGGTCGGGGGGTGCATGTGGTTCTCAGCTAATGGAATTATGTTCACAGGGGGATTATGGCTGCCCCTGCTGCATCATATAGGTTGCCAGGGATGTGGGGAAAAGATGGCAATGACAGGCTTCACTAAGCTCCGCACTCAGCCAGTAAGGCCAGTTGCACTCCCATTGTGCCCCACTAATAACATCAAGTTTATATCCAGGTAGCTGGTGAGCAGAGATCTTGCCCCAGGCTACATGCCCCCCAACTGAGAAAGTGAACAGGGCTTTCAGGCTCCACCCCTCCCTACCTGCCACAGCTTCTGTGTGCATATCTGCTCTTCCCATTTGGCCGCTCCCCACTCCCCCCGATTCTGTCCAGTATTATTCTCACTCGATCAGAGCTATTACAAAGTTCAGCTGGGAGTTTCCTTCTCCCTATGGGCTTTCCCCAGTCCCACTGGCTGCTGTCTGCAAGGACCTCTGTGAGATCAAGTCAGAAATGGTTTCCCTGGGCTTCCCTGGGGACTGGAGATGCCTACAGCATTCTTCCCACTGCTTCTACTGTCACACTTCACTCAACTCTCTAGATTAATTTCAGCTCTAGGTAAAGTTAAATCCTTCCCTTGTGATCTGGATTTTCAGGATCTGCAGTGGTAATGTGTGTTCAGAAGCTGACTTTTTCCCCTCTCACATTTTAGGCACTCAGAGTCTTTGGCTGTCTCACGGAGTTTGCAGTGGCAAACCACTTCTTTCAAAAGGTCCGTGAATTCTTTTGGTTTTCCCGATATGTTCCTGCAGTAGTTCTTGGAGCAAAAGTTCATGGTGTGAGTTTCTACACACTGTCCATCCCTCTGAGTGGGAGCTGCAAATTAGTCCTGCCACCTATCTGCTTTTTTTTTTTCTGATCTCCTTCTTTCAATTTTAAAGAATAGGTTCTTTCGCTTGTCCAGAGCAGTCTATGTACCTGTGTTCTGTAACTGATTCTTGTTAAAACACACTCTGATTGAAGAGATCTCCCAAACAGGCTTTGTGTGAGCAACATAACTATTTATTTACCTAGGTGTGTGAGGGCCGAGTCTGAAAAGAGAGTCAGCAAAGGGCGATGTGATAGAAGTTGGTTTTATAGACTTGGGGTATGCAGTGGAAAGTAACAGAAATTACAGTTCAGTGTGGTTTTTGCAAGTGGGGAGGGGGACCGTAGGGTCTGGAGTCACAAGGTTGACCAAGGTTGGTCAGTTACTAAGTCCAGTTGCCTTATCAGTTGAGGTGGGAATAAGGAACAATAGAAGAATGTCTCAACGTTAATTAGGCAACACAGGGGTTGATCATTCTTCCCGTTTTTGTAATCTTCCAGCTACTTCAGACTTTCTAGTTCCAGGAACTCATCTGGAGTGTACGTGCAGGTCACAGAAGTTATCATACCCTCCATGGTGCGGTTAGTCAGCCTGAAAGACCTTACAATTCCTTGCTCTCTTCTCCAGATGAAAGTACCCAGTTGGTACTTTCTCTCTCTTTCTACTATCACCTTCATCATAGATCATATACAAATTCCTCTTTAAAAAAAAAAACTGAGAAAAAGAAAAACAGACATTTTCCCTCATCAAATATCTTTCTGTAGTGGCTATCCTGTTTCTGTTTTTAGCAAATGTCTCTCAAAGCCTACACTATCTCTACTTGTTCTCACTTTCTTTCACTAGTCACCCCACAGCAATCTCTCTTAGCCCAAATAACTCACTCTATTAAACCCACTCCAGAAAAATAAGTTTAATGATTTTCAAAACGCCACATCTAGTAAATGTTTTTCAGTGTCTGTGCTGTCCATTTCCATTTTCATTCTGTGTGGCTTCTGAGATAACACTCTGCCATTAGTTTCCTCTTGCTTTTGGCTTTTCTTTCCTGGTTTCCTTTTCTGGATCTGCTAGCTGTAACTACTCCTTAAATGTTAAATGTTTCTGAAGATTCTGTTCCTGGCCCTCTTCTGTCACTGGACATGATAATCCTCATCAACATTGTCCTCCATTCTCTTGGAGTCTCAGCTACCATCATAGGCTGATGGCATTCAAACTCCTGCCTCCAGCCAAGACTTCATTTCAAAGTTCCAGACCCCAGATCCTTATTTAACAAATATTTAAGTAGTGCTTTCTACATTCTAGGTTCTAAGCTTTGCAAATGTGAGTTTATTTACTTCCCACTACCATCCTATGAAGCAGTATATAGGAGGAAAACTGAGGTACTGACTTGCCCCGGGACACACAACTTATAACTGGGAGAGCCAGCATTTGAACTGAGATTGTCTGGGTCCGAAATCTGTGCTTTCAGCAGTTCTGCTTTCATACTGTTACACTGTATACATTTTTCATTTCGGTGTCCTTTGGATACCTGTAACTCAGCATAACTAAAACTGGATTTAGCTTTCTCTGAAAACTGACTTCTCCCAATCTAACCAACAATGGCAAAGCTGACATTCAGAGATGCCTTCAGATTGATCTCTTTTAATTAGTGATTTAAAATTTAATTAACTATGTTGAGGGAAATTGATATAATAAGCATTGTATACTTATATCATTATCATAAAAATATTATATCCCTAATACAATGTAAAATTTTGGTATTTTTGGAATTGTCTTTCTTTTAGTTACTCCATCGCTCATAAATACATGAGTTATTAAGGATAAAGTTTCACGTCTATGGATATGTTTAGACTTTTAAAAACAGTTTAAAGGTTTATTTTTATGATGTGTGTGTCAGCAGAATATTTTATGACCGCTTTTTGAGTAATAAAATTTTAAATAGATAGTGCCAAATAAATCACATGTTATTTGGCATAGATGTTTCTGGATCCAGTAGTCAGAATCTTTCTTTATATATGTTTATGCATCTCGAATCTGTACAAGATTGTAGGTAAGTTTGTCTTAATGAGCTATGCTAAATGGTCCTTAAACCACAAACCAGATTTACAAATAAAATTACCTAGCACGTTTCCTATAACATTGGAAACAGAGAATCCATATACAAATCCCTCTGAAAAAAAAAAACCCTAAGAAAAAGGAAAGTGAATACTTCACCTCGTCAGATGTCTTCCTGTGGTTGCTATCCTGCTTCTGTTTTTAGCAAGCATCTCCCAGCAGCCCACACTCACCCTGTCTCCTTGCTCTTGCTTCTTCCCTCTAGTCACCTCACAGCAATCTCTCTTAGCCCAAGTGCTGTTTAGTTGGAATATGTGATTTATTATGTTTATTTTACTGGATGAAATTTAAACATCTTAATATGTCCACCAGAAAGTGACCCTAGTTAAAACCACTGTTCATTTTTATGTATATCCCTTGCAATATCATTTGGTTTCATATTGCCAAGTGGAACAAGCCACCTAGCAAGATTATAGTAATGTCAGTGATGAGTAAAATATTATTTTGCTGGTAGATACCGTAGTGTCAGTTCTACAAAAAGAATTCTTTCAATTAATTGACTTTCAGTAACAAAATCTAGAAAGTAATTTTATGACATAGCAAAGATTGGATTTTTTTAATTTTTCACTTCAAATTCAAAAAAAATCTAATAAAATAGGAGAAATGGAAATATATTCACTAATTCACTTGACTTGTCAAAGCAGGCTACACATTCTGACTTTTTTCCTGGTTTTTACTTTTTTTCCCATTCTTGTGATCTTGTCAACCTTTCTGCATTAGTCAAAATCAGAAAACTCCTTGGTGGACATATTAAGGTGTTTAAATTTCATCAAGTAAGGTAAATATAATAAATCACATATTCAAGTAAACAGCACTTTGCCATGCTTTCAGAATCCTAGATGACGCTAGATACTGGCCTCACATGACTCTCATTGTACTGCTCTGAGGTTTCAGACAGGTTGAAAGGTTTCAGACCTTGCAATCTGCATGCATGCTGCCTATCGTTTTTTCAGTGGGAAGGGAGAGGATGAGTCAATGAAGAGTTGTGCTTCTCCAGGTGCTTTTTGGTTCAGCAGGATCGAGACCCATTTACCTGGAGCATACCAATTTAAGTGGTTGCTTGTGGAAACCTGAGTTATTAATTGGCACCATAAGTAACTACGATTAGTTGTGGGAATTTTCACCACTGACAACATGTATAAAAACAGGAACATCCTTCTTTTAATTAGACTTGGATTGTCCACAAGGTCTGACTTCTCTAGTTGAGGAAGCAACCATCTCTCTCAACAGATACTGCTATTTATGGTGCAGAGTGGCCAGACTTAGTAAATGTGCTGGAGCTTTAAAGTAAACAAAAATTATGAGACAAACTTTGTAACACAGAAATACATGTTTTATCTACTTATATTTTATCATAAATTCACAGGAAATGAGATGTGACTTAGCAAAATTGACAACAATAAGCTTTAAGCCCAAAATAGAACTTCTTTTCTGCTTTGGTCCCCTCTGAAGATTTCCAAACTTTAATGTATGTTATTTATTTTTTATTTTTTACTTTTTTGAAACAGAGTCTTGCTCTGTCACCAGGCACCAGGCTGGACTGCAGTGGCACGACCTCGGCTCACTGCAACCTCCGCCTCCTGGGTTCAGGCAATTCTCCTGCTTCAGCCTCCCAAGTAGCTGGGACTACAGGCGCAAGCCACCATGCCCAGTTAATTTTTTTTTTTTTTGTATTTTAGAAGAGACGGGGTTCCACCATGTTGGCCAGTTGGTCTGGATCTCTTGATCTCGTGATCTCTTTGCCTTGGCCCCCCAAAGTGCTGGGATTACAGGCATGAGCCACTGCGCCCGGCCTTAATGTATGTTATAAACTCATCTACCTTCAGAGACAAAGCTTCACCATTTGTATTTCAGGACTCAGGGCTTTATTATCTAAAAAAAATATTTAACTTTATTCATAGTAGATTCATGGCTGCTTTGATGCTGGAAGTATATCGGAAGGACCTTTACCGATCGTCTTTGAAGTTATGTGCAGAAAATCCCTAAACATATGTAGAAGAAAACTGAAAGCCCTAGTGTGCCTGTTTTAGACATTAGATCTTTCCGTTGACCCTTGCAGTGACACTGCATTGGAAATGGCCTGCTTAAAGTGTGAAGATTTGAAATATTCATAAGAGAATCATCACTCTGAAGAGCTTTTCTTCATTCAATGAAAGTTCTTCATCTTTGAACGTAGTCCAGCTTTTAAAATTAACATAGTGATGTCTGGCTGCTTTCTTTCCCTCATATTAGTCCTCTTCCCCACTGCATTTTGTACCAAACTTCTATCTCAGTTTTTTATGCTACATGATGTTTATCCTTCTTTCTTACAATTTTGTAGAGATAAATAGCCAGCTAGCTAACAAGACAGATAAACACAGGTATAGCTTCAGGTCTAGTTTCTTTGCTGGAATTTACTTGAAGGACCTTAAAATAGGCCGGGCGCGGTGGCTCACGCCTATAATCCCAGCACTTTGGGAGGCCGAGGTGGGTGGATCACGAGGTCAAGAGATCAAGGACATCCTGGCCAACGTGGTGAAACCCCGTCTCTACTAAAAATACAAAAATTAGCTGGGCACGGTGGCACGTGTCTGTAATCCCAGCTACTCAGGAGGCTGAGGCAGGAGAATTGCTTGAACCCAGGAGGCGGAGGTTGCAGTGAGCCGCGATCTTGCCACTGCACTCCAGCTTGGCCACAGAGCAAGACTCTGTCTTAAAAAAGAAAAGAAAAGAAGAGAAAGACCTTAAAATATTACTCTTTCTCAATTAAATCTATGCTTTTTAAAATTTAGAAATGAAATGACTATAAACCTATCTACCTTCTTAGAATCTCCTTTCTTCAATGAGCACGTCTGAGTGCTTAGCATCCTGTGAGTATTTAAGATGTCTTACCAACTGTAAGTGACTGAAAAACTATTACAAATAGGAGTTTATTTTACAAAAAGAAGTCTAGAGATAGTCATGCATAGTTGTTCGAGTTTCAGATTCCTATCACGTGTCCAAGATTCTTCAGCTTTACACTTTACCAACCTTAGTATATTAGCTAGCATACGCTAGGCTATGCTGATATGACAAGTAAAACTCGACATCTTAAAATCTTAACACACAAAAAAAATGTGATCAGTGGGGATGGGGTAGTCATGCAGGAAGCAAGGTTCCTTACATCTTATCCTTAATATATAGCCAAGATCATCATAGATGAGGAAAAGAGCATGTGGGAAATCACATATGGATGTTCTAGGACCAAGGGTAGGTTTGATCACCAATGGTACAACACTTACACCCATATATCTTTAGCCAGAACCCAATCACGTGGCCTTCTCTCACATCTAATTGGCCACATTATTACTTTCAGCTCCAAGGGAGTTCAGAAAGTACTTTTAGTTAGGGCAGAAAGGTATTTGGTAGGTAACTAGCAATATTTATGTCAGGGATATCATGTTGAACAATGTGTAGTTTCAGCCTTCCATGTTCTTATATTACAGTGTGAGAGAAACGCCACATTGTGAGGGCCATGGCGGAGCTTTCAATAAAACACCATAGGATTTCACAATACAGAGCAGCTCACTCTTTCTGAAGACTTTAAAGAGGGCATCACACAGAATATAACGTTTCAGTAGGATATTAATGAAAGATTTGGAGTGTGTTTGGCAAGAAATGTGACTGAAAAGGTAGGATGACATCACATTATAATCGGACTTAACATTATTTGTTAACGAGTTATCTCTACATTTGAGTGTTACCAAAATCTTTCAGCCACAGGGGTCAGAGAACTGGCTTTGCCATCGTGTAAGTGTTGCTGTGGCTGGACTGGAGAAACGTACAGCTTGAGAATGTCAAGATCCGGGAGATTCAAACACTCTTTAACTACAGGAAGAGTAAGAGAGGAGCGCAAGGCGGGGAAGCTGAGACCTGTCTTTCCTCTTAGACCCCTGGTGATGAGAGCCCATTCACTCCCCGCAACCACAAGATGTGCTCACCCAGTATCGTAGGGAACAGCTTTGAGCTACGGCTGTTGATGCTTTGAGTTTTGAAAATTAAAGCCTAAGAATAGTCTTCTATCATAGAAGTCAAAGTGAGTCTCCCTGAAACTTTCACTCATTGGTTTTATATTTATTCTCAGTGGTTAGTATTTTTGAAGGTCATGATATTCTTTGGAAAAACACAATGCATATAAAAAACTCTCAATTTTGTAGGTTTGGAAGACTGGAGTCTTTCCATACATCCCCAAGTAAGAACCCTTGACCTATAGCAACTCTAATAAAGGTCTACTTATACTTTAATTTTATAGCTCCTCAAATATTTAAAAACGGCTTTCATACTCTTTCTTTTTCAAACACTGATAAAGCTCTTAGTATGTTCAAATGCCGTGTTACCCAGTTTACTATTAGCTCATTTAACCCTCATAGCATCACTCTAAGATAGCTAGTATTTTTTCCCTTTTCCAAATGAGAAATGTGTGGTACCGTTTTTTTAACGGAAGTGTTAAACAAATTGTCCAATTCACATAGCTACTAACTGGAAAAACCAAGGTTTGAAAACAGACGGTCTGGCTCCTGAGCCTATGCACTTGGCACTGTACTTAATTGATGTTTAACCTGGAAGTGAGAAGTTTAGCTTCTTTGACTGTATTTATATTTCATAAGCTCGTTCTTCTCTAGACAATGTACTTTGACAATATTCCTTGAAAATGTGTTGCCCGTTCCAGGCGCCATAAATGTACTTGTATAGGATCACACTGGATCAGCTTTTTTTTGATAGCCACAAAGGGGTCATTCATGCTGGGGTAAAGGACAGGATGAAAGAAGAGGCCTATGGGTCTTCAGCTTCACACTGTTCTGGGTCCTCTGGGCAAGGGCTAGAAATAGCATTTGGGATGGATATATCTGCAAGACTTTTGTTATACAATATCTCAGGCAAAGTCATGCATGGATTCTTTTCCTCTCAGAATGAAACCTATCCCAGGCTCCACGTAATCATCCCCAAGGGAATTAAATAGTCCCTAATTAAGAACAACACTAGTAAATCCTAGCCTGAACCATGAAACAACCACACTTGAGGAGTCCACGCCCCTCAACGAAAGAAGGCTGTACATCTATGCTGACACCTTCAGCTTGATTTTATTTTATTGGAAATATATTATATGGGCTATTATCTCCTGGTTTACATAATCCTACACTTCCTCAATGCAATATAAATTGAGATTCACAGAAGTTTGAATTTACAATCCTATGCAGCTGGTGGAGCTGGGACTCAAATTAAAGACCACAGAACACTGCGCTAGTAGATACATACTTGGAAAGTTGGAGTTTGGTGGGGAGTTCTTGGGATGTGATCCATCAAATTGTCTGAAGTGAGGTGTTTGAGAATTTGTACTACAAGTGAGTCTAAACTTTAACTAATTTGACTTAAAGGTTCTGTGACCTCTCTTAAGTGGGAGACTCCCTTGCTCTGGTGTACTTTTCCTCCATCTTTGTCTGTTGCTAATAATTTAGCCAGGGACAAGGTATGCTTAAACATCAACTTTTTTTTTCTGCTACAAACATGACTTCAGTCCAAGTATTTAAGCACCTGAACTCAAGTGAGGATAATAAATGTCAGAGGGATATTTATAGCTTGGTATATGGAGACTTTCCAGGTCCCTGTTCTGCAATAACATAGATCCATCTGCTAAGGGCATTAGAATTGTGTGTTGTTGCTTTTCTTTTTTTTTCACTCAGGTTGATAGATTCTGAAAATAGAAAATTGCAATATGCAAAGACTTTAACCCTTTTCTACTCAGATAATTATTAAATTAGGGCTTAATTACCTAGGGCAAAGTTTCTCCACAATTTCTGCCTATTGGAAGCAAGCCCAGAAGAAACCTTAGCTCAGTCTTATATAAACCCCTGTCATCAGTATGCTGACAGATCTACCTGAGGATTTATTGTAGGGTTGTCAGACCTTGGGGGTCTGAGGTTAGTCCACTCCCCAATGTGTCGTTGGGGTTATGATTGTTTTTATTGCTGTACTATAAACATAGTTACCACTGATACTGTTGTCAGCTAATGTATTCCTATTCAAAGATCTGAGGAAGAGAACCTCTACCCACAAAGACAATTTATGTGTATTTGTACCAGGAGGTTATTTTACTCTTCTATGCTAAACAAGGGGAAGAAAGACCTCTCTGGTTCCATTCTACCTTTGTATCCTAACCTAGAGGATTTCCATAGAGCTGACGGTCAGTTAGCTATTAAATAGAAAATGTTATGCGTTGTTGAGATTAACAGTAGAGTACAAGTCTAGGCAACATAATAAAGTGGAATAACAACGTGTGTCTTTTGTGACTAACAAACACTTATTCTCTGCTTCACAAAAGAATAGAGGACAATACTTTAACATGGGAGGCAGTGTGCCTCATGTTAGCCGTGGGCTTATTCAGAAACAATGTGTAGGTTGAATTTTGTATAGCATAGTTCCCCTTACAGCATAGTTTCAAGAATATCTTATTTCTAGATTATCAACTGACATTGACTTCTCTTTTCAATTTCAATTTAATTTTAGTTTTACAAAGATCTCAATTACAGAGAGTTGAGTTAACCATGCTCAGACAGTGACATATCGTTATCATTGGTCTGCACAAGGAACCTCTCTTATTTATTTATTAACTTATTCCATTTTCATCCTATTCTGCAGTCTCATTCTCACTTCTACCTTTGGGAATGACTGTGTGCATGACATTTAATTTGCACTACTGATACTGTGCTATAGATCTCAGCTTTCTTATTTTTTTCACTAGAAATATGCTTTGAAGGTACAATCTTATAACTATGCCTATATCTAATTTGTGGCTTCTCATTTCTGTCAAATATTCAGTTGTATGTATCTACCTTGTGTTAATACTCTCCACGGACAGATCCCAGACCGTTATCATCTTTCTGCCATCACAAACGAGGTTATGATAAATAGTAATTCTATTTATTCTCTATCCAATAATAAAACCCTTGAAACAAATATTCAAGTTCATTGATAAAGTCCCTAAGAAACCCTACAGAATCGTATTGAGAATTAGGTCATATGACTCTTTTAATATGCAAATAATTATTCTTTTTTTTTTTTTTTTTTTTGAGACGGAGTTTCGCTCTTGTTACCCAGGCTGGAGTGCAATGGTGCGATCTCGGCTCACCGCAACCTCTGCCTCCTGGGTTCAGGCAATTCTCCTGCCTCAGCCTCCTGAGTAGCTGGGATCACAGGCACGCACCACCATGCCCAGCTAATTTTTTGTATTTTTAGTAGAGACGGGGTTTCACCATGTTGACCAGGATGGTCTCGATCTCTTGACCTCATGATCCACCCGCCTCGGCCTCCCAAAGTGCTGGGATTACAGGCATAAACCATGGCTCCCGGCGGCAAATAATTATTCTTAATGTGTTTGTGGCATGTACTTTGTGTTCGAACTTACGTACATTTGACCTCTATAAAGACAAAGCATCTATCTGAAACACACTTGGACATTTTATTTTTAGCCCAGTGGGCTTAATGGTTTGCTCCGTTTCATTTAAAATGTCTCAAGTAATCAGCTTTCTTCTTTGAGATTTTGTATCCCATGCCAATAGATATGATTGCTTGGAAATCCTAACATTTGGCTTACATTTTCTTTTCTTAAATTGATCTCAAAAGAGTGATCTCTCCAGGCCAAATCTCTCCCTAAAGAAATTAAGCAGTATATAAGGTTAGCTAAAATGGCAAATTCACAAGAACTCTAACTATCTGAATTCAGGAACAGACAAGAGTAAATGAAGGTAAAACAGCTTTGCAGATGTCCTTTGTATTTTTAGTAGAGACGGGGTTTCACCATGTTGACCCCGTCTACATGGGTAAAAATTTATTATAGGTCCTTAGTAAAAAGTAATGTTGATTCTATTCTTTTGTGTGTGTGTGCTAAAGGTAAAATAAAGCCCGGGAGTAGAATGATAAAATAGCCATGTGTTGGAGAGATGCAATACTTAAATTAGCCGATGTTTACTGTTTATTATATTCCAGGTACTGCAATAAGCCATGGAATAGAATAAAATCACATGCAAAAATTATAAACAGTTATAATTGTAAGATTGCAGTATAGCTGGGGTTGAATGATGTTAACTAATGGGAGAAAATACAGTTGTGGAAATCCAACAATTTGATTCAATATCTATTTAGTAATTTTCAGTTAAGTACCAGGTGCTTGTATTAGGTCCTCATCAAAGAAACACAAACAATTTCAAAACTAGCCTTCACAATCTTCAATAGGTAGAAAAAAACAAACAAGTAAATGTGATTAAAAATTATGGAAAGTATGATGTAAGGAATGCAGATGGAAAACCAAAGTCAATGCTACCTTCTAGAAAGGCAACGTGAAACTTCATGCAGAAGATGGTCTGCAACCTGAGTCCTGAAGTTTCTGAGGGTTCAGAAGGAAAGAATTTTTGTAAAGGGAGAAAGAGGTCCTGACGTGAAAAACAGTCTGATGATTAGGGGAGCAGTAGTTACCCTCTGGGTTCAAATTCTGACTCTATCATTTGCTACGCTATTATGACTCAGTTTCCTCACCCATAAAATGGGTAAAATAGGAGTTCCTTCTCCAAGTAGTCAATTTGGGATCACAGGAGATAGCACATGTAAAATGATAGACACTGTGCCTGGAATATACTAAAAGTGCTCAATAAATATTAGTATGCTTACAATAATGACAAATAATGTGCCAGAGTTGGTGAGGGGGTGAAGAGAAGAGAAAATGAATGAAAAATGAGTCTGAAAACATAGACAGAAACCACATCATGTGGACCTGATATGCATACTTTCAACTTTAACATCTCTTGATTAGGCAATTGGAAGTTGGGAAGAGTTTAACACAAGGAAGAAAAGGAAGAAAGTTGATATATATATATATATATATATATTTTTTTTAGAAAACATAATAACCTGGCATTAGTAAGAAAGATGGATTGGAAGAATGCTGAATTAGAGGCAGGGAAATGAATTAAATGACTACTGCAGTGGCCCAGGCTAGCAATGAGCTAAAGTATAAAAATAAAAATAAATAAAAATTTAAAGGATGATTCTGTTCTGAGACGTATAGCATAATTGTTTCATTTCATGTGGAAATTAAGGGAAAATAAGCACTCTTGAGTGACTCCCATTTCTATTAATAATTTTATACATATCTTAGAAACATGACATCAACTCACAGTATTCATAAATATAATACAGTACTCAGTATATTTTCTTTCTCTTATTTTCTTAATAACATTTTCTTTTCTCTTGCTTGCATTATTATAAGAATATGGCATATAATATATACACAAGATACGTATTCATCAACCGTTTATGTTATCAGTAAGGATTCCAGTCAACAGGAAGCTATTAGTAAAGTTTCAGGGGAGTTTAAAGTTTTACGTGGTTTTCTACTGCAAGGTGTTTTTATACCACTAACTCCCATGTTTTCAAGGATCGACCATACTAAGTTTTTCATATTTTTGTACTTCTTTGTATTCTTTTTTCTAAATTGCATTTTAGGTTTTGGGGTGCATGTGAAGAACATGTAAGATTGTTGCATAGGTACACACGTGGAAGTGTGATTTGCTGCCTTCCTCCCCTTCACCTATATCTGGCATTTTTCCCCATGCTATCTCTCCCCAACTCCCCACCCCACGCTGTCCCTCTGCTATTCCCCCCAACAGACCCCAGTGTGTAGTGCTCCCCTCCCTGTGTCCATGTGTTCTCATTGTTCAACACCCACCTATGAGTGAGAACATGTGGTATTTCATTTTCTGTTCTTGTGTCAGTTTGCTGAGAATGATGGTCTCCAGGTTCATCCATGTCCCTACAAAGGACACGAACCCATCGTTTGATGGCTGCATAATATTCCATGGTGTCTATGTGCCACATTTTCCCTGTCCAGTCTATCATCGATGGACATTTGGGTTGGTTCCAGGTCTTTGCTATTGTGAATAGTGCTGCAATGAATATTCATGTGCATATGTCCTTATAGTAGAATGATTTATAATCCTTTGGATATATACCCAGTAATGGGATTGCTGGGTCAAATGGAATTTCTATTTCTAGGACCTTCAGGAATCGCCACACTGTCTTCCACAATGGTTGAACTAATTTACACTCCCACCAGCAGTGTAAAAGTGTTCTTATTTCTCCACATCCTCTCCAGCATCTGTTGTCTCCAGATTTTTTAATGATCGCCATTCTAACTGGTGTGAGATGGTATCTCCATGTAGTTTTGATTTGCATCTCTCTAATGACCAGTGATGATGAGCATTTTTTCATATGTTTGTTGGCCTCATGGATGTCTTCTTTTGTAAAGAAGGATTCTATTCATTTTTGAATGGGCTTGTTTGTTTTGTTCTTGTAAATCTGTTTTAGTTCTTTGTAGATTCTGGATATCAGCCCTTTGTCAGATGGGTAAACTGCAGAAATTTTTTCCCATTCTTTTGGTTGCCGATTCACTTTAGTGACTGTTTCTTTTGCCATGCAGAAGCTGTGGAGTTTGATTAGGTCCCATTTATCTATTTTGGCTTTTGTTGCCAATGCTTTTGGTGTTTTGGTCATAAAGTGCTTGCCTACTCCTATATCCTAAATGGTTTTGCCTAGATTTTCTTCTAGGGTTTTTATGGTATTAGGTCTTATGTTTAAGACTTTACTTCATCTGGAGTTAATTTTAGTGTAAGGTGTCAGGAAGGTGTCCACTTTCTGCTTTCTGTACATTGCTAGCCAGTTTTTCCAACACCATTTATTAAACAGGGAATCCTTTCCCCATTGCTTGTTTTTGTCTGGTTTGTCAAAGATCAGATGGTTGTAGATATGTTGTGTTGCCTCCACGGCCTCTGTTCTGTTCCACTGGTCTATATCTCTATTTTGGTATCAGTACCATGCTGTTTTGATTACTATAGCCTTGTAATATAGTTTGAAGTCTGGTAGTGTGATGACTCCTGCTGTGTTCTTTTTGCTTAGAATTGACTTGGCTATGCAGGCTCTCTTTTGGTTCCATATGAAGTTTAAGGTGGTTTTTTTCCCAATTGTGTGAAGAAGGTCATTGGTAGCTTGATGGAGATAGTGTTGAATCTATAAATTACTTTGGGCAGTATGGACATTTTCATGATATTGATTCTTCGTAACCATGATCATGAATGTTTCTCCATCTGTTTGTGTCCTCTCTTATTTAGCTGAGTGGTGGTTTGTAGTTCTCCTTGAAGAGGTCCCTTACGTTCCTTGTAAGTTGTATTCCTAGGTATTTTATTCTCTTTGTAGCAATTGTGAATGGCAGTTCACTCTTGATTTGGCTCTCTTTAAGTCTGTTATTGGTGTAGACGAATGCTTGTGATTTTTGCACATTGATTTTGTATCCTGAGACTTTGCTGAAGTTGCTTATCAGTTTCAGGAGTTTTTGGGCTGAGATGATGGGGTCTTCTAGGTATACAATCATGTGGTCTGCAAATAGAGACAATTTGGCTTCCACCTTTCCTATTTGAGTACCCTTTATTTCTTTTTCTTGCCTGATTGCTCTGGCTAGAACTTCCAGTACTATCTTGAATAGGAGTTGTGAGAGAGGGCATCCTTGTCTAGTGCCAGATTTCAAAGGGAATGCTTCCAGTTTTTGCCCATTCAGTATGATATTGGCTGTTGGTTTATCATAAATAGCTTTTATTGTTTTCAGACAATTTCCATCAATACCGAGTTTATTGAGAATTTTTAGCATAAAAGCCTGTTGAATTTTGTCAAAGGTCTTCTCTGCGTCAATTGAGATAATCATGTGGTTTTTGTCTTTGGTTCTGTTTATGTGGTGAATTACGTTTACAGACTTGCGTATGTTGAACCAGGCTTGCATCCCCTGGATGAATCCTACTTGATCATGATGGGTAAGCTTTTTGATGTGCTGTTGCAATCAGCCTGCCAGTATTTTATTGAACATTTTTGCATCTATGTTCATCATGGATATTGGCCTGAAATTTTCTTTTCTTGTTGAGTCTCTGACGGGTTTTGGTATCAGGATGATGTTGGTCTCATAAAATGATTTGGGAAGGATTTCCTCTTTTGGGATTATTTGGAATAGTTTCAGAAGGAATGGTACCAGATCCTCTTTGTGTGTCTGGTAGAATTCGGCTGTGAACTCATCTGGACCTGGGCTTTTTTTGTATGGTAGGCTCTTAATTGCTGCCTCAACTTCAGATCTCATTATTGGTCTATTCAGGGTTATGACTTCTTCCCGGTTTAGGCTTGGGAGGATGCAAGTGTCCAGGAATTTATCCATTTCTTCCAGGTTTACTAGTTTCTGTGCATAGAGTTGTTTGTAATAATCTCTGATAATGGTTTGAATTTATGTGGAATCCGTGGTGATATCCTCTTTATCATTTTATTGCATCTATTTGGCTATTCTTTCTATTCTTTTTTATTAATCTGGCTAGGGGTCTGTCTATTTTGTTGATCTTTTTGAAAAACCAGCTCCTGGTTTTATTGATTTTTTGAAGGGTTTTTTGTGTCTCTATCTCATTCAGTTCTGCTCTGATCTTAGTCATTTCTTGTCTTCTGCTAGGTTTTGGGTTTTTTTTTTTTTTCATCTTGCTCCTCTAGCTCTTTCAATTTTGATGATAGGCTGTCAATATTGGATCTCTTCTTGCTTCTCATGTGGGCACTTATTGCTATATATTTTCCTCTAGAGACTGCTTTAAATGTGTACCAGAGATTCTGGTATGTTGTGTCTTCGTTCTCATTGGTTTCGAAGAACATCTTTATTTCTGCCTTCATTTCATTGTTTATCCAGTCAACATTCAAGAGCCAGTTGTTCAGTTTCCATGAAGCTGTGCGGTTCTGATGCAACAAGAAGAGCTAACGATCTTAAATATATACACACCCAATACAGGAGCACCCAGATTCATAAGGCAAGTTCTTAATGACTTACAAAGAGACTCAGACTCCCACATAATAATAGTGGGAGAATTTAACACCCTGTTGTCAATATTAGACAGATCAACCAGACAGAAAATTACAGGGATATCCAGGACTTGAACTCAGACCTGAACAAGCAAACCTGATAGACATTTACAGAACTCTCCACCCCAAATCCACAGAATATACATTCTTCTGAGCACCACATCACACCTACTCTAAGTTTGACCACATAATGTGAAATAAATCACTCCTCAGCAAATGCAGAAGAATGGAAATCATAACAAACAGTCTCTCAGACCACAGTGCCATCAAGTTAGAATTCTTTGTATTCTTTTGTGATTTCTTTTTCTATTCAAGAATGTGAATTTTACCCATGTTAAAATTAGCTGCATGTGCTTTATCTTAATTTTTATTCTCCAGTCTTGCCAGAGATATATCTTCTTTATTGGTTTCCTCAAGGAAACGTTTACCATTATTAATTAATATGTCTCCATTAGTTAATAGGTTTTCACATGTCTCCATATGTCTTATTTAATTACTTGTTTGTTTCCATCATTATTTACATTTTTGTCTATTGTTGTTCCTTGTCTTACTTATTGTTTGTTTTCTCAACGTTTTATTATTGTTGCTTAGAGAGGCAGTGGATGTTTCTCCTTTTATTTATTTCTCTTACTGCTTGGTCTATTTTTTAGTTATGTTATTGTATTTACCCAGTGATATGGTTTGGCTGTGTCCCCATCCAAATCTCATCTTAAATTTCCACATGTTGTGGGAGGGACCCAGTGGGAGGTAATTGAATCATGGGGGCAGGTCTTCTCTGTGTTGTTCCTCTGATAGTGAATAAGTCTTATGAGATCTGATGGTTTTCAGAAGAGGAGTTTCCCTGCCCAAGCTCTTTCTCCTGGCCTGCTGCCACCCTTGTAAGACATGACTTGCTCCTCCTTGCCTTCTACCATGATTTTGAGGTCTCCCCTGCCATGTGGAACTATAACTTCATTAAGCCTTTTTTTGAAAGTTGCCCCGTCTCGGGTATGTCTTTATCTGCAGTATGAAAACAGACTAATACAGCCAATTTAAAATGGATGTATCATCCTCTAATCCTTTTGAACTGACTCTTTTAAAATGAAACTTTTGGAATTTTGAAGGCACTCTCTTTATGCATAATAATATTTTGCCTTAAAATCTATTTCTTTTGATATTATAATAATATAGCTATGCCATATTGTTTGAATTAGTATTTATTCTACAGTTTTTAAATATTTTTACTCTCAACATTTTTTTCTCTGTATGCCTTAGTGAGTATGCTTTAAAAAATCATATAGATGAATTTTGTTATTTTTAACTAAAGATTTTAACAATTACCATTTATTTTGACATATGTAACTTTACTTCGTCAACACATTCTGTGCTCTTTCTTAATGTTTTATGCCTTATGCCTCCATTCATGCTTTGTTTTTAGCTAACTGAGGTTTTTTTTTTTTAATTCTATTCGCCCCCTCTTTTTGTTTGGAAATTGTTTTCATATTCTATAATATTAGAGGTTATTCTTGAACTTTAAACATACAGACTAAATGTACTGAAGTAAAAAAATGCATCAGTATACTTACCTCCTCAAGCAACACAAGTGCCATCGTATACTTTAATCAGTGGAAAACAGTATTTTAGTATTATCTTTGTCTTTAGACTTCATATTGTCATTTTCATTTTTTAGTTTTTTATGTATTTGTTATTTAGTTGTATTTATGCATGTTTAGTAACATTTTCATTATTTTCTTTTTATGTCTCAGACACATTACTCTTGTGATCATCTTCCTTCTTCATGAATAACAACCTTTAAAAGTTCCTTTTCTGATAAGGGCTCTCAGTTATTTGCTATTTCAAAAGTGTCTTTATTTTTGTTCTTTTTAATAGATAGTTTTCTGGAAGCATTTTTCCAGGCCAGTAGTTATTTCAGCTATCTAGAGATTGTTCCACAGTCCCTCCAATTTCACTGTTCCTCTTGGGAAGTCAGTCATAGGCCTAGTTTTTATTTCCTTGTAAAAAACTGTTTTCCTATCTGGTACTTTAAGATCATCTGTTTGACTTGTGTTCTGCTGCATCACTGTGGTATGTCTAGGCAGTGATGGTCTGATAAATTCTCTTTTGACTATGTTGTGCTTTTTCCAACTAAAAATCAATAACTGCCATTAATTCTGAAAAATTAAAGATTCCAATCCACAAATACGATATATCCCTTCATTGTTTCCTTTGAATCCCCTCAAAAATATATTATAGTTTTCAAGTCTTTCATATAATTTATTAAATATAGTCCTTGTCTAAATTTTTGATATTACTATCATTTTCCAACTATTTTTTGAAAGTATTATTAATGGAAATATAAATTGAGTTTTAAATATTGCTCTTGGATACAGCAACCTTGTCAAACTCCTTTGTTAATTCTAATAATTTACATATAGATTCCTCTGGAGTTTCTAAGTACCAAAACATCTCATCTGCAAATAACAGTGTGATTTATTCTTTTAAAATGTAGGTGCATACAGAAGCCCATGTGCCATCAGAAAATTGCTAGAATCTCGTCTTCTTCTGCACAGTACGGTGTGAGTAATACTTTTTCTATGCAGGGGTGTCCAATATTTTGGCTTACCTGAGCAACACTGGAAGAAGATAAATTGTCTTGGGCCACACATAAAATATGCTAACACTAATGATACCTGATTAGCTTAAAAAAACTTACAAAAGAACTTTAAATAATTTTTTTATTTACTTAGATTCTGGGGCACATGCACACATTATGCAGAATAGTTGCATAGGTACATACATGGCAAGGTGGGTTGCTGCCTCCATCCCCCCATCACCTATATCTGGCATTTCTTCCCATGTTATCCCTCCCTAACCTCACCACCCCCCACTGTCCTACCCCTACCCCCCTCAAGAGACCCCAGTGTGTGATACTCCTCTCCCAGTGTCCACATGTTCTCATTGTTTAATACCCACCTATGAGTGAGAACATGTGGTGTTTGGTTTTCTTTTCTTGTGTCAGTTTGCTGAGAATGATGGTTTCCAGATTCATCCATGTCCCTACAAAGGACATCAACTCATCATTTTTTATTGCTGCATAGTATTCCATAGTGTATATGTGTTACATTTTCTTTGTCCAGTCTATCATTGATGGACGTGTGGGTTGGTTCCAGGTCTTTGCTATTGTAAACAGTGCCACAATGAACATATGTGTGCGTGTGTCTTTGTAGTAGAATGATTTATAATTCTTTGGATATATACCCAGTAATGGGATTGCTGGGTCAAATGGAATTTCTATTTCAAGGTTCCTTGAGGAATTGCCACACTGTCTTCCACAATGGTTGAACTAATTTACACTCTCACCAACAATGTAAAAGTGTTCCTGTTTCTCCACATCCTCTTCAGCACCTGTTTTCTTCTGATTTCTTAATGATCACCATTCTAACTAATGTGAGATGGTATCTCAATGTGGTTTTGATTTGCATTTCTCTAACGACCAGTGATGACAAGGATTTTTTATGTTTGTTGGTCTTATATGTGTCTTCTTTTGAAAAGTGTCCATTTATATTCTTAGCCCACTTTTGAATGGGTTTGTTTGTTTTTGTTCTTGTAAATCTGCTTTAGTGCTTTGTAGATTCTGGATATTCGCCCTTTGTCAGATGGTAGATTGCAAAAATTTTTTCCCATTTTGTTGGTTGCCAGTTTGCTCTAATGATTGTTTCTTTTGCTGTGCAGAAGCTCTGAAGTTTAAGTAGGTCCCATTTGTCTATTTTGGCTTTTGTTGCTGTTGCTTTTGGTGTTTTAGTCATGAAGTCCTTGCCTATGCCTATGTCCTGAATGATATTGCCTAGGTTTTCTTCTAGGGTGTTTATGGTATTAGGTCTTATATTTATATCTTTAATCCATCTGGAGTTAATTTTAGTGTAAGATGTCATGTCAGGAAGGGGTCTAGTTTCAGCTTTCTGCACATTGCTAGCCAGTTTTCCCAACACCATTTATTAAACAGGGAATCCTTTCCCCATTGCTTGCTTTTGTCAGGTTTGTCAAAGATCAGATGGTTATAGATGTGTGGTGTTGCTTCTGAGGCTTCTGATATGTTCAACTGGTCTATGTCTCTGTTTTGGTACCAGTACCATGCTGCTTTGATTACTGTAGTCTTGTAGTATAGTTTGAAGTCAGGCAGAGTGATGCTTCCAGCTTTGTTCTTTTTGCTTACAATTATCTTCGCTATGCAGGCTCTCTTTTGGTTCCACATGAAGTTTAAAGTTTTTTTTTCCAGTTCCATGAAGAAGATCATTGGCAGCTTGGTGGGGATAGCGTTGAATCTATAAATTATTTTGAGCAGTATGGCATTTTTCAAAAACCACATGATTATCTCAATACATGCAGAGAAGGGCTTCATCAAAATTTAACAGCCCTTTATGCTAAAAATCATCAATAAACTAGGTATCAATGGAAGGTATCTCAAAATAATAAAAGCTATTTATGGCAAACCTACAACCAGTATCATACTGAAGGGGGAAAAAATAAAAGCATTCCCTTTGAAATCTGGTACTAGACAAGGATGCCCTCTCTCACCACTCCTATTCAATATAGTATTGGAAGTTTTAGTCTGAGCAATCAGGCAAGAAAAAGAAATAAAGACTATTTAATTAAGAAAAGAGGAAGTCAAATTGTTTGTATTTGCAGATGACATGATTGTATATTTAGAAGATCCCATAGTCTCAGCCCTAAATCTCCTGAGACTGATAAGCAACTTCAGCAAAGTCTCAGCTAACAAAACAAATGTGCAGAAATCACCATTCCTATACACCAATAACAGACAAACAGAGAGTCAAATCAAGAGCAAACTCCCATTCACAATTGCTACAAAGAGAATAAAATACACAGGACTACAACTAACAAAGGATATAAAGGACCTCTTCAAGGAGAACTACAAACCACTGCTCAAGGAAATAAGAGAGGACACAAACAAATGGAGAAACATTCCATGCTCATGGTTAGGAAGAATAATGTTTTAGGAAAGTTTACGAATTTGTGCTGGCCACAGTCAAAGCTGTCCTGCCCCACCTGTGATTCACAGCTGCAGCTTGGACAAGCTTGCTTTATAGGTTCAAATAGCCTGGTCTCTTTCATGAGTCACAAGTTTAGTAAAAATGATCACTATTTATTTTACACATTGCAGATTTTTACTCACAAGTATTTAGTTTAATTAACTCACTAAATTTTGCTAAGAATTTCCAAAATCTCTTCTTAAAAGACAGTTTTATATTTTTTAAAATAGACACATAGATAGGGTTCATACTATGTACATTTCAACCTCAAATGGATTTGTCTAGATATTCATTAGCAGAGATTTTTATATAAAATATTCCTCTCATATGTAACCTAAAGTCACAATTAGCAATACTAATGTGTGAATACACATTGGTCCCAGTAAACCACACAGCAGTTCATTATTTCTTATACTCTACGTGCTCATATACCAGGCTGATTACTGAAACAGGAGATAAAGAAATGAGGTGAGGGACGTTCTTTGAAAATAAATCATTATCTTGTTGAATTTGGGCCTATTTAAAAATTCAACAATTCAATTTCCCTAGTTTTCTTTAGGTAAAGCTTAAATTTGATAAAATGTTCTAATTTGAATCAGATTCCAGTAAAAAAAAAAAAAACATTTTAAGCTAGAGAAAAGGCAGAGAAATGGGACTAAACCCTGATTAGAGGATACATGGCTTTACATGGTGATGGTTCCGTTATGACAAGACACCATGCATGCATATGTGTTGGAAAAACATCAACATTCTTACCTCAGGACCTTTGCATGAAGTGTTTTTTCTGCTTGAAAAGTGTTTATTCTCCATTCTCCATCTAAATAATTTCACTTATCACTCAAGTCTCAAATTTGCTTCATTAAGCCCTTTATAACCAATGCTTCCCAATTTAAATTCACCTTCCCCATGTCATCTTATTATATTTCAGGTTTCTTCTCATTTTCATTCCGTATGTGTATGTGTTCACAAGTGGGTTTTCAAACTTCACTGTGCTTAAAAACCACTTGTAAAGCTCATTAAAAAGTAGATTTTCACACCTAACTTCAGATATTTCTACTGAGTAAATCTAACTGGGGATCGAGAAATATGCATTTTGAGCAAGACTCCCCAAGTAATCCTAATGTAGATGACCAGAGGGACACACTTTGAGATGTCCTCCATGACGACAGCAACCATGTTTGTTTATTTCTACATCCTCAGCATCTAGCCAAGTAATCAATGAACATTCATTGCATTGGAAACATTAGGACCAAAAACACTCAACAAACTCTGGCGAGTGAGCCAGTAAGTTAAAGTTGGTTCAGGATCGGGGCTGCCTTCAGACCCAGGGAAACCTTCAATTTTTAAATGGTGGATAGAAGAAGTTTTAAAAAGAGAGGTGAGAGTATTTGGAAAAAAGGGAAGAAGCCCAGTTTTGCAGTCTTGGCCAGGAGTCAAAGTTGATGAGCTGTCAGCAGTCAATCTGTATCATGATGAGTCAAAGACTGTGTACATAACTTCCCCAGGGCATCCAGGTCAGAATATCAGCTGGATAAAAGCATTATCTTCCTTTCATCGTGGGGTTGCTTTCAACACATCAGGAAATGCTGTGTCACTCCTTGACAGAGCCTGGCAATTTGAACTGGGGAGATAATCTGAAGCCTTTAAAATTGGCTGATATTTTCATTTGCAATTCCTCATGGCAGCAATCTGCAGCCCACGCTTTTTCTGCTTTATACCCTGCAGTGAGGTTTGGCAGCTAGATCTGTATTTTAGGGCAGGGTTAATGTTGGACTGCTACAAGGGAACTGTAATGCCAGCTTTTCTGGAATCCGATATCAGCATTCTTGGGAACAATGATACATAGGAAAATGGTATTATGGGAACTTAAAATAAAAACAGAAATGGACCAGAGGGATGTGAGAGCTAAGGCCCATGATTGACCTCTGGAGCTATAGCTAAGCAAGAGCAAATCTTGTTTGCTGTTTTAGAGTATAGAAAAGTTATTTAGGGTCTTTTTACCTTTGGTGATTCTAAGGGAAGGTGAAAATCTCAATAAAATTAAGAACTCAAGAAATAAGTCACTAAGAAAAAATTATCTCAGTAAGAAATGATAAGAATAGATATGGAAAGAAAACCAATTACTGCATGTCAGTCAACTCAGCTGTTTGAATTCTATCTGTATCTTCAGGGAAACAGATTTTGCTGATGTCTGCTTACCTGTCACTCTGTCTTTTTATAAACTTCTGTCTTTAGATGTTCCTTTTTACAGATTTGGCATACAGACAATCTCTGATGAGGCAAAATTGTCTCTAATGGGTTCTTCTTGGGTAAGATCTCTGGACTCTATCAATCTTTCATCTTCTTTGAACAGTAAATCCCTTTACTCTTTCAGATAGCTCTTGAAATCAGGTTAACATAAGCAGTAATTTGCCAAGAAGCATGGCAGCCCTGCTTAGAAAAACCCAGGGTGCCTGGAAAATACTTGGCCACAAAGTTTTGTGGTGAGAAATGTGGCATCAGAGATCAGAGGGAATACAGTTTCTTCTGGCTGTTAGTTTGCACTCAAGTACTACACTGATAGTGACCAAAGGCCAAAGCCAAATCCTCCTTAATCTGTGCATCTACTAACATATTTCCCATCTGGCAAGAAGATTGTCTTCTTCTGTTTTCAGTTACTCCCTGTTAAAATTTCAAACAGCACTTTAATTTCTGTGGTTCCAGATTCTAATCAGACTCCTGCCAATCTCTAAAAGACTTGTGTGTCTCCTGCTGCTGGCATGTTTGCTTGACTTTATCTGAATTACTTGAGTTATGGCCATGCTGACATTTCTCCTCTAATCTGACTTTAATCATAATAAATGAAAATTTCAGATGGTGTTGTTTCTGTTACCTTCTTTATTCCAAGATGACACTCTTAACTATGAAAGGAGGAGAGCTACTGAAGACTCTTGGGTCCCCACAGAAACATATTTCATCAGAGTCTTTAAGACCTGTTAATTTTCATTTGTGCAAACATTGAATTTTACTTCCAGCTATGGCAGAATAACTATTAATAGTGTCAGATTTTCCTCCCCTATAAATAGCTATAAAAATAAGCAAAACACATGAAACAATGTTTAAGTATTGGAAAACATACAGTGCAGGATTTTGATTCCTGAAAGAAAAGAAATAATTGAGGCAAGAGTACAAACCACACCAGCTTTGTGCCCACAATCACTTTCCACATGATGTCCCTGGAAAACACCTCCCAAGTTGAACAAACAGATCTTTTTGAAGCTAGGAAACAGAAATAAGAATTCAGTGCTGCCGACATAGATGAAATATGCAAAGCAGAATTTTTGGAAGGAGGATGCAGGTGTCCTTCTCCAGATATTCAACTCTGGATATTCAAATGGAAATTTTAAAACTGAAAAACATTATTTCTGAACTTCTAAAATTCACTGGATGGGCTTAAAAGCAAAATGAAGCTAGGAATCCAGTGAATTAAAGATAGACCAGAAGAATTGTAAATTTTAAAGAGAGCAAAAAGAATTGAAAGAAGACGAATAGTACTTCAGCAACATATGGGGCAGTATACACGTAACTAGAGTTCAGAAAAAAAAGGAAGGAGTGAATAGCATAGAAAAAAATTTTAAATAATGGCTGAAAATATTCTCAGTTGGATGGAAGATATAAATTTACAAATTCAAAAATCACAGAAACTGCAAGCTGAGTAAGTGAAAAGAAAATTAGGTCGAAGAATGTGAAGCTGATGAAATCAAAGACAAGAAAATCTTAAGAACAGAGAAAAATGACTCACTACATAAGAGGGAAATGATACAAATGATAGTTAATTCTTCATCAAAAACTGTGCAAGATAGTACAACACCTTTAACATGCTGGGGAAGACAGAGAGGGAGAGGATGGCGTGGTAGGACCAACTCAGGATTGCAGCTCCCAATGAAAACACAGAGGGTGAGTGGACACCGCATTTCCAGACAAATCTTTATTGCCCGCAGACCAGGAGATTCCCAAGTGTAGGAGCCCCACAGGCCGCCAGCATGGCTGTTTGGTCCGGTGCAGCTGTTGGGGCTGGCGCAGCTGTTTGGGCCGGGGCTGCAGCACAGCGGCACTCCATACAAAATACACTGGTTTGGTTGCCCTATTAAACCGGCAATTGGAGATTTCAAAAGGTAAATTAGCACATTCATCTGATTAAATGGGACTTAAACAGAAAGCCAGGCCAGGAGATTCCCGGGCAGCAACATTGTTCCAGCCAGTGCAGTGGGCTGCTGCATGGGAAATCACACAGATCCTGGCACCATTTCAGCAGACGACTGGAACACCTGGGAGAGAGTCAACCATTCAACTTAAAAAAAAAGGCTCTGAGGCAGGGAGCCAGGTGATCAGGCTCAGCGGGTCCCACCCCCACAAAAACAAACAAAATAGCAATTGGAAATGCTCAGGGTTGAGAGTTTCACAGCAAGCACAGCTGAACCCAGGATGGTGCAGCTCGGTGGGGGAGGGGCGTCCAACAATACTGAGGCACTTGACCCCTACGAAGGTACTCTGCCATTGCTGATGCACCTGCCATTGCCAAGGCAACCAGCCATAACAGAGAGAGTCCGCCACTACAGAGGCAGGTCACCATCACCATAGCAGCTCTAACCACACCCAAATAAACAGGACTACAAGGAATTACACACGGCAGCAGGGCAGAGCCCATGGCAGCAGTGCGGAGCCCATGGAAGCAGGGCAGAGCCCATGGCAGCACGGCACAGTCCACAGTAATAGTGCAAAGCCCACGGCAGCTCAGCATAGCCACTACAGGCAAGCAGTGATTAGACTGCCTCCTTGCTGGGCAGGACAGTGCAACGGATACTCATAAATAAAGCTCTAACTCCCCGGGACAGAGCACCTGAGAAAAAAAGAAGCTTTATGAGTACTGCTGTAGCAGACTTAAATGTACCTGCCTAGCAGCCCTGAAGGAACAACGGAGCTCACAGCTCAGCACTTGAGCTCCTATAAAGTACAGACAGTCTCCTCAAGCAGCTCCCTGACCCCCATATATCCAAAGAGTCACCTCATGAAGGACTGATCAGACTGACATATGGTGGGCATCATTCAGGGACAAAGATAGCAGAAGAAGAAACTGGTAGCAAACCTGATGGTTCCACAGCTGCTACAGATGTACCCCAGTCAAGTAGGGCCTGCAGTGAATCTCGACAGTCCTACAGCAGAGGGGCCAGATTGTTAGAAGGAAAAGTAGGAAATAGAAATACTCCATCATCAAAAATCTGGACATCCACATGTAGACCCAATCGAAAATCAGCAAATACTTAGATGACAGGTGGATAAATCCACAAAGATAAGAAGAAACCAGCACAAAAAGGAGGAAAGCATTTAAAACCAGAAAACCTCGCCTCCTACAAAGGACCACAACTCCTCACCAGCAAGGGAACAAAGCTGGACGGAGAATGAGTGTGATGAAATAACAGAATCAGACTTCAGAAGGTGGGCAATGTGAAACTTCCGTGAGCTAAAAGAACATGTTCTAACTCAATGCAAAGAAACTAAGAACCTAGAAAAAAGATTTGAGGAAATGATAACAAGAATGGACAACTTAGAGAGGAACATGAGTGAATTGAAGGAGCTGAAAAACACAACACAAGAACTTCATGAAGCATACACAAGTTTCAACAACCAAATTGACCAAGCAGAAGAAAGGATATCAGAGGTCAAGGATCAACTCAATGAAATAAAATGAGAAGGCAAGATTAGAGAAAAAAACGCAAAAAGGAATGAACAAAGTCTCCAAGACATGTGGGACTATGTGAAAAGACCTAACCTACGTTTGATAGGTGTACCTGAATGTGAGGAAGAGAATGAATCCAAGATGGAAAATACTCTTCAGGATATTATCCAGGAAAAACTTCCCCAACCTAGCAAGGCAGACCAATATTCAAGTCCAGGAAATACAGAGAACACCACAAAGATATTCCACAGGAAGAGCTACCCCAAGACACATAATCAGATTCACCAGGGTTGAAATGAAGGAGAAAATGCTAAGGGAAGCCAGAGAGAAAGGTCAGGTCACCCACAAAGGGAAGCCCATCAGACTCACAGCAGATCTCTCGGCAGAAACCCTACAAGCCAGAAGAGAGTGGGGGCCAATATTCAACATCCTTAAAGAAAAGAACTTTCAACCCAGAATTTCATATCCAGCCAAAATGAGCTTCAGAAGTGAAGGAAAAATAAAATCCTTTGCGAACAAGCAAGTACTCAGAGATTTTGTCACCACAAGGCCTGCTTTACAAGAGCTCCTGAAAGAGGCACTACACATAGAAAGGAACAACCAGTACCAGCCATTCCAAAAACATACCAAATGCTAAAGAGCATCAACAAAATGAAGAATCTGCATCAACTAATAGGCAAAACAGCCAGCTAGCATCAAAATGGCAGTATCAAATTCACACATAACAATATTAACCCCAAATGTAAATGGACTAAATGCACCAATCAAAAGGCACAGACTGGCAAATTGGATAAAAATCCAAAACCCATCGGTGTGCTATATCCAGAAAACTCATCTCACATGCAAGGGTACACAAAGGCTCAAAATAAAGGGATGGAGGAAGATTTACCAAGCAAACAGAGAGTAAATTTAAAAAAAGCAGGAGTTGCAATTCTTGTCTCTGATAAAATAGACTTTAAAGCAACAAAGATCAAAAGAGACAAATAAGGACATTACATAATGGTAAAAGGATCGATACAACAAGAAGAGATAATGATCTGAAATATATTTGGACCCAATAGAGGAGCACCCAGATATATAAGGCAAGTTCTTAATGACTTACAAAGAGACTTAGACTCCCACACAATAATAGTGGGAGACTTTAACACTGCACTGTCAATATTAGACAGATCAACCAGACAGAAAATTAACAAGGGTATCCAGAACTTGAACTCAGACCTGGAACAAGCAAACCTGATAGACATTTACAGAACTCTCCACCCAAAATCCACAGAATATGCATTCTTCTCAGCACCACATCACACCTACTCTAAAATTGACCACATAATTGGAAGTAAATCACTCCTCAGCAAATGCAAAAGAATAAACATTCTAACAAACAGTCTCTCAGAACACAGTGCAATGAAGTTAGAACTCAGAATTCAGAAACTAACTCAGAACCACACAGCTTCATGGAAACTGAACAACTGGCTTTTGAATGTTGACTGGATAAACAATGAAATGAAGGCAGAAATAAAGAAGTTCTTTGAAACCAATGAGAATGAAGACAAAACATACCAGAATCTCTGGGACACATTTAAAGCAGTCTCTAGAGGAAAATATATAGCAATAAGTGCCCATATGAGGAGAATGGAGAGATCCAAAATTGACACCCTAACCTCAAAATTGAAAGAGCTAGAGGAGCAAGATCAAAAAAACTCAAAACCCAGCAGAAGACAAGAAATAACTGAGATCAGAGCAGAAGTGAAGGAGATAGAGACACGAAAAACCTTCAAAAAATCAATAAATCCAAGAGCTGGTTTTTTAAAAGTTCAACAAAATAGACCACTAGCCAGACTGATTAAAAAGAAAAGGGAGAATAACCAAATGGATGCAATAAAGGACGATAAAGGAAAAATCACCACAGATTCCACAGAAATTCAAACCATCATCAGAGAATATTACAAACAACTCTATGCACATAAACTAGTAAACCTGGAAGAAATGGATAAATTCCTGGACACTTGTGTCCTCCCAAGCCTAAACCAGGAGGAAATTGAAACTATGAATAGACCAATATCAAGGTCTAAAGTTGAGGCAGCAATTAAGAGCCTACCACATAAAAAAAGCCCAGGTTCCAGATAGGTTCAAGCCGAATTCTACCAGACACACAAAGAGGAACTGCTACCATTCCTTCTGAAACTGTTCCAAATAATCCAAACAGAGCAATCTTATTACTGGATATATATCCAAAGGACTGTAAGTTGTTCTACTATAAGGACACATGCACACGAATGTTCATTGCAGCACTGTTTACAATAGCAAAGACCTGGAATCAACCCAAATGCCCATGGATGATGGACTGGACTGGGAAAATGTGGCACATATACACTATGGAATATTATGCAGCAATCAAAAATGATGAGTTCGTGTCCTTTGTAGGAACGTGTATGAATCTGGAGAACATCATTCTCAGCAAACTGACACACTAACAGAAAATGAAATACTGCATATTCTCACTCATAGGTGGGTGATTAACAATGAGAACACATGGACACAGGAAAAGGAGCACTACACACTAGGGTCTATTGGGGGAATAAGCAGTGGGGTGAGCTGCAGAAGGATAGCATGGGGAGAAATGCCAGATGTGGGTGAAGGGGAGGAAGACAGCAAATCACACTGCCATGTGTGTGCCTATGCAACTATCCTGCATGTTCTGCACATGTACTCCAAAACCTAAAACGCAATAAATAAAAAAAAAGTACTTAAAATTCAGAAAACTTTGTAAGTAGGCCCCTGAGTGGCATGCTTGAGCCCATTGCTACCCCGCAGAGTTCTGTCTTGCTTTAATAAATTCCTGCTTTCATTGAAAAAAATGCTAGGGAAGAATCTTCAGCCAAAATTTCTATAACCACTAAAAATTTTGAATAAAGGTAAAATTAAAAAATTTTTTAGATAAAAGAAAATTGAAATTATTTATTGCCAGTAGAATTTCAGTAAGAGAAATGCTAGGAAAGTTTTTCAGGCTGAAAAAAAAAATATAGATAAAAAATTGTATCTTAAAAAAGAGAAATAAAAGGATTACATATAGGAAATACCTGGGTAAATGTAAACTTTTGTGCTTTAGTTTTCTTTAAAATATGTAGTTTAAAACAAAAATTACAATATTTCTTGTGGAATTTATAATGTATTTTTTATTTCATTTTAGGTTTTGGGGTACATGTGAAGAACATGCAAAATAGTTGCATAGGTACACACGTGGCAGTGTGATTTGCTGCCTTCCTCTCCTTCACATATATATGGCATTTCTCCCCATGCTATCTCTCCCCAACTCCACACCCCCCGCTGTCCCTCCCCATTCCCCCCAACAGACCCCAGTGTGTAGTGCTCCCCTCCCTGTGTCCATGTGTTCTCATTGTTCAACACCCACCTATGAGTGAGAACATGTGGTGTTACATCTTCTGTTCTTGTGTCAGTTTGCTGAGAATGATGGTCTCCAGGTTTATCCATGTCCCTATAAAAGACACTAATTGTTTTTGATGGCTGCATAATATTCCACGGAGTATATGTGCCACATTTTCACTGTCCAGTCTATCATCGATGGGCATTTGGGTTGATTCCAGGTCTTTGCTATTGTAAACAGTGCTGCAATGAACATTTGTGTGCATGTGTCCTTATAGTAGAACGATTTATAATCCTTTGGATATATGCCCAGTAATGGGATTGCTGGGTCAAATAGAATTTCTATTTCTAGGTCCTTGAGGAATTGCCACACTGTCTTCCACAATGGTTGAACTAATTTACACTCCCACCAACAGTGTAAAAGTGTTCCTATTTCACCACATCCTCTCCAGCATCTGTTGTCTCCAGATTTTTTAATGATCGCCATTCTAACTGGTGTGAGATGATATCTCCATGTAGTTTTGATTTGCATCTCTCTAATGACCAGTGACGATGAGCATTTTTTCATATGTTTGTTGGCCTCATATATGTCTTCTTTCTTAAAGTGTCTGTTCATATCCTTTGCGCACTTTTGAATGGGCATATTTGTTTTTTTCTTGTAAATCTGTTTTAGTTCTTTGTAAATTCTGGATATCAGCCCTTTGTCAGATGGGTAAACTGCAAAAATTTTTCCCATTCTGTTGGTTGCTGATTCACTCTAATGACTGTTTATTTTGCCTGCAGAAGCTGTGGAGTTTGATTAGGTCCCATTTGTCTATTTTGGCTTTTGTTGCCAATGCTTTTGGTGTTTTGGTCATGAAGTCCTTGCCTACTCCTATGTCCTGAATGGTTTTGCCTAGATTTTCTTCTAGGGTTTTTAGGTGTTAGGTCTTATGTTTAAGTCTTTAATGCATCTGGAGTTAATTTTAGTGTAAGGTGTCAGGAAGTGTCCAGTTTCTGCTTTCTGCACATGGCTAGCCAGTTTTCCCAACACCATTTATTAAACAGGAAATCTTTTCCCCATTGCTTGTTTTTGTCAGGTTTATCAAAGATTGTATGGTTGTAGATATGTTGCGTTGCCTCTGATACCTCTGTTCTGTTCCATTGGTCTATATCTGTTTTGGTACCAGTACCATGCTGTTTTGATTACTGTAGCCTTGTAGTATAGTTTGAAGTCTGGTAGAGTGATGCCTCCCACTGTGTTCTTTTTACTTAGAATTGACTTGGCTGTGCGGGCTCACTTTTGGTTTCATATGAGGTTTAAGGTGGGTTTTTTTAGTTCTGTGAAGAAGGTCATTGGTAGCTTGATGGGGATAGCATTGAGTCTTAAATTACTTTGGGCAGTATGGCCATTTTTATGATATTGATTCTTCCTAACCATAAACATGGAATGTTTCTCCATCTGTTTGTGGTCTCTCTTATTTCGTTGAGCAGTAGTTTGTAGTTCTCCTTGAAGAGGTCCCTTACATTCCTTGCTGGTTGTATTCCTAGGTATTTTATTCTCTTTGTAGCAATTGTGAATGACAGTTTGTTCTTGATTTGGCTCTTTTTAAGTCTGTTCTTGGTGTAAAGAAATGCTTGTGATTTTTGCACATTGATTTTATATCCTGAGACTTTGCTGAAGTTGCTTATCAGTTTCAGGAGTTTTTGGGCTAAGACGATGGGATCTTCTAGATATGCAATCACGTCATCTGCAAATAGAGATAATTTGGCTTCCACCTTTCCTATTTGAATACCCTTTATTTCTTTTTCTTGCCTGATTGCTCTGGCTAGAACTTCCAGTACTATACTGAATAGGAGTGGTGAGAGAGGGCATCCTTTTCTAGTGCCGGATTTCAAAGGGAATGCTTCCAGTTTTTGCCCATTCAGTATGATATTGGCTGTTGGTTGTTCATAAATAGCTTCTATTATTTTGAGATACTTTCCATCAATACCGAGTTTGTTGAGGGTTTTTAGCATAAAGGGCTGCTGAATTTTGTCAAAGGCCTTCTCTGTGTCAATTGAGATAACCATGTGGTTTTTGTTTTCGGTTCTGTTTATGTGGTGAATTACTTTTATAGACTTTTGTATGTTGAACCAGCCTTGCATCCCTGGGATGAATCCTACTTGATCATGGTGGATAAGCTTTTTGATGTGTTGTTGCAATCAGCTTGCCAGTATTTTATTGAAGATTTTTGCATCTATGTTCATCATGGATATTGACCTGAAGTTTTCTTTTCTTGTTGAGTCTCTGCTCGGTTTTGGTTATCAGGATGATGTTGGTCTCATAAAATGATTTGGGAAGGATTCCCCCTTTTTGAATTATTTGCAATAGTTTCAGGAGGTATGGTACCAGTTCCTCTTTGTGTGTCTCGTAGAATTTGGCTTGGACTTGTCTGAAACCTGGGCTTTTTTTTGTGTGGTAGGCTCTTAATTGCTGCCTCAACTTCAGATCTTGTTATTAATCTATTCATGATTTTGACTTCTTCCTGGTTTAGGCTTGAGAGGAGACAAGTGTCCAGGAATTTATCCATTTCTTCCAGGTTTACTAGTTTATGTGCATAGAGTTGTTTGTAATATTCTCCAATGATGGTTTGAATTTCTGTGGGATCTGTGGTAATTTCCCTTTTATCATTTTTTATTGCATCTATTTGCTTATTCTCTCCTTTTTTGTATCAATCTGGCTAGTGGTCTGTCTATTTTGTTGATCTTTTTGAAAAACCAGTTCTGGGATTTATTGATTTTTTGAAGGGTTTTTTTGTTTCTCTGTCTCATTCAGTTCTGCTGTGATCTTAGTTATTTCTTGTGTTCTGCTAGGTTTTGAGTTTTTTTAATTAATCTTGCTCCTCTAGCTTTTTCAATTTTGATGATAGGGTGTCAATTTTGGATCTCTTCTTGCTTCTCATGTGGACACTTATTGCTATATATTGTTCTCTAGACACTGCTGTAAATGTGTCTCAGAGATTCTGGTATGTTGTGTCTTCATTCTCATTGGTTTCAAAGAGCATCTTTATTTCTGCCTTCATTTCATTGTTTATCCAGTCAACATTCAAAAGCCAGTTGTTCAGTTTCCATGAAGCTGTGCGGTTCTGAGTTAGTTTCTGAATTCTGAGTTCTAACTTCATTGCACTGTGTTCTGAGAGACTGTTTGTTAGAATGTTTATTCTTTTGCATTTGCTGAGGAGTGATTTACTTCCAATTATGTGGTCAATTTTAGAGTAGGTGTGATGTGGTGCTGAGAAGAATGTATATTCTGTGGATTTGGGGTGGAGAGTTCTGTTAATGTCTATCAGGTTTGCCTGTTCCTGGTCTGAGTTCAAGCCCTGGATATCCTTGTTGATTTTCTGTCTGGTTGATCAGTCTAATATTGACAGTGCAGTGTTAAAGTCTTCCACTATTATTGTGTGGGAGTCTAAGTCTCTTTGTAAGTCATTAAGAACTTGCCCTATATATCTGGGTGCTCCTGTATTGGGTCCAAATATATTTCAGATCATTATCTCTTCTTGTTGTATCGATCCTTTTACCATTATGTAATGTCCTTATTTGTCTCTTTTGATCTTTGTTGCTTTAAAGTCTATTTTATCAGAGACAAGAATTGCAACTCCTGCTTTTTTTTAATTTACTCTCTGTTTGCTTGGTAAATCTTCCTCCATCCCTTTATTTTGAGCCTTTGTGTATCCTTGTATGTGAGATGTGTTTCCTGGATACAGCACACTGATGGGTTTTAGCTTTTTATCCAATTTGCCAGTCTGTGCCTTTTGATTGGTGCATTTAGTCCATTTACATTTAGGGTTAATATTGTTATGTGTGAATTTGATACTGCCACTTTGATGCTAGCTGGCTGTTTTGCCTATTAGTTGATGCAGATTCTTCATTTTATTGATGCTCTTTAGCATTTGGTATGTTTTTGGAATGGCTGGTACTGGTTGTTCCTTTCTATGTGTAGTGCCTCTTTCAGGAGCTCTTGTAAAGCAGGCCTTGTGGTGACAAAATCTCTGAGTACTTGCTTGTTCACAAAGGATTTTATTTTTCTTTCACTTGTGAAGCTCATTTTGGCTGGATATGAAATTCTGGGTTGAAAGTTCTTTTCTTTAAGGATGTTGAATATTGGCCCCCACTCTCTTCTGGCTTGTAGGGTTTCTGCCGAGAGATCTGCTGTGAGTCTGATGGGCTTCCCTTTGTGGGTGGCCCGACCTTTCTCTCTGGCTGCCCTTAGCATTTTCTCCTTCATTTCAACCCTGGTGAATCTGACAATTATGTGCCTTGGGGTTGCTCTTTTTGTGGAATATCTTTGTGGTGTTCTCTGTATTTCCTAGACTTGAATATTGGCCTGGCTTGCTAGGTTCGGGAAGTTTTCCTGGATAATATCCTGAAGAGTATTTTCCATCTTGGATTCATTCTCTTCATCACATTCAGGTATATTTATCAAACGTAGATTAGGTCTTTTCACATAGTCCCACATGTCTTGGAGACTTTGTTCATTCCTTTTTGCGTTTGTTTCTCTAATCTTGCCTTCTCACTTTATTTCATTGAGTTGATCCTTGACCTCTGATATCCTTTCTTCTGCTTGGTCAATTTGGTTGTTGAAACTTGTGTATGCTTCGTGAAGTTCTCGTGTTGTGTTTTTCAGCTCCTTCAATTCACTCATGTTCCTCTCTAAGTTTTTCATTCTTGTTATTATTTCCTCAAATCTTTTTTCAATGTTCTTAGTTTCTTTGCATTGAGTTAGAACATGTTCTTTTAGCTTATGGAAGTTTCTCTTTGCCCACCTTCTGACGTCTGATTCTGTCATTTCATCACACTCATTCTCCATCCAGCT
This sequence comes from Callithrix jacchus, assembly GCF_049354715.1. Classification (NCBI taxonomy): domain Eukaryota; kingdom Metazoa; phylum Chordata; class Mammalia; order Primates; family Cebidae; genus Callithrix; species Callithrix jacchus. The sequence goes on from NC_133508.1 coordinate 156,742,114, forward strand.
TTGTTCCCTTGCTGGTGAGGAGTTGTGATCCCTTGTAGGAGGAGAGGTGTTCTGGTTTTGGGTATCTTCCTCCTTCTTGTGCTGGTTTCCTCCCATCTTTGTGGATTTATCTACCTGTCGTCTGTGTAGTTGTTGACTTTCAGATTGGTTCTCTGAGTGGACATCCAGGTTTTTGATGATGAAGTTATTTGTTTCTTAGTTTTTCTTCTAATAGTCTGGCCCCTCTGCTGTAGGACTGCTGAGGTCCACTCTAGGCCCTGCTTGCCTGGGGAATCACTGCAGCAGCTGCAGAACAGTAACGGTTGCTACCAGTTTCTTCTTCTGCTATCTTTGTCCCCGAATGTTGCCCACCAAATGTCAGTCTGATCAGTCCTTTGTGAGGTGAGTTTTTGGATATACGGGGGTTAGTGAGCTGCTTGAGGAGACAGTCTGTTCTTTATAGGAGCTCAAGTGTTGAGCTGTGAGCTCCGTTGTTCATTCAGAGCTGCTAGGCAAGTAAGTATAAGTCTGCTGCAGCAGAAGTCATAAACCACCTTTTTTTTTCCAGGTGGTCTGTCCTGGGGAGTTAAGGCTTTATTTATGAGTATCTCTTGTGCTGCTGCCTTTTTTTTTCAGGGCTGCCCTGCCCTACAAGGAGGCACCCTAGTCTCTGTCAGCCTGCAGAGGTTTTGGTGAGCTGCTGTGGGTTCTGCCCTGCTGCTGGCTCCATCCTGCTGCCGGATCCACCCTGCTGCCTTGTGAGCTTCCCTGCAGTCCTGTTTATATGGGTGTGGTTAACACTGCCTCGGGGATGGTGGTCCACCTCTGTAATGTCGGACTCTCTCTGTTATGGTGGGTTGCCTCAGCAATGGTGGGTTACCTCGGCAATGACAGGCTGCCTCAGCAATGACAGACTACCTCCATAGGGGTGGAGTGCCTCAGTAATGGCTGACACCCCTCCCCCACTGAGCTGCATGGTCCTGGGTTCAGCTGTGCTTGCCATGAAACTCTCAAGCCCAAGCGTTCCTAATTGCTATTTTGTTTGTTTTTGTGGGGGTGGGATCCACCGAGCCTGATCATCTGGCTCCCTGCCTCAGAGCCCCTTTTTTTTAAGTTGAACGATTGACTCTCTCCCAGATGTTCCAGTCATCTGCTGAAAGGGTGCCGGGATCTGTGTGATTTCCCGTGCAGTGACCCACTGCACTGGCTGAAACAACATTGCTGCCCGGGAATCTTCTGGCCTGTCTCCCTGTTTCAGACCTGTTTAATCAGGTGAAAGTGCCAATTGTCAGCTTAAAAGGGCAACCAGACCAGTGTATTTTGTACAGAAAGAAGCCACGCTGCAGTGCTGGCAAAACAGCCACACTGGCCTAAACAGCCACTCTGGCAAATACAGCCATGCTGGTGACCCGTAGGGCTCCTATGCCTGGTAATCTCCTGGTCTGTGGGCAATAAAGGTCCATCTGGAAATGTGGCATCCACTCACCCTCTGCGCTTTCTCTGGGAGCTACAATCCTGAGCTGCTCCTAAAGGGCCATCTTGGATCAAAGAACTGGAATTTATAATGTATTTAGATGTAAAACAACTCTAGCATAAGGGATGTAGGGAGGAGTAAATGGAGTCATAGTGTTGCAAGGTTTTTACATTTAATGTACATTAGTCTAACATTAATGAAAACACATAATTAAAAGTTAAGAATATATACTGAATTTATTGAAGTAAGCAAAAAAAAATTAGTGTAAACAGTGTAGCTAAAAAGGCAATAGACGAAATAAAGTGAAATTATGTAAACTACCCAAATAAGTCAAATAAGTAGAAAAGAGTTTTAAAAGAGATAATATAAATAATAAAATAGTAAAGCTATATAGAGCCATATCAACAATTTAAAGGCAGAGATTACCAGATAGATAAAGAATGAAGACCCAATTATATTCTATCTACAAAAGATGAACTATAAATATAAAAAGTTGTGCCAATAAAATGAAAATCAATAGATGAATCTAGTATTTTCATTTTAGCTATGGCATGTAAAGAGCTTGGAAGTCATCAATCCCATCCTTAGAACAAGATAACTTGAAAAACTAAGTATCAACAGCTTCTCTTGGGCCCATCAAAGACATGAGCTTACAAGGCAAACTATCACCTCAGAGTCTGTGGAGACAGGCAAATCCATAGGGACATAGCCAAGATCTAGTTACCTAGAGCAGAAACTACTGAAGATAAAACTGGTAAAAATAAATAATATCTTTCCCCCACTCTTTGATAAAGTCATTTGTTTTCTTCTTGTAAATTTGTTTAAGTTCTTTGTAGATTCTCGATATTAGCCCTTTTTCGGATGGGTAGATTGCAAAAATTTTTTCCCATTCTGTTAGTTGCTGGTTCACTCTAATGACAGTTTCTTTTGCTGTGCAGAAGCTCTTAAGTTTAATTAGATCCCATTTGTCTATTTTGGCTTTTGTTGCCATTGCTTTTGGTGTTTTAGTCATGAAGTCCTTGCCCATGACTATGTCCTAAATGGTTTTGCCTAGATTTTCCTCTAGGGTTTTTATGTTGTTAGGTCTTATGTTTAAACTTTTAATCTATATGGAGTTAATTTTTGTATAATGTGTAAGGTAGAGATCCAGTTTCAGCTTTCTGCATATAGCTAGCCAGTTTTCCTAACACCATGTATTAAATAGGAAATCTTTTCCCCATTGCTTGTTTTTTTCAGGTTTGTCAAAGATCAGATGGTTGTAGATGTGTGGCATTCCTTCTGAGGCCTCTGCTCTGTTTCATTGGTCTATATCTTTGTTCTGGTACCAGTATCATGTTGTTTTGATTACTATGGCCTTGTAGTATAGTTTGAAGTCAGGTAGCATGATGCCTCCTGATTTGTTTTTTGTTTTTTGGTTTTTTTTTTTCTCTCCTTAGGATTGTCTTGGCTAGGTGGGCTCTCTTTTGGTTCCATATGAAGTTTAAGGTGTTTTTTTTCTAATTCTGTGAAGAAAGTCAATGGTAGCTTGATGGGGATAGCATTGAATCTATAAATTAGTTTTGGCAGTATGGCCATTTTTACCATATTTATTCTTCCTAACCATGAGCATGGAAGATATTTATGCAGGCAACAAACATATGATAAAAAGCTCAACATCACTGATCATTAGAGAAATGCAATACTATTGAGATACCATCTCATGCCAGTTAGAATAGTGATCATTAAAAAATCAGGAGATGACAGATGCTGGAGAGGATGTGAAAAAATAGGAACACTTTTACACTGTTGGTGGGAATGTAAATTAGTTCAACCATTGTGGAAGACAGTGTGGCCATTCTTCAAGGATCTAGAACTAGAAATACCATTTGACCCAGCAATCCTGGGTATACACCCAAAGGATTATAAATCACTCTGTTATAAAGACACATGCACAAGTATGTTTATTGCAGCACTGTTTACAAAGCAAAGACTTGGAACCAACCCAAATGCCCATGAAAGATAGACTGGACAAGAAAAATGTGGCACATATACACCATGCAATACTACACAGCCATAATAAAGATTGAGTTCATGTCCTTTGCAGGGACATGGATGAAGCTGGAAACCATCATTCTCAACAAACTGATACAAGAACAGAAAACCAAACACTGCAGGTTCTCACTTATAAGTGGGTGTTAAACAATGAGCACACATGGACAACATCACACACTGGGGCCTGTTGGGGGGTGAGGAGGCTGGGGAGGGAAAGCAGGGGGTGAGGGAATTGGGGAGTAATAACATTAGGAGAAATGCCTAATGTAGACGATGAGAGGGTGGATGCAGCAAACCACCAAGGCATGTGTATACCTATGTAACAAACTTGCACGTTCTGCACATGTACCCCAGAACTTAGAGTATAATAAAAAATAAACAAATAAATCTGTTTGAGTTCTTTGTAAATTCTGGATATCAGCCCTTTGTCAGATGGGTAAACTGCAAAAATTTTTTCCCATTCAGCGGGGTGGGGGAGCTGGGGAGGGATAGCATGGGGAGAAATGCCAGATGTGGGTGAAGGGGAGGAAGACAGCAAATCACACTGCCACGTGTGTACCTATGCAACTATCTTGCATGTTCCTCACATGTACCCCAAAACCTAAAATGCAATTTTAAAAATTATTAAAAAGAAAAACAAATAATAATTATGACAATTTGATGGAGGTCAAATGTAGGCTGGCCTGAGAGTGCTGACCCCCTGGGAACTACACATTTTGTGAGCTTTATCTTGAGGAACCGCACCCCATTCTCACAATAAAGATTCAAGAAAGTTTATCTCCTGGTTTTAGCAGATGAAGGAGAAAAGTATTTATGGTGAGGTGTATCCAGAGAACACTTCACAACAAAGTTCTACTCTCCTCTCCAGAGTAAAGACTTTGACGGAGCCGTATTCCAGTTAGGAGAAGGACATCCCTCCCACTCCAACCACTTCTAGACTTGTCCAACCTAACAAAAACAACATAGTCAGCAGAGGTCAGGGCTTCAAGGAAATGAATTCGAACATGTAGACAGGCAATGGAATATGAGGGAAGAGGTGTACAAAAAAGATATACCATTAGGTAAACAAATGTGAAGGTTACAGCTCCAAGACACTTGCCCATTCAAACTGAGATTCAGCCAGGCACAATGGTGCATGCCTGTGGTCCCCCAGCTACTCAGCATGCTTAGGTGGAAAGATGGCTTGAGCCTAGGAGTTCAAGTTGAGCTAGGCAACATAGCAAGATGCTGTCACACACACACGCACACATGCACACACGCACACACACACACTGAAGAAGAAGAAAGAAAGAAAAGAAACAAGAAAAAAAGCCCTGAGATTTAATGAGAAGATTATAAAGCAGTCCTCCTCCTTCACACCTTACCACCACACCAGCAGTATAGTAACAGTGAATTACGGGTGAAAGAACTGCAAGACAGACTCTGAGGAGAAATACTTAGGGAAACTTAAAATCAAGAGGGGAATCAAATATAGTATGAAGACACTAAGGGAATTAGAAGCTTCTGGCACCTATAGCTACAGCAAACATGAGCTATAGCTCAACTTCTAGTCAGATTATCATAAATCCTCACACTGCAGGCCTACTTAACTTAATTCTTATTAGCCAATATATGTCCAACTTTCAACTAAGAATTTTCAAGACATGCCAGAATGCAAGGACAAACACAGTATGAAGAGAAAAAGCTATCCCCAGAACCAGACATAGCTATGACACCAATGTTGGAATTATCAGGGGGCTAACACGATGAAAAACGATGAGGGCTTTGCTGGAAAAAGCAGGCAATATGCAGTAACAGATGGGGAATGTCAGCGAAGAGACGAAAGCTCCAAGTCAGTAAATGGATAGGAAGAGAGAGAGCATGCAAATGCACACAGTAGGCACGAGAAGCCTGAGTCACTGTATTAGTATCAGATAAAAATAGATGTAAAAAAAAGAGAAGAATCAGAGATAAGAAGAAATCTTTCATAGTGATCAGAGGGTGGATTCAAGCACATAGCAATCATAAATGTGTACACAGCTAATAACAGGGCTTCAGAATACATGAAATATTTGACAGAGTGGAAAGGAAAATAGGCAATTTCATAAGCATGGTTAATAATATTCACGCTTCTCTCCCAACAATGTATAGATTAAGAGACAATTAATAAACCTATTGATGATCCCACCAACGCTACTAATTATCTTAACCTAATTGTTATTTATAAAGACTACTTTCAAGAACTATAGAATATAAATGTTAAATTGCATGTAGTATATATATCAAGATAGATTATATATTGTGATCTAAAATAAATCTCTAAATTTAAAACGATTGAAATGCAGAATATGTTCTCTGATCACAATGGAATTGAATTAGAAAGGAATTAACAATAAGATTTCTAGTAAAATACAGAATATTTGAGAAATGGTATCAATTCTATTGAAATTATTCAAAAAAATTGAAGAGGTACTCCTTTCTAACTTATTTTATAAAGCCAGCATCTCCCTGATACCAAAACCTGGCAAAGACACAATGGAAAAAGAAAACTAGAGGCTAATATCCCTGATAAACATAGAAACAAAAATCTTCAGCAAAATATTAGCAAATGAAATCCAGCAGCATATCAAAAAGTTAATTCACAACAATCAAGTAGGCTTCATTCTTGGGATGCAAGGTTGTTTCAACATACACAAATCAATCAATGTGATTTACCACATAAACAGAACTGAAAACAAAACCATATGATCATGTCAATAGACATGAAAAAAGGCTTTGATAAAATTCAACATCCCGTCAATGATCGAAACCATTAACAAACTAACCATCTCAGAAACATATGTCAAAATAGTAAGAGCCATCTATGACAAACTCACAGCCTATATCATACTGAATAGGTAAAAGCTGGAAGCATTCCCCTCGAGAACTAGACTAATACAAGGATACACACTCTCATCGTCTTATTCAAGTTAGTACTGGAAGTCCTAGCTGGAGCAATCCGTCAAGAGAAAGAAGTAAAAGGCATCTAAATAGAAAATGAAGTCAAACATCTCTCTTCACTAAAAATATGATTCTATACCTAGAAAGCCCTAAAGCTTCCTCCAGAAACCTCCTGGAACTGATAAACAACTTCAGCAAAGCTCCAAAATCAATGTATGAAAGTTGGCAGCATTTCTATACACTGATAATATTCAAACTGAGAGCCAAATCAAGAATGCAATCCTATTTACAGCAGTCACAGAAAAATAAAATACCTAGGAATACATCTAACCAAGGAAGCAAAAGATCTCTACAAGGAGAACTATGAAACACTGCTGAGAGAAATCATAATTGACACAAACAAATTGAAAAACATTTCATACTCAAGGATTGGAAGAATCAATATTATTAATATTGCCATACTTTCCAAAGCAATCTATAGCTTCAACACTATTCATATCAAACTACCAAGGTTATGTTCCATGGAATTAGGAAAAAACTATTTTGAAAATTCATATAGAACCAAAAGAAACCCTAAATAGTCAAAGCGATACTAAGAAAAAAGAACAAAGCTAGAGGTATCATATTAACTAACCTCAAACTATACCAAAAAACTACAGTAACCAAACCAGCATGTTATTGGTACAAAACCAGACACATAGACTCATGGAACAGAATAGAGAATCCAGAAATAAAGCTGCACACTTGCAGGCATCTGATCTTCAACAAAGTCAACAAAAATAAGCAATAGGGAAAGGAACCCCTATTCAATAAATGGTGCTGAGACAACTAGCTAGCCATATGCAGAAAGCTGAAAAGGACTTCTGTCTTTCACCATATACAAAAATTAACTTGAGATAGGTTAAAAGCTTTAGTAAGACCTGTAACCATAAGAATACTAGAAGAAAACATCAGCAATACCATTCTGGACATCAATCTTGGGAAGGGATTTGTAAATCCTCAGAAGCAACTGTAATAAAAACAAAAATTGGCAGGTGGTACCTAATTAAACTAAAGAGTTTCTGTACAGCTAAAGAAACTAACAGAGTAAACTGACAACCCACAGAATGAGAGAATGTTTGCAAACTATGCATCCAATAAAGGCCTAATATCCAGGAGCTATAAGAATTTAAAGAATTCAACTACCAAAAACAACACTATTGAAAAATAAGCAAACCATGTGAAGATACTTCTCAAAAGAAGATCTATGAGTGGCCAATGAACATATGAAGAAATGCTCAACATTGCTAATCAGCAGAGAAATGCACATCAAAACCATAATGAGATAACTGTCTCATACCAGTCAGAACGGCTATTAGTAAAAAGTCAAGAAAAATGGACGCTGGTGGGCTGCAGAGAAAAGGGCCACTCAGATGCTGTGGGTGGGAATATAAATTAGTTCAGCCACGGTAGAAAGCCGTTTGGAGCTTTTTCAAAGAACTTAAAGCAGAACTACCATTTGACTCAGCAATCCCATTACTGAGCATATGCAAAAGAAAATACATCATCCTACCAAAGGACACGTGTGTTTGTATGTTAACTGCAGCACTATACGCCATAGCAAAGATATGGAATCAACGTAGGTGACCATCAACGGTGGGTTGAATCAAGAAAACGTGTACTAATACATTATAGAATATTATGCAACCATTAAAAAAAGAATAAAATCACTTGCTTTGCAGCAACACGGATAAAGCTGGAAGTCGTAATCCTAGGCAAATTAACACAGGAACAGAAAACCAACTTCCACATGTTCCCACAAGTGGGAGTTAAACATTGAGCTCCCCTGGACATAACCATGGGGATAGTAGACACTATGGACTACTAGTGGGTAAGGAGGGGGTGGGTTTTAAAAACTACCTATTGGGTACTATGGCCACTATCTGGGTGACAGGATCCATACCCCAAACCTCAGCATCGTGCAGTACTCCCATGTAACACATTTACATACATACACCCTGAATCTAATATAGAAGTTGAAATTATCTTTAAAAAAATTGGAAATAACACATTTCTTTTATGGGTCATAAATCATTTAAATTTTAAAAAAATTCAAACTAAATAATGAAAATACACATACCAAAATTTGTAGGGTGTAGCTAAAACAGTGCTTAGTGGGACATATATGTCTTTAAATATTATATTTAAAAGAAAAAGCATAAAATAAATGGCCCTAGCTTCCACTCAATCATCGATTACAAAAAGAGCAAAACTAACCAAAATAACAAATGAATTATTTGATAATGAATCAAATAAGATTATGATTCTATTTTCAACAAATACATGAAAATTGACAAAGTCAGAAGTTGGCTCTTCAAAGTGATCAACAAAAGTGAAAATCACTAGCTAGACTAAGGGGAAAAAATGGGAAAAAAGAACTGGAGAAAGCACAATTACCACTGTTAGGAATAAAAGATTCATTACAAATTCTACAAAGAGTGTAATAGAGAACACTATGAAAAACTTATGTCAATAAATATACTTAAAATAAAATGGAAAAAAATCTTGAAAAGAATTTAACTTACCAAAACAGACACAAGATTTACAGAATGAGAATACCTCTATATCTATTAAAGAAGAAGAATTTATTACCAAAAAATTCTTCCGACAGACAAAACTCTAGGCCTAATTACTTTATTGATAAATTCTATATTTAAAGAACAGATGGCACCAATATTACAAAAATGCTTTTAGAATTAAGAAGAAACATTCCAGCTTATTTATAAAGCCAGTAGAACACGACAATGGCTGCATGTGGTGGCTCATGCCTGTAATCTCAGCACTTTGGGAGGCTGAGGTAGTAGGATTGCTTGAGTTTAACTCCAGCCTGGGCAACATAGCAAGACCTCTATCTCTACTAAAAATCAAAAATTTAGCCTGGCATGGTGGCACATGTCTGTACTCCAAGCTACTCAGGAGGCCACGGTGAGAAGACTGCTTGAGCCCAAAGTTCAAGGTTGCAGTGAACAATGATGGTGACACTACACTCCAACCTGGGTGACACAGCAAGATTCTGTTTCAAAAAAAAAAGGTGCAATTCTACAAAAAAATGGAAATGGCTTTCATGAATATAGGTATGAAAATTCTAAAGTCATAGCAAAGTGAATACAGCAAGATGTAAAAATGAGAATATTTTATTAATTACCAAATGAGGTTTATCCCAGAAATGCAAAGTTTGAAAATCAATGTAACTCATCAAATTAATAGAATAAAAAATAAAAATGATAGATCATTTCAAAAGATACAGAAAAAGTACTTGAAAAATTCAATAGCTATTTATAATTTTTAAAGACAAACAAAATTCTCTCTGCAAACATAATAGAAATCAAATTCTTCAATATAATGGAGAGTCTCTTCAAAAACCTTCAACTAACATCCTAATAGTGAGCTACAAACACTTTTCCCCTAAGATTGAGAAAAAGTTAAGGACACTCATTCTCATAATTCTGCATGATACTGAAGATCCTAGCTATTGCAATATTACAAGGAAAGAAACAGAAACCATTAGTAACAGAAATGAAAAATAAAACTAGCTCCATTTAAAAATAACATGGGGAGAACGATCCAAGATGGCTGATTGCTAACATCTCGGGATTGCAGCTCCCAGTGAAAGCACAGAGAATGAGAGGACACCACACTTTCAGACAAAATTTGGCTGCTCAGGGAGCAGAAGATTCCCAGTGGAGGAGTCACATGGGTCACCAGTGCAACTCTTCTGGCCATCACAGCGGTTTTGCTGGCACCTCTGTGCGGCAGCTCTTGGTGCAGAGTAAACGGGACTGGTTCCCCTTCTGACCGACGTTTGGAGCTCCAGGAAGGCAGAGTCGCCTATTACGGACTCAAGAAGGAAGCCAAACTGGAGATTCCCCAGGAAGAAAAACACCATCAGTCTTAAGGCCGCTGTTTTGGCCAGTGCAGTGGGTCACTCATATTTCGGCCCTGGGAATTAACAACTTGGAGGTCCATTCAGAGATCTAATTTGAAAGTTGGTAATTACAAAGACGACCAGTGGATAAATTTACAATGATGAGAAGAAACCAGCGTAAAAAGGCTGAGAATACTCAAAATCAGAACAGCTCTCCCTCTAAAGAGGATCACAGTTCCTCATCAACAAGGGAACAAGACTTGATGGAGAACGAGTGCATTTCATTAATCTTATTATCCATCTTCTGAACCAGGCTTCAGAAGATGGATAATAAGAAATTCCTGTGAGTTAAAAGAACATGTTGTAGCCCAACGTAAAGAAACTAAGAACTTTGAAAAAAGGTTTGATGAAATTCTAATGAGAATAGACAACTTAGAGAGGAATATAAGTGAATTAATGGAACTGAAGAATACAATACAGGAACTCCAAGAAGTATGCACAGGTTTAAACACTCGAATTGTTCAAGCAGAAGAAAGGATATCAGAGGTCGAAGTCCAACTTAATGAAATAAAATGAGAAGACAAGATTAGAGAAAAAAGGATAAAAAGGATTGAGCAAAGTCTCCAAGAAATGTGGGACTATGTGAAAAGACCAAATTTACATTTGATAGGTGTACCTGAATGCAACGGAGAGAATGAATCCAAGCTGGAAAATATTCTTCAGGATATTATTCAGGAAAATTTTCCTAAACTAGCAAAGCAGGACAATATTCAACCCCAGGTAATACAGAGAACATCACAAAGATATTCCTCAAGAAGAGCAACCCCAAGGCACATAATCATTAGATTCACAGGTTGAAACAAAGGAGAAAATACTAAGGGCAGCCAGAGAGAAAGGTCAGGTTAATTACAAAGGGAAGCCTATCAGACTTACAGCAGATCTCTCAGCAGAAACTCTACAAGCCAGAAGAGAGTGGGGGCCAATATTCAACATCCTTAAAGAACAGAACCTTCAGACCAGAATTTCATATCCAGCCAAACTAAGCTTCAAGACTGAAGGAAAAATAAAATCTTTTATGAACAAGCAAGTACTCAGAGATTTTATTACCACCAGGCCTGCTTTACAAAAGCTTCTGAAAGAAGCATTACACACAGAAAGAAACAACCAGTATTAGCCTTTCTAAAAATACATCAAAAAGTAAACAGCATCAACATAAAGAAGAATTTACATCAACGAATGGACAAAACAGCCAGTTAACATCAAATGGCAGTAATCCTAAATTTCAATTGACTAAATCTCCCAATCAAAAGATACAGCCAAAACCCAACGGTATGCTACATCCAGACCCATTTCACATGCAAGGATACACAAAGACTCAAAACAAAGGGATGAAGAAAGATTTACCAACCAAATGGAGAGCAAAAATAAATAAATAAATAAAAAGCAGGAGTTGCAATTCTCGTATCTGATAAAATAGATTTTAAAGCAACAAAGATATAGTGGTAAAAGGATCAATGCAACAATAAGAGCTAATGATCCTAACACCCAGATAGACAGAGACTTAGACTCAATGAGACAGAAAATTAATAAGGATATCAAGGACTCAAACTCAGATCCAGAACAAGTAAACTTAATAAATATTTATAGAGCTCTTCAGTTTAAATACACAGAATATACATTCTTGTCAATACCGCATCACACCTATTCATAGGTTTAAATGAAATATTGATTGGCCATTATTAATACCCATTTTTTTTTTAGAATAAAGCAATATTTCCATTCTCTCTCCCACTTTTTCTTCCTCTTTCTTACTCTCCTTCACTCCTTGTTTTTCTTTCCTTCTCTCAAAAAAAGAAAAAAAGAAATCAACTTGTAGACCTCTAGATCCAGGTCAGCAATGTCTCTCTCATTGCCTAATTTTTTTCCTTCCCTTCTCTCCCTCCCTCCCTTCCTCCTTTCCTCCCTTCCTGCCTTCCTCCCTTCCTCCCCTCCTGCCTTCCTCCCTTCCAGAAAAATTGCTTATATATATAGAAAATCCTCAAGAATTTACAAAACAACTACCAAAATGAATAAGTAAACCAATCAAAGTCACAGGACACAAGGTTATTTACAAAACCAATTGTATTTTTATATACCAGCAATAAATAATTGAAATTATAATTTAATAAAAATTTGTTTTAATAGTGCCAACACCATAAAATGCTAAAAAAATAAAATTTAACAGAAGGTATTCAAGACCTATACATAGGAAATTAAAACACATTTCTCAGAGAAATTTTTTGAAAGCTAAGTGGATGGAGGGCTAATTATCCTCTAATTTATATAAGGAATCAATGCAATCTCAAACAAAATCTTAGTACTCCTTTTTGCAGAATTTGATAAGCCAATTTTAAAATGTGTATAAGAAAGCAAACAACCTATGCAAAGCTCCCTTGCAAAAGAAAAAGAAGGTTGTTGGATAAAGCACTACTTAACTTTAAGATATATTGGAATACTACAGCAATCAAGACAGTATTTTATTAAAGACTGACCAAAAAATAAATTGAAAAGAATCAAAATTCCAGAAATAGGCCATACGTTTGTGGTCATTTGAGTTTTGTCAAAGTGGACTATGCAATCCAATGAGAAAAGCAAATTACATTCAATAAATAATGTTCAGCCTGGGCACAGTGGCTCTCACCTGTAATTCCAAATCTGGGAGGCCGAGGTGGGTAAATCACCTGAGGTCAGGAGTCCAAGACCAGACAGCCTGGCCAACATAGCAAAACCCCATCTCTACTAAACACACACACACACACACACACACACACACACACACACAGAGACATTAGTTGGGTGTGGTGGCAGGCACCTTGTAATCCCAGCTATTCAGGAGGCTGAGACAGGAGAATCAGTTGAACCCAGTAGGCGGAGGTTGCAGTGAGTCAAGTTGTGGACCACTGCACTCCAGCCTGGGTAACAGAGTGAGATTCCATCTCAAAAATAAATAAATAAATAAAATCGTGTGCCGAAAACTGTATATCTATATAAAAGAAAGTAAACACTGAGAGGGGGAAAAAAGGCGAAAAAGATGAACAGATCTTGGTGATCTAGGAGAAAATGTTATAGGACCTTATATTTTATACATCTCTGTATTTTGTTTAATTTTCTTACTAATTTATTTTTATTGTATTTTACCAAAGTCCTAAATTCCCAAAAATTGATTCTTTACCATGGATAGTTAGAGAAGCACTGGCCTGGAGCCAATCTCAACGCTTTCCAAACTTTAATTTTCAGTTCCCTACATTAATGCTTCAGCTTACAACCACTCCGACAAATGTCGCTAGTGTCTTGTTAATCACAAAAGTACCGTTGCTTTTCTGAAATCATCTTAATTAGCCACTGGACGCCATTAAACGGGGATAACAACTCCCTCTCATTCATTCCACAAGCAGCTACTGAGTGCTCACTCTTTGTCAGGAAATAGTTTAGACACGGGGAATAACCAAACAAAAATGCAAAAATTGTGTCCATATTCTTGTCAGATAAGATAAAAATTTAAATTTAAAAAACCAAAATACATAAAAATGTGATGGTAAAAAGTACTTTGGAAAAAAATGAAACAGAAGGGGCGTGGGAACTTCTGAGGAGTAGGGAGGGGATATGGTTTTCAGCGGGCTGGTTAGGGAAACTCACTGAGATGGTCTGCCTTCTACCCTTTCTAACATCTTCAGTTTCTTCCTCGGTCATGGTGTTCTTCCTGTCTTCCATATTATCCCTTCTGGCTGGGCGCGGTGGCTCACGCCTGTAATCCCAGCACTTTGGGAGGCCGAGGCGGGTGGATCACGAGGTCAAGAGATCGAGACAATCCTGGTCAACATGGTGAAACCCTGTCTCTACTAAAAATTACAAAAAATCAGCTGGGCATGGTGGCGCGTGCCTGTAATCCCAGCTACTCAGGAGGCTGAGGCAGGAGAATTGCCTGAACCCAGGAGGCGGAGGTTGCGGTGAGCTGAGATCGCGCCATTGCACTCCAGCCTGGGTAACAAGGGCGAAACTCCGTCTCAAAAAAATAAAAACACCATATTATCCCTTCTTGTTTTCCTTCATTAGATCTTAGTCTTCTGTTTATCCTTAATATTTAGCATTCCTCAAATTCTGCCATTTCCGTGTCTTCAGATTTTTGTATTTCCTATAGAAGATCACTCCCGTGATCTCTTGGCCCATTCAACTGAACTTCTGGACACATCTACTTTAGTGGCTTATAAACTCTTCAGATTCAACGTATATGAAAACAAGCTTAACCTCTTTCCTTCTAAGCCTTCTGCCTATTCTGTATTGCCTTTCTTATGACCGCCAAGTGCCTGAAGGTCATTGTAAATTTTCCTCTTCTTCATTGCCAACATTGAAACTGGAAGCAGAGGGAACAATGAAGTGATTATTTATGAGCACGGGGAAGAGAAAGTGAGACCTGAAATGAAATAAGGATAGTGAGGATAAAGAGGAAGACACAGACTTGAAAACATTCTCAGGGTAGAATTCAAGGAATTTGTGACAGAATGTCTTTGAAGTGTGAGAATTTGGGCTTGGGTGACTTAATGGGTAGAGAATTGAGCACAGAGAAAGTAAAACATATTGAAAGTAGAAGATAAGCTGTTTTTGATGAATTATTATTGAGGTAGTCAGAGAAGTCGTTTCATTTTCTAGATACCTTACTTTGCCTTATCTCATAAAGACTCTGAGACAATAATTCTGATACAAGTATTTTTTTTGGAGGGGGAGGTCCTGAAAAACACCAGCAGGATAGTGAAAAGGTAAGATGGGGAAGGGAAGAAAGCCTATAAAATGTTCTTGGTCAAGCCAGTCATCGCTGCAGTCAAGGAAATTAAAGTTTTGTGCCACTGGTAACACTAGAGGACCATATAGAATACACCTTAGAGTTACCAGAACCATGGCATTAGACACTGGTGCTGTAACACTAGAGGACCATATAGAATACACCTTAGAGTTACCAGAACTATGGCATTAGACACTGGTGCTGTAATACTAGAGGACCATATAGAATACACCTTAGAGTTACCAGATCCATGGCGTTAGACACTGGTGCTGTAACACTAGAGGACCATATAGAATACACCTTAGAGTTACCAGATCCATGGCATTAGACACTGGTGCTGTAACACTAGAGGACCATATAGAATACACCTTAGAGTTACCAGATCCATGGCGTTAGACACTGGTGCTGTAACACTAGAGGACCATATAGAATACACCTTAGAGTTACCAGATCCATGGCGTTAGACACTGGTGCTGTAACACTAGAGGACCATATAGAATACACCTTAGAGTTACCAGAACCATTGGCATTAGACACTGGTGCTGTAATACTAGAGGACCATATAGAATACACCTTAGAGTTACCAGATCCATGGCATTAGACACTGGTGCTGTAACACTAGAGGACCATATACAATACACCTTAGAGTTACCAGATCCATGGCGTTAGACACTGGTGCTGTAACACTAGAGGACCATATAGAATACACCTTAGAGTTACCAGAACTATGGCGTTAGACACTGGTGCTGTAACACTAGAGGACCATATAGAATACACCTTAGAGTTACCAGAACTATGGCATTAGACACTGGTGCTGTAATACTAGAGGACCATATAGAATACACCTTAGAGTTACCAGATCCATGGCATTAGACACTGGTGCTGTAACACTAGAGGACCATATAGAATACACCTTAGAGTTACCAGAACCATGGCATTAGACACTGGTGCTGTAACACTAGAGGACCATATAGAATACACCTTAGAGTTACCAGATCCATGGAGTTAGACACTGGTGCTGTAACACTAGAGGACCATATAGAATACACCTTAGAGTTACCAGATCCATGGCGTTAGACACTGGTGTTGTAACACTAGAGGACCATATAGAATACACCTTAGAGTTACTAGATCCATGGCGTTAGACACTGGTGCTGTTATCCACCAAATCTGCATCATCATTGAGAACTGTGTTTCTGGAGCCATTAGCTCTTTCAGCTCTGCTAGCTTGCCCTGAATATAAGACAAACATTCTCCTGCAGCCAGAATAAAAGCTCATAGGTAGACAGTAGCAGGTGTTTTCTGCAAGTAGCCTTCAGCATGTTGAAGATTAATGTAAAGAAGATGTAAGTAAGACACTAACAGCATGTCCATGGATCTAGAGTTCAGGGGAAGGTTTACATTAGAGAAATAGATTTGGAAATTATTAGGATGGGTCTGGCCAAACTTAAAGGCACTTCCAAAACCGCAAATTTACTTGGAAATTTTTGGAAATTCCAAAACCACAAATTTGCTTGGAAAAACATTCAGGAAGAAAAGAGGAAGAAGATACAAGCCAGCTACATAAGTGGCCTGGAGATCAAGGCAATGGCCCTTAGAGGATGAGCTAGTCTCCTTTAGGGAACAAGATCTAAGGAGGAGATGAAGTTCACTTTGAAGGTAGGCAACATGCAAAACAAGATAAGAATGGTAACTGCTAGCAACTAGAGGGAAAGGGCAGACTTCCCCAGTAAGTTGAAGTGTCCAGGGAGAGTAATTGTGTCCTGATGACAGAGAGTGTATGCGACTTGGAGGAAGGCATGATGTTCACCAGTTAGTAGAGATCTGAAAAAGACAAATATTAGAGCTGGCATCATCAGAAATTCCAGTAGAAAACCTCACAGCAGAGGAATTCCATCAAAAGGAATGTAATATAAGAACAAGGATAACCCAGTGATCTTCTCAGTCCCGGAATGTAAGAACTTCTCTACTAGAAACTATAGTTGAAGGAAGAGAGGAAACCTACTATAAGAGAGGAAACTTACCCAGAATCAGGACATTTATAGACTCTGAGACAGTGCGAGTTCTGCCTACCATATATCTCTTGATATTTGTTGATTTTTGTTTTCCTTCAAATTGGTCTCTTTTTACACCACCATTCAACAACATTCCCTAGCAGAGTACATCAGAACAGTATGTATTTCAGGCTTCTGAGTGGTGGCTTGAGTCAAAATAGAAGGGTTCAAAATATATTTGAGCCAACCCTAAATGCAGGTCCTAGATTCCATAGCTATCTTTGATGAATTTTTCCATTAGCGTTTTGATCTACATAGAACTGGACATGGAAAGCCTATGGCAAAAGCCTAATTATAATGTTTAATGTTGACTTTCACTGTGGAGTTCTCAAAGAAAACTCTGATACCACATCACGTATCCAAGTATTTCACTCCGGGTTCAGACATTTTTCCAGCCCCAAAACAAGCTTCTGTTTATTTCAGGTACTATACGAGTCCCAGTTATACGCAAAGAGGGCATATCTAAAAGCTAGCCACTACCAGTGCAGGGATAGTTATATAGTTGGGAAGGAAATTTATCTTTATCCCAATTGAATCTTAAAAGTCTTAAGCTTCAGTCTTTGCAAATTTTATTCCTTCCATTCAGTTTAAAAAAAAGTTTTTCTAAGATTGGTGTCAATTGGAAAGTATTTGTGTATCCTGGCTGTTATAATGGAAAGTGTGAAGTTACCGAATCTCTAATATGTATAGAGATGGTAGGAAGTCTAGTGGAGAGTGATGGGGGGCAGTAGATGAGAGTGGGGTGCCTGTGGGACAGAGCCAAGAAAATGAGACTTGCAGACTGAGAGTCAATTATGCTCAGATTTCAGTCTCCCCACCTACGTGCCAAAGACAACGTGTTAGAGGCTGGGTGAAAATGCTTTAGTCATGGCCAGGAAAAGAGAGCCTAGTAACGTGTTGCTCTGCTTAGTAATGAGGCTGGTGAGCATTTGGGCTTTATTTAGTCTTGCTGGCACAATCAGGTAATACCATACTAAGCCAAAACACAGTTCTAAGATTATACTTTTGTTGATTTTTCATAATCCTTCTTAGGGATGATCTAGCTGGTGGTGGGGGACAGAGGGGAGAATCCACTAACAATATAAACTTTGTTCTCCAAATCCCATCCTCATTCTACAAAAATATAATTCATTAACCTGGGAGAAGTAGAGATGAGGACATTAAATCAACATCTTGGTCTTCTCCTTAAATTGAGGTTTGGGGACAAAATTAATAAACAACTGCCTAGGGAATAGTATTTTAAAATTTTCTTTTTCTCCCTGTCCTGCATTTTTTTAAGAAAAACTACTAGATCTCTTTTGAGAGCTGAGAAAGACAAGCAGAGTTACAAGGAACTGCCTGAGGTCTAAGCCAACTGGCTCAAATTCTTCTGTTTGTGACTGGAAAATCAGTTTGGCTGTTTCACATTTTTGGTACTTTTATAGACTTTATTTTGGTTTTTATTTGGCATGATTTCACAAGCTCCAAAAAGTCAGTGCTGCTGGAAAAGACATGCCCTTATTTAGTGCTTCCACTCACTGGCTATTTCTCCTCATGTTGACCACGCTATTCCATGCATGGGCTTTAGTCTGCATCTCCATGATTATCCCATACGAGTCCAGAGCCACCTGCCAGCCAATTCTGTGGGCTCCCCTCCGGTTTCTCACACTGAGATCTTGCCCGGAGCCTGGCCAAGTCTGGTATAATCAGAGCTGCTTTGGGGAACTACTTGACTGGGGTCACTGCTTTTCTGAAACTCAAAGTCCATCATGAAATACGATGAGAAGGTGAGAAATAATATCCTAGAGTCTCACAACACATACCAGCACCGTTACACATTTATTTATGAAGATTCTTTTGAACAATTACAGGAGGGAGCCAACGTAAGAACAATTGCAGGGAGAAACCTAAGAACAAATGTTGGCAGTTCTACTTAAAGTCCCAAAACTAAAGCAGCAGCTAGTCCAGCTGTTGAGTGCATCCTTCAAACCAAACTACTCTTTTATTTCTGCCTTTTATATTAAATATAGTATACTCATGTCCACACTGGATAGCTGCAAAATCACACATCACAAGAATGATAAATATTGGTGCTAAGAAACATTTTAGCATGTCTGAGTAATAGGAACCTAAGGTAAGAATCCCTAAGGGTTATTTCTTACAAGTGAAATAACAACAAAGTTATCTGCAGAAATAATCCATAAGTGGATGATTGAAGACTTTTGTGAAATCCCAACTCTAGATTCCAGTTAAAGTAACGTTGGGAGCGGATCTGTATTCCGTCTAAGTTGTAACATCAATTGTATTGTGTCCTGTGTGATTAAAAACTAAAGGTGTTAACATCAGATAGGTGGTCAGCCGGGAAGTTAGTAAAGGGGGCTCATGAGTAGAATTATTTTTCCATGTATCTCCAGCGGTGTCCAGAAAAAGATAGTTTGCACAAAGGACTCTAAGATCCATTCCTTTTGCTTGATCTTCCTGTATAGCGCATAAGGTGAAGGCGCCAGTCATTAAGATCTTCCAGAAAACTCACTTTTTAAAAATTTCATGCTCAGCAAGAACCCGATTCCACTCCTTTTGCAAGGAGGCAGTGGGTACAAGGAAGGCACTGGAGGGTTTCAGCATGGAGAAGATTGTTAGATATGCCGGGAACATGAGAAAGCCGCAAGTCTCAAGCAGAGAGGCAAAGCTCATAAGCCAGAGGTGGCTGTCTAAACCAGACTCTAAAAAATAATAGGAGGGCCGAGAATAGACTATGCTCTGTTACTGAGCCAAAAACATGGAGACCTGGGGAAGTAAGGCCCGGGGGGGTGGGTGGAGGGGGAATGGGTTGAGCAACTCTGATGAAAGACATGGAAAATGTTACTTCTGACTCAGATGACCTCCGAAGCTGGCGTTCCGGGATACTTTGTAGCTGAATATATGAGTGCCTTCTCGAATTGCTATAAATACCCCAGAAAGAGTAATTTATAAGAAAATCCATTTAATTGACTATGGTTCTGCAGACTGTACAGCCAGGCATCTGCTTGGCTTCTGATATGGCCTCAGGAAGCTTGCAGTCACGGTGGAAGCAAAGGAGGAGCTGGAATGTCACATGATGAAAGCAGGAACAAGACAGAGAGAGAGTAGGGGATGAGGTACCACACATTTTTAAAGGACTAGATTTCATGTGACCTCAGAGAGATTACTTATCACCAATGGGATGACCCGGGCCATTCACGAGGGATCCATTCCCACGATCTAACATCTCCCACCAGGCCCCACCTCCAACAGGAGATTTGATTTGGGCAAGGACAGATATCCAAATTGTATCATTGGATGTGAGAAAAATATATAGGAATCTGATCATGGAGGGCCAGGAGTGCCTAAATTAAGGAGTTTCACTTTTATTCCGGAAAATATAAGGCGCTAATGCAGAATTTTAATCTCTGAAGTAGAATTATCAGATGCATAGAATGTCAATAATCAGAAGTGAAATAGAGAATAATAAAATTTCTGAAAACATAAGTACATTAGAAGTTATTTGTTATTCATTTCGTTGCAACCCAGGTGTAAGCCAATAATCAATAGAAAAATGCACATTCTCTAAGTTCTCGGCCAGATTGTTTACTTACTTAGATGGAATGTAATATCATCTATCAGGTCACCTTATCAATATAGAGGGAGTGTGATACCATTTTGTTATATCAGAATTCTACTATTCATGACATGTCTACTTCTTGCTTTTGTCTTTTAGTCAAAGTCTTCATTAGGTCGTGAAGCCAGCCGCTTCACAAACCGCCCCCGTGTTCCAATAGAACACTGTTGTCCATGGGCTGTCCCTTACAGTCAAGGAGAAAAAATGATGAATAAAAACAGTTCATTCACATTATTCCTTTAAATTTACATTTTGTGGATATTCTACATTAAAATATACAGAGTAAAAGATAGATGATCCTTAAAGAAATAGTAGGGTGTATGTATGCACACAAAATTATCTAGATGATTCACGTCCCAAGCTACTTTTTATTTGAGAAATATTTGGATAATTTAGTAATCATTATTATAATATTTCAGTTTTCCAGTTGGCCTTGTAAAAATAGTATTGAGTTTCTGCTTAGACAAGATTGCTCATGATTTACCAGTGAAACAACTCTATTCCTCCTCCTTGTAACTAATAGCAACATTTATAAAGCTAACTAGAAAGGGGAACACAGTCTGTGGTATCAGAACATTTTACCCCACATCTGGAAAATTGTCCCTATGAAAAGAAACAAACTGGACTATATGAGGACCAGATGTTAGATTCATTAACATCATATTTTAACCTAGTAAGATAAATGGTCTCTTAAATATATATCTAAGGACTAGACCCGTTTATGAAAATTCATAAGAGAACTTTGTCAGTTATGAGACAATGTTTTCCCTAAGTTCTATTCTATGCCTACAGGGTGATGGTAAATGAAGTGGCTCAAATGTTTTGGTCTCATCCTGTTTAATTTACTTAAATAGATTTGGGCATAACTTAAACATGGTGATTACTCAGTGATCCAAATCTAGTCTCATTCCTTCAAATACTATCCATATGCTATCCACTCCCAAACACATGTCTCAAACCCTGACCTCTCTCCTGAACTGCAGGCTCATCTACTCAAACATCTCATCATCTCTTTTCAGGTGGCTAATAGACATTTCAAACCTAATGCCTCTTCTCCTTAAACTTGTTTTGCCCTCAGCCATCCCCAAATTTGGTGAAATACCACTATTCCTCTAGTGGATGAAGCCAAAAACCAAGGAGTCATCCTTGTTTGTTCTTTCTCTTTTACATCCTACTTTCAATCAATCAGAAAATCCTGTTGACTTTTCCTCCAAAATATATCCAGCATCTGACTAGTTCCTGTCACCACCACACTATCAAGTGGGTCCAATCTACCATAATCTGTTGCCTGAATTCTTGCCAATAGCCTTCTACTTGCTGTTCCTTCGGGCCACACTGCATTATCTCATTTCACCCAGAATACAAACCAGAGTCCTTACAACAGTCTAAAAGCTGTTAGACTATGTGGCTCCCTGTTGCCACTCTGGGTTACTCTCACTGCCGTTCTTCTAACACATTCAGTCATGATCCTGTTTAAGGGCTTTCGCCCTGACCGTTCCTTTGCCCGGAACGCCATTCCTTCCAACTGCTTAGCCAACTCTCTCACCTCTTTTAAGGTTCTGTTGAAAGGTCATCTTTTCAATAACTATCCTATTAAAAATTGCAACCACCTAGCACTCCCCTCCCAGCACTTGTGGTCCCACTTACTTGTTCCGATTTTACTTCTGTTCTCTTTTTTGTAGTCCTCATCACTTACTGTCATGTTCTATTATTTGTTTATTTTCATTGTTTACTTTTTGTTTCTCTCTGTCCACCAGATTGTAAGTTCACTGATGTGTTCCAAGCATCAAGAAGTTCCTGGCACATATTAAGCAGTCAATAAGAGCCCATGGCAAGACCTGGTATTGATTATAGATTTATCAGTTTAATTAAGAAGAAAAATGTTTTCTTCTGCTGACTAAAGTAAAATACTGTCACTTTCATGTTTACCACCTAAGAGAAGTGTCAATCTCGCCTTCCCCTACAGTTTGCACATTTTCACAAGTGCAGGATCAAAACAAAGGAAAGGAGGTGAGCAAGAAGGAAGCCTTTTCCCTAATTCCGGAAGCCTCCACGGGACTTTCTGTACATGTTCCTTTCGTTGTAGTTAACAGACCACGTTATCACTTTTGTTTTCACTTCTCATCAGTGTGACGGCTCCCCAGGAGCAGAGACTGTTTTATTTATCAATTTCATCTCTGGTACCTGACACATTATGTAACAGTAATGATATTCAGTAAAGGATTGCAAAACAGTGGATGAATTAGCGGAGGCAGAGTGCCAGGGAGGAAAGAACATAACATTTGAAGAGTGAGTGAGTGTGACTTCCTGTTCTGTTAACGACAGAAGCTTTGCCAAATTGTTTAATCGCTGTGAGTTTGCTTCTTCATCTATTAAAGAAAAGTACATTTTTTCTGAAGATTAAATTTGGTAATGTGTGCAATGTACTTAGTAGGGTCCCCAGAATATAACAAACATTCAGTAAATGAGGTATGCCTACCATTTATACCACACATATGCACTTTTAAATATATGTGGTGTGTGTGTGCACGCGTGTGTGTGCATGTGTGTGTGCGTGTGTGTGTGCATGTGTGTGTCTGTGTCCGTGTGTGTGTGTCTGTGTGTGTGCGTGTGTGTCCGTGTGTGTGCGTGTGCATGTGTGTGTCTGTGTGTGTGCACGCACGTGTGTGTGTGCATGTGCGTGTGTGTGTGTGTGTGCTTGTATGTGTAGCAGCAGGAGCAGGCAGCACCTTGCTCATAAGGGAGTCTTGATTTGTCTGTTACTGCTAGCGGGCATGGCCACCATGGGTTAAGGTCCTTTTTTGTTTCTGTTTTTTATTCCATGTGTGAAGCTGAGTAAACTGTCACTGCTTTGGCTTCCTGTACCTCACTGATAGAAAGAAGGAAATAAGGGCCTAAGTTTCAATCCCTGAATATAAGCTCCATGAGGGTAAATTTTTTTTCATCCCTCTCCCCTTCCTTTTTATCTGCTATATCCCTAATGTCTAGAACAATGCCCCATAAATATAAGTTAAAAGCTGAGTAAGTTTGCTTTCAGGCTCAAGGTAAGGTACAAGTCCTACTTAAGGCTGGGGTTAAAACCACACATCTGGCCCAGTTTTATCATAGTTTTGCAGCAGAAATGCTCAGTATTAATCTGCTAATATCTAATAGGTATCTTGATTTTCATTTGCTCTAATTCTTGATGATGTAGTTTCCTTACAACATTTTAGGGCGAAAAGGGGGTCAGCAGAGGGGCATCTGGGCAACATTTAATCTTCTAGCATCCTCCCTTAGTTCTTATAAAAATATAAAACTTAGGCAAGGCTCGGTGGCTCAAGCCTGTAATCCCAGCACTTTGGGAGGCCGAGGCAGGTGGATCACAAGGTCAAGAGATCGAGACCATCTTGGTCAACATGGTGAAACCCCGTCTCTACTAAAAATGCGAAAAATTAGCTGGGCATGGTGGCATGTGCCTGTAATCCCAGCTACTCAGGAGGCTGAGGCAGGAGAATTGCCTGAACCCAGGAGGCGGAGGTTGCGGTGAGCCGAGATCGCACCATTGCACTCCAGCCTGGGTAACAAGAGCGAAACTCCGTCTAAAAAAACAAAAAAAAAAAAGACATGAAGAAGACCTGAATAAATGGAGATATACTATGTTTCTGATAAAGAAATCCCAGTTTTCTAAAGACATCACTTCTCCCCCAAACAAATCTATGAATTCAGTGGCATTATAATTAAAATCTCAATAGAATTTTACTTGAGAAGATGTGAAGGCAAAACTTGATAAATTTGATAGACTAAAGAAATGGAAGTGTATTTGGATGAATAAGTATATAAGAATATCTAGAAAAACATTTCAAAGTTCAATACAGAAGGAGGTACTTGTGATGTCAGGTATCAAAATATAGATTTAGACTACAAAACTTAATACAGGATGACACAGTAATGGAATAAGAAAATAAACCAATGAGATCAACTAAAAGTCTAGAAACAGATAAAATACATATCAAGACTTAGTATGTGATAGAGATGGCATTTAGTATTTTGAGGGAAACTTTGTCACATGTTCATTTATAGAAAAATAATATAGTGGGATACCTCATGCAGTATACAAAAGTAAATCCAGATTGAATAAGTAATACATCTAAAAACCAAAACCATGAAAGTATTAAAGAGAAAATAGTATATTTTGATAAAGTAGGAGTGGGGCTGGCCTTCCTAAGCCATACATAATACACAGTGGCATACTTTTAAGCCACAAGAAAAGAATAAAATTGTGTCATTTGTAGCAACATTATGTTACATGAAATAAGCCAAGTATAGAAAGACAAATACCACATGCTCTCACTCACGTGTGGAAGCTGAAAAACGTGATCTCATGGACATGGAGAATAGAATGATGGATACCAGAGATAAGACAGAGTGGTGGGTGAATAAACAGAGGTCAGTTAATGATAGAAACATACAATTAGAAGAAGTAAGTTCTAAGGTTTGATAGCAGACTAGGATAACTATACTTAGCAATAATATTTTATGAATCTCAAAGAAACTAGAAGAGAGGACTTGAAATGTTCCCAATGCATGGAAATAATAAATATTCAAGGTGATGGATACTCCCCA
Organism: Callithrix jacchus; assembly: GCF_049354715.1. Lineage (NCBI taxonomy): Eukaryota > Metazoa > Chordata > Mammalia > Primates > Cebidae > Callithrix > Callithrix jacchus. Next base: position 156,767,509 of record NC_133508.1, read on the forward strand.
AAACTGTGACTTGATCATTACACGTTTCATGCAATGAACAAATATTCACATGTACCCCATGATATGTATAATATTATGTATCAATAAAAGAAAAAAAATAAAAAAGAATGAAGTAAAAATAAACTCAACTATTGAAAAATTACACCAGAAATATATTATAAAAAGATTGATAGCTAATAAAAAAATTTTTTAAAAACAACTAGATTAAAATTAAAATCTATTAAAATCTCAACAGAAGTTTACTTGAGAAGATGTGAAGGCAAAACTTGATAAATTTGATAAACTAGACAAATGCCAACCAGATAAGTACCAATAATGGCAAAAGGTATTTCACAAGCAAATAAAAATGCCACATAATTTAAGAAAAGATAATCATACTCATTGGTAAGCAAGCAAATGTTTATAAAACACATTGAAATACTTATTACAACTTAATTAACTGACAACCATTTAAATAATCTTTGATGGCCAACACTTATAAGAATGTGGAGAATAGGTACTCTTCTACTCTCTTTATAGTATATTTCAGCAAGGCAACTTTGCAATCTCTGGCAAATTTATAAATATGCAAATACTAGGACTCTACAATTTCAACTCTATCTTTTAAAATGCACCTAAAGAGATACATACATACACGCATATATATATATATATATATATATATATATACACACACACACACACGATAATATGTATTCTGACATTAATTAGAACAGTGATAAATTAGACACCATCTAAATGCCCCTCATTTAAAAAAAAGATGATATAAATTATGGTAGTTCATGCTTTAGAATGCCCATTCAGCTGTTAAAACATAATAACATCACCCTCTGTTTACTGACACCAAATGGTATCTATGACTTGTGACAAATAAGCTATAAAACAAATTAAAAATATGTATGATGTATATGAAATATTCACATTTTTAAAAATTATGTGTATATATAATTTTCTTTCATATACTTCTGTGTTTGAATTTTTCACAAAATATTACCTCTGCAATTAATATAAATGAAAAAAGTATTGAGGCAGTATGTAAACACACACACACATATATATGTTCATGGATAGATAACTTGATAAAGGTAAAAAAAATTGTCATGTAAAGCAGGTCACCTCAAGAAGAGTAATGAACTATGTTAAGAGACAGAATGAGCTTGGGTGATTTAACATGGCAAGAAACAGGAGTAAGTGCTCTAACTTGATTCTCTTTCCTCCCCAAGATATGGGGTTCCTCAATGTCTGATGGCAAGTGGAAACCAGTGGGCAAGAGAGCCCATGGATGTAAACTCTACAGGCCAGATTTCTGGGGACAGGGCCAAGTGGAGGAGGGTAGAGGGGGGGCACTAGAGCAAAAAGAAAATAGCTAGCACACTGACTTTAATGGAAATGCTTCTAAAATTTCTTTTTTTTAGGTAAAATATTTGCTCATTTCAAGGAATTATTTACTACGAGTTAAGAGTATTCCCTGCTAATTCTAGTTATTATCCTAAATAAACTGAACTCTTTAATCCTTTTGTTTCTTGCATATGCTGACATAATCATATGGTTTCCTTCTTTAATCTGTTAATGTGATTATATAAATAAAAGTTTTTCCAATGTTGAGCCATTTTTGTATTCCATAAACTAAATACTACTGGGTATCAATGTATTATTTGTATACAAATAGCGATTTATTTTGTGGGTATTTGATTTAGAATTTTTGAATATCCACATTATAAGTTAGAATGTATTATAATTGTTGTCCTCCAAGTGTCTTAATTTATTTTGTCAAGGCTTTTCACTTTTATTTGCTGAAATAGGTCTTATAAATAAAAATTTTAAGTTTTCTAAGTTATAAAGACTTGGTAAAACATGCTTAAAAAGATTCTGAACCTTTTTTCAAGGGGAGGTTTATGTCAGGAGGTTACTTTTTGAGTCATATAGATTAAATATGCCTTTTGATGATTGCTCTGCTATTAAGGTTTTGTGGTTCTTCTCTGGTCAAATTTATTAAATTATATTTTCTATAAAATGGCTTTATCCATATTTTCAAAATTAATTGCATAAAATGTTTTTGATACTATATTTTTAGGATCATTAATATTTGTGGTCATGGTACCCAGCTCATTCATACATAGTAAGACTTTTGCCTTTTGAGGTTTGTTTCTTCTATTTGTTCAAAGTACCAGCTTTTTTCTTGATCATCTCTATTGCTTATTTGTTGTCCGTTGAATTATTTTTCTTTTATCCTTATCATTTCCTCCTCTCTACTTTTTTAATTCTATAAACTGTTTATAAATTTTTAGTGTTTTCTAATACACGCTTTTAGGACTTTAAATTTCCTCTTCAAATGCTATCTTAAGTGTATCTTACAAGTTCTGATAAGAAATGTTCTCACTGACATTTAGCTTCCAAATGTTTTTTAATTCACTGTGATTTCCTATTCTTGATGTATACATTATTTAGAAGTGTGATTTTTTTCAATTTCTTGTGATTGATTTTAACACCATTTTTGGTTTTTTGTTACTGATTTCTAATTTTATTGTATACAGGTCTAAGAATTAATAAAAACTTTATTTGTGGATCAGTATGTGGTTAAGTTTTATAAACAATCAATCTAATTGTTAAATATCTACTCCTTGGGTAAAGAATTTATATCTAACTTGTAAATTGTGTTGTTGAAAGTTGATTAGTGGTTTATTGGAGAAGCATATAATAATTTCCCTCTGTTAATTTTATTAATAATTTTTGTAATTCAATGAATTCTCATTTTATATGTATTGAGGCTTTTCTTTGTATGCATGGGTATTCATGATAATTACTTTTGGTTGGTGGATATTTCATTTTATTGTTATATAATATTCCCCTTATTCCTATTAATGCTTTTATCTCAAGATCGTTTTCTTGAGATAAATATTAATCAGCCTTAACTTGGAGAAGATTAAATATGGAATTCCCTTATTATCTGCCTTTAGACATATATATATATATCTTTTAGACAATATCTGACATGTTTGGGAGAGTCCTTAACTTTCCAGTCACGTTTAGTTATTAAGGATTCAGTCCAATCTAATCCAAAACTCTAATTTCATATGTAATTTAAATCTAATTTTATTCTTTTCTCCTAGCTGCACACCATTAACCCATTCTGAGTCTCTCAACCACAAGTCTAACATTTCCATTTCCTCCATTTAACCAACTTCTCATGCAAAATAGTGTTGTAGAATTGTATTTTAAAGGAAAATTAAAATAAACTAAAATACTATACTTTTATTTAGAAATGATTAACAAATGAGAGAAAAGGTAGAAAGAAGAGAAGAAAAACAAAAGAAATTTTATCAAAATTATTATTAATTCTGATTCTCAAACAATTTTATCTTAAAATATCTACAGATAATAAAATAAGAAGAAGAAGAAAAAGAAAGTTACAGAAGAAATATTTGAGAGAGCAATGGCTTAAATTTTTCCAAAATTTATCATGGTCACCAAAACTCAGATACAAAAAACTCCAAGAATGCTAAGAAGGACAAATACCAAAAAGCTTATACCTACACGCATCATATTGAAGCTTCAGAAAAGACCAAAAAAAAGTGTGTGTGTGTGTGTGTGTGTGTGTCTTGAAAGAAGCCAGAAGAAAACATTGCCTAAAGAATAAGAAATACATCAGACATCTCTTAAAAAAACATGCAAGCAAGAAGAGACTGGAGTGAAATTTGAAAAGGAAAGCCCACCAATACATAATTTGGCATCCAGTAAAATTATTTTTCAAACGTAAAAGAGAAATAAAGACTTTCTCAGACAAACAAAAATTGAGGAAACTTGTCACCAATAGAGATGGACTGCAAATAATGTTAAAAGAAGTTCTCGAAAGAAAACGGACTTATATGATATTCTGAAAAAGGTAAAAATAAAAATATGGTTTAAAAAAATCAGTTGTTTCCAGCCCTGTTCAGAAGGAGGGAAGAAGAGATGAATATGTACAGCAGAGGTGATTTTAGGGCTGTGAAGCTACTCTGTATGATACTGTAATTATGAATACAAAAAATTATACATTTGTCAAAACCCATAGAATTGTACAACATAAAGTTTGTGCTCTAATGTAATCAATGGACTTAAATCAGTAATAATGTATCAATATTGGTTCAATTGTAACAAATATAACACACTAACATAAGATATTAATAATAGAAGCTGTGTGCAATGAGGGGAAAGGATGTATAGGAATTCTCCCTATTTTCTGCTAAACTTTTCTGTAAACCAAAAATTCCTTTTTTGTTTGTTTATTTTTTGAGACAGAGTCTCACTCAGTTGCCCAGGCTTGGAGTGCAGTGGCATGAACTCCGCTCACTGTAACCTCCGCCTCCCAGGCTCAAAGCATTCTCCTGCCTCAACCTCCTGAGTAGCGGGATTACAGACATCCGCCACCACTTCCAGCTAATTTTTGTATTTTTAGTAGAGATAGGGTCTCACCATGTTGGCCAGCCTGGTCTTAAACTCCTTACCTCAGGCGATCTGCCCACCTTGGCCTCCCAAAATGCTGGGATTACAGGCGTGAGCCAGCACCCTCGGCAAATTCCTCTTAAAAGATAAAAATGGCCAGGCCCTTTGGTTTACGCCTATAATCTTAACACTGGGAAGCTGAGGTGGGAGGATTGCTTGAGGCCAGGAATTCAAGACCAGCCTGGGTTATACAGTGAGGCCGTGTCTCTATTCAAATAATAATAATAATACACAAATTAGCCAGGCATAGTGGGGTCTAAAATTAGCTACTTAGGAGACTGAGGCAGGAGGATGGCTTGAGCTCAGGAATCTGAGGCTGCAGTGAGCTAGGATTGTACCACTGCATTCCAGCCTGGGTGACAAAACTGGATCCTGTCTCTAAAAAGTCAAAAAAAGAAAAATTAAAACTGTTAATTAAGAAATAAGTTTAATTTTTTACAATGAAAATACCTATTTAGAAATAGTTAAACAGATGCTCAGGGAATGGTAAGGGTAAAAGTAAGGCATTAATTATCTGTATAATTTTTAATACTCTAATTCAGCTTCCACCAGAAACCAAAAAATTATTAAGAAGAATATTTTTAAAGCCTGTTATTTATTTTTTTAAAAAACTACATTTTAGCTTCATCACCTGGGTAAAGTCAGGATGTGCTGAGAACTTTCCTGTGGGTCACCGTGTTCCCATACAGATGATGCAATAGAAAAATAGCAGACAGGCAAGGGAAATGATTAGACTTTGTTATTCCAAAGAGAATTTTTGTTTGACCATATAATATGCTGGTAATTAGACCTTGCACCCCAGGATCTCACAGCTGTCTTTCTGCCATCTAATTTTTCTCTGTCAGAATCTTAGAGACATTGTAGAATACATTGAAGACTTTTTTTTAAAACCACATTCATGTATGAATCCTTGCATTTGGAACCTTGCTGTGCTGATATGATTTAAAAGGGCAAATGCAGGGAAAGTTTTTCAGCTGAGGAGCCTCGAGTCAGCGCAATCGTGAAGTCAGTGAATTGGCATTTTCCTACTGCATTTCTGTACCTCTTCTCATTTCCAGGTTTCTCATGGTATTTACATTGCGATCTTAATCTTCAGAGCATTGGGGAGAAGATGAAATGTTTTAATTGGGATGGGTGGTGACATCATATTTACATGTTAATAAATCATTCTGGTGAAAAACAAGTCAGAAGGAGGCAAAAATGAATGTGGGCTTGTAGGGGTCTGCAGCAACCTCAATTCTTGCCTTTTCAGAAGAAAAACTTAAGACTGAGGGACATTATGCAGAGTGAGAGATCAAGGCAAGTTTTAAAGCAGGAGTGAAAGTTTATTAAAAAGTTTTATAGCAGGAATAAAAGGAAGTAAAGTACACTCGGAATAGGGCCAAGCAGGCAATTTGAGCGATGAGGGCACGGCATGACCTTTAACTTGGGGTTTTACGCCTTGCCACTCTTCCGGGTTCCTGTGTTCCCTTCCCTCTATTTTTCCCTTGGGCTGGGCTTTCCTCATGCGCAGTGGCCTGCCAGCGCTTGGGAGGGGAGCATGCGCAGTGTGTTTACCGTATTTGCACCTGTGCTAACTTGAGCATTCTTCGCTTAACAGCCGAATGTTCCTAGAAGGTCATATGCCGATTAAATTCTGTCATTTTGCATGCTCGAGACCACTCTCCAACTCCTGGGATCTTACTGGGAAGCTGCTGACCAACAGTTTAAGGTTTATTCCATCTACTGGTACACTGCCTTTCCCTACCACTGACTGCAACCGATTATTTTTTTAGAGAGACAATGAGGTGATGGTCACCTGACATTCCTGGTGATGGTGGGGAGTCCTCCCTGTCCTGCTTATGCCTGACTAGCTACCTACTGTGACAGGTTGACCTATTAGGAGGCAGTTACAGTCTTTTAGATGAGAGATGACATCTTCCTTTCTAAGGATATCTGCCTTCCGACAGTTAGTAATCTCCTGATTCAAAGGAAGGGGGTAGAATTTCAGATAGCTTTATAAATGAAGCCCTTTAAATCTTCAGAGAAGACATTTGAGAGAGACTTTTAAGAAGGAGATTGCATCTGAATAATATTCTAGAGTAGGCTGATAGACGCTGAGGACATTTCAGTTGGAGGACGCAGCATGAACAAAAGCAAACCATATTCATAGCATGATGAGCTGCACAGTTTGGATAGAGTTGTTTAGAATATGAGACCGAAATGATATGTGAAAGAAGGTTGTGGATAATAACAATACTAGGCCTAGGTTGTCAAGCTCATACTTTGTCACAAAAAATCTAACAAAGTTGGCTTAAAATAAGAAATAGTATGTGCAGAGCAGTGGTATATGGAGTTGGGGAAATGTTTCTCAGTTTAAGATGATGTTACTCACATGGTTGTGCCTCATCCCTAGAGATCTTGAATTAATTGGTCTAGAAGTATGGATTTCTTTTTTTTAATTTTTACTTTTTAATAAAAATTGTATGTATACAAAATATGCAACGTGTTTTCATAGACATATATATTGCTATGTGATTACTACAGTCAAGCTAATTAATACAATCATTTCTGTGCTTGTGTATGGTGAGAACTCTTAAGATCTACTCTCTTAAATGTTCAATATAATGCAGCATTATTGAATATTGTCACCATGCTGTACATTAGATCTCTAGAATTTACTCATTCTACATAACTGAAACTTGGTACATTTTGACCAATATATCCCTATCTCTACCTCCCACACCACTGGCAACCACCAGTCTACCCTCTGCTTCAGTAAGGTGGATTTTTTAAGATTTTCACGTAAGAGAAATTATGCTATATTTTTCATTCTGCATAATGTCCTTCAGGTTGATGATCCCTTTATTCGAAGGAAGAGGGTAGAATTTCTGATATTGTTACAAATGAGGCACTATAAATATTCAGAGAAGACACTTGAGAGTAAATTTTAAGAAGATGGCATTTGAATAATGTCACTTAGCACAATGTCCTGGAGTGCATTTATCTGCTTACAACCATGAACCCCAATAACAGGCATATGATGTGCTTTATCAACAGCTGTGTAGTACAGGCCCAGTTTTATCTGCCAGAAAGCATTGTCCTTTCTTCACATCAAGTTGTGCTACAGTCAGTTTAGGAAATGACACTTACATTGCAGAGTGGAAGTTGAGGAACCAGTGAGTTACATTAATTTATACACTTATTGCTGTCATGGTCATGATATTTTGCATAAACCCCTTTACATTCTACAGTAAAAAACTTGCCCATGACCTGAAAATAATGTTCTCTGCTTCCTCTCACACTTATTTCACCTGTCAGCCCTCACTTTGGGCCCAATGTATAATATGTCCAGCACAGAGCAGCAGCTCCCAAATGCAGGTGCCCATCCGAATACCCCATGTAATGTTTCTAAAAATGTAGAGTTCCGGGTCTTATCTCAGATCTGTTAAATTATCATGTCCAGAGGTGGGGCCAAAGTGGGGACACACACACACACACACGGACACACATACACATGCACACACAGGCACACACAGACACATACACTTCACTGAGGGCTCTAAAGCATATGTGTGACTAACAACCACTGACATTCACTATTTCTACTTGAATTTTTGAGGTGTCTCATTTAGAGAAGTCCCATTCTGGTGGTCTCTTAATATAAATCATAATGTTTAAGGAGTAATTACTGAGTTGAATTGTACCTATCAGCACTACCATTTTATTCCTGATTTCTTCAGGAAACTCTCAAATATTAATGCATTGAATTGTATAGTCTTCCTAATATTAGTAGAGTCCCCGTGACTAGCAAGTTTTCTCATATTTAAATGTTGAAAAAGTAAATTTTCTGCAGAGCTTTTGAGTAATCATGGCAATTTGAGAAATTAAAGACGCCATTCTTTAAGTCAAAGTGATTATAATCCAATTATATTATCATCACCGAAGACTGAAAGTGAAAGCAGGAGGATGATGTCATCAGCACTGTGTGAGGTCAGGAAATTAATCATGCCTTTCACAGTTCAAACATTATCAAGTAAACAGATCGTCCAGAACGTCAACACTTTCCCCTTTCTCAATTAAGAAATATGGTAGGTTCTCAGTGTTCTCTCAGGCATGCCTTTGAAGAATCTTCACATTCCTTTTTCTGTTCCGTCCCAGGATTCTAGTTAAGTCTGAAATGGATTCACTCACCCAAGGCAAGGCAACTTTATCTGTGCTGTGAATCAACTTCGAAAAGTCACTGCATTTCACACCTTATCACTCTTCCTACTTTACATTTCTATTAAGGTTTCATCCTATTTTATGTTGGAATCACATCTCTTAGGAAAAGAAATTTCCTCACAAAAACTGGAGCTGATGACCTGGTGTTTGTTTTTATGGCTTCCTCCTGAGTGTGAAGTATTCTGATCCCACTCAACCGTGTGCCAAGTGCAGTGAAAGATAATGTGATAAATATTTTCATCTTTCTTGTCCAAGTTGTACTTTGATCTATTATATCCTAAAATAAGATTCATTTTGAGTGACATTTATTTTTGGTGGGACAAAAATATATCACTTTATTTTTTATTAATATAATTGTACATATTTATGGGGTGTATGTAATATTTGGATACATTTATACAATGAGTAATAGTCAAAATAGGTCATTTAAGATATTCATTGCCTCAACTATTTATCATTTCTTTGTGTTGGGTAAGTTCCAAATCTTCTCACTATTTTGAAATATACAATAAATTATTAACACTGTAACTTATTCATTCTATCTAACTGTATTTATGTCCCCATTATCCAATCTCTCTTTTCTCTTCCTTTCCCCTATTTTTCCCAGCCCCTGGTGACCATCCTTCTCTACCTCCATGAGATAAACGTTTTGTAGTTCCCATATGTAAATGAGAGCATGAGATATTTGTCTTTCTGTGCCTGGCTTATGTCACTTAATACAATGACCGCGAGTTCCGTCCATGGTGCTGCAAATGACGGGATTTCATTCTCTTTCATGGCTGAATAACATTTCATTGCATACATCTGCCATGATTTCTGTATCCATCTATCCACTGAGGAACACTTAGGTTGATTTCATACCTTGGTGATTATGAATAGTAGCTGCAATAAACATAGTAATGCAGATATCTTTTTTTAATTGTGTCCAGCAGATTCTAAAAAATTTTATTGAGATAAAACATACATATATAATTTACCATCTTTAGCATTTTCAAGTATATAATTCAGTGGTAATAAACATATTTCTATTCTCTTTTCTCCTTAATTATTCCTCCCCTTTCTCTTTCCTGGCCTTTGGTAATCACCAATTTACTCGGTCTTCATGAGATCCACCATTTATTTTAGCTCCCACATATGAGTGAGAACATGTGATATTTGTCTCTCTGTTCTTGCCTTATTTCACTTAACATGATGGCCTCCAGTATTGCCACAAATAATACAATTTCATTCTTTTATGGCCAAATAATATTTCTTTGTGCGTATGTACTAAATTTTCTTTATTCATCTGTTCATGGGCACTCAGACTGATTCTCCATCTTGGCTGTTATGAACAGTGCTGCAGTTACAGGGAAGTTCAGATATCTCTTTGATATACTTATTTCCTTTCTTTTGTATGTATATTCAGCAGTGAGATTTCGGGATAATGAGGTATTTACATTTTTAGGGTTTTGTTTTTTTTTTTTTTTTTTGAGGAACCTCCATACTGTTTTCCATAATAGCTGTACTAATTTATATTCTTACAACTGATGTACGAAAATTTGCTTTTTCTTTATCAGCAATTTTAACTATTTGTATCTCTGATAATAGCCATTTTAATGGTACTGAGATGATACCTCATTGCGGTTGTGATTGGTATTCCCTTTATGATTAGAGATGTTGAGTATTTTCTTTATACTTGCTGGTCATTTGTATGTCTTCTTTTGAGAAATGTCCGTTTATATCATTTGCCCATTTTTTAGTCAGATTATGTATTTGTTGCTGTTGAGTTTCTTATATAGCTGGCCCTTGGACAATATGGGTTTGATTTGCACAGGTCCACTTACACTTGGATTTTTTTCAATAAATACATTGGAAAAATTATTTGAAGATTCGCAACAGTTTGAAGAAATTTGCAGGTGAAACAAATAACCTAGAAATATTTTTTAAAAATACGTTAGGCATGTCATGATTACACAAAATATATGTAGATACTAGTCTATTTTATCATTAACTACCATAAAATATACACAAACCTATTATAAATGTTAAAATGCACCAAACGTTACACAAACACTTATAGATCGTACACAGTACCATTCACAGTCTAGAGAAATGCCAACAAACATAAACATTCAATGTGAAATCATAACTGCATAAAGTTACCTACAGTGTGCACTGCACAATAATTTTATAGCCACCTCCTGTGGCTATTGCAGGCAGCTCAAGTATTGCAGTATCCTCTTAAAATATCACGTGGCACTCACGACCTCCACATAAGCAGTTTGACTCACTAGTAAATTGCATATCACAGTAAAAAATGATCTCTCTCAATTCTTGCACAGTTTTTCATCATGTTTAATGCAATACCTTAAACTTTGAATAACACCATGGGACCCATACAGAGTGCTACTAGTGACACTGGAAGTGCTTTCAAGAAGTGAAATCATGACATTAAAAGGAAAAGTTGATTGCCTTGATATGTACCATAGACTAAGGTCTACGGCTGCAGTTGGGCACCATTTCAAGATAAATAAATCCAGCATAAAGACTTTTGTAAAGGGGAAAAAAAGAAAATAAAAGAAAGAAAAGGAATTTGTGAAGCAATCACCGCAGCTATACCCGCGGGCACAACATCTTGGTGCTTTTTTTGAAATGCCTTTGTGTTGTGTATTGAAAATCTGTTTGTATGTGGGAGCAAACTTGCTGTAAGAAAGGTATACCTATCAACTCTAATATGATTTCTCAAAAAGCAAACTCATGACATGACGACCTGAAGCAAGAGGAAAGTGAAGGATCAGAAGTTGGAGAATTTAATGCCAGCAAAGGGTAATTTGACAATATTAGAAAGAGAATTTAATGCCAGAAAGGGTAATTTGACAATTTTAAAATATCAAGATAATAGGAGAATCAGCTTCTGCCAACCAAGAGGCAAAAGATGATTCCCAGACATGATTAAGAAGATTATTGAGGAGAAAATATATATGTCTGAATAGGTTTTAACAAAGACAAAAGTGTCCTATTCTGGGGGGAAAATGCCACAAGATACATTAATTAGTATTGGAAAAAGAAAAGCAAGCACCAGGATTTAAGGTAGGAAGGGACAGGCTAAATCTACTGTTTGTACAAATGCAGCACAGTTTATGATCAGGACTACCCTTATATATAAAAATACTAAACCCCTAGACTTGAAGGGAAAAAATAAACACCCGCTGCCAGTCTTTTGGTTGTACAACAAGAAGCCCTAGACAGTGAGAACCATTTTTCTGAACTGGATTCATCCATGCTTTTTTCTTGAAGTCAGGAAGTACCTTGCTAGTAAGGGATTACTTTTCAAAATTCTTCTGATACTGGACAATGCCCTTAGCCACCCAGACCCCCAGGAGTTCAACATAGAAAATCTCATAGTTGTCTTGCTGCCCTCAAACACAATGTGTCTAATTTAGCATCTAGATCGAGGGGTCATCAGGGCTTTTAAGACTCATTACACATGGTACTCGATGGAAAGGAATGTCAATGCTATGTAAGAGCAAACCAACTTGCCTATTTTTGCTTTTGTTGTCTATGCTTTTCATGTCTGACCAAAAAAACATTTACTCAGAGAAATGGCCTGGCTCATTTTCCAGGGTGTTTTCTTCTAGGAGTTTTATAGTTTCAACTGATGCTTAAGTCTTTTATCTATTTTTATGTGATTTTTATATGGTGAGAGATATGAGGCTAGTTTTATTCTTCTGTATATGTATATAGTTTTCTCAGAACCATTTAGTAAGGATATTGTCTTTTACAGAGTGTATATTTTTGGCATCTTTGTCAAAAATAAGTTGTCTGTAAATGTGTGGGTCTTTTCTGGTTTCTCTATTCCATCCCATTGCTCTATGCATCTGTTTGTATGCTAGTACCATGCTGTTTTGGTGTTTTGGTTACTACAGGTTTGCAGCATATTTTGAAGTCAGGTAGTGTGATGTCTCCAGCTTTGTTCTTTTTGCTTAGGATTGCTTTAGTTTTTTGTAGAGTCTTCTGTGGCTCCATACAAATTTTAGGATTGTTTTATCTATTTCTATGAGGAATATTATTAACATTTTGATAGGGATTGAACTGAATCATGGATTACTTTGAGTAGTATGGATGTTTTAACAATATTAGCTCTTCCAGTTCATGAATATGGGATACCTTTCTAATTTTTTTCTGTCTTCTTCAATTTCTTTCATCAGTGTTTTATAGTTTTCATTTTAGAGCTCTTTCATCTTTTTGGTTACATTTGTTCTTAAGGGTTTTTGTTGTAGCTGTTGTACATAGGATTCCTTTCTCGATCTCTTTTTTGATTGTCTAGTTTTGGTGTCAGAGTAATGCTTGCCTTGCTATAATTCGTTTGGAAATATTCTCTCCTTTTTAAAAAAAAACAATTTGAGAAGAACTGATATTAGATCTTATTTAAATGCTTGACAGAATTCAGCAGGGAAACCATCAGGTCTTGAGCTTCCCTTTGATGGGAGACTTTTTATTACTGTTTGGATCTTGTTACTCATTAATAATCTGTTCAGGTTTTATATTTCTTCATGGTTCTATCTTGGTATGTTGTCCATGTCCAGAAATTTATCCATTTCCTAGAGGTTTTCAAATTTGTTTGTGTTTAGATGTTCATAATAGTCTCTAATGATCCTTTCTTTGGTTTTGCTTTCTGTACTTTTGGTGGAGTGTTTTCTTTTTTGTCTCTGGTTTTATTTATTTTGGTCTTTTTTTTTTTTTTAGTCTCACTAGTGGCTTGTCAACTTCATTTATCTTTTCAAAAAACAATTTTTATTTTGTTGATCTCTTGCATTTTTTAGTCTCAACTTTATTTTTGCTCTGATCTTCATGATTTCTTCTTTTCTAATTTTGGGCTTGATTTGTTCTTGCTTTTCTAGTTCATTGAGCTACATTGTTAGGTTGTGAATTTGAAGTCTTTCTACTTTTTTGATGTAGGCATTTGTTGCTATATACTTCACTCTTAGTACCAATGTTGCTACATCCCATTGGTTTTGGTATGTGTGTTTCCGTTTTCATTTATTTCAAGAATTTTTAAAATGTCCTTCTTAATTCCTACATTGGCCCATTGGTTATTCAGGAGCATGATGTTCACTTTCCATGTATTTGTATCATTCCCAAAGCTCCTCTTGTTATTCATGCCTAGTTTTATTCCATTGTGTCAGAAGAAGATACTTGATATGATTTGACTTTCCTTGAATTTGTGAAAATTTGTCTTACAGCCTAGCATATGGTCTAACCTGGGGAATGTTACATTTGCTGATAAGAATGTGTATTCTGTTGAATAAAACATTCTGTAATTATCCGTCCTTTTGATTTAGAATGTAGTTTAACTCAAATGTTTGTTGATTTTTAAAATATACATTATCCATTGCTGAAAGTGGGGTGTTAAAGTCCTCCTACTATTATTGTATTGCAGTCTCTCTCTCTTTCTTTAAATGTATTAATAGTTGCTTTATGTATTTTAGTATTCCGGTGTTGTGTACATATATATTTATGATAACTGTATCCTCTTGTTGGATTGAACCCTTTATTACTATATAATGACCTTCTTTGCCCTTTTTCAGTTTTTGACTAGAACTCTCCTTTATCTAAGTGCAGCAGCTCCTGCTCTTTTCTGGTTTACATTTTTCTAGAATATCTTTTCCATCCTTTTACTATCTATTACTTTATTTTATAAGGTTGAGTATAGCACAAAGGAACGATGCAGGGTACTTCTAAACATCAATTTCTGAGAGGATCAGAATATTTTCATTATACTCAATACATGACATTCTACTTGAACCTTATTTGTTTTAGTGTGGCCGCAGGGAGGACCGCCTTAGCCTCGTGCTAGTGAGGACACAGGGCGTCCTCCGGCGGGGACTGCGGCGGGGAACGCGGTGGGGTCAGGGCGCTGCGTGGTCCCGCAAAGAGGCAGCTGAGCTTGGGTCTCAGGTCGTTGCACACGTTGCTCATCTCCTTGTGCCCTTGGATCTGGGAGTTCACGAAGGGACGGAGGATGTGGGAGGTGAGGGGCAGGTAGACGTGGATGAGCTGCGTCTCCTGGGGCGGGCAGTACGGGGAGAAGGAGTTCCGCAGCTCCTTGGTCTGCATCGCACTCGCCTGCCCCACAGTGCGGGACTCCAGCTGCTCCACGGACTCCAGCTCGCGTCCTGCACGGCGGCGCTCATCATCTGCGTGTTCATCAGGCTGCGTTTGTGCAAGGCCCGCTGGTGCTTGTGCAGCACACCCTTCTCGTGCCGCTCACACAGGTCCCTTTTTTTTTTTTTTTTTTTTTTTGAGACGGAGTTTCGCTCTTGTTACCCGGGCTCGAGTGCAGTGGCACGATCTCGACTCACTGCAACCTCCACCTTATGGGTTCAAGCAATTCTCCTGCCTCAGCCTCCCGAGTAGCTGGGATTACAGGCACGCGCCACCATGCCCAGCTAATTTTTGTATTTTTAGTAGAGACGGGGTTTCACCATGTTGACCGGGATGGTCTCGATCTCTTGACCTCGTGATCCACCCGCCTCGGCCTCCCAAAGTGCTGGGATTACAGGCTTGAGCCACCGTGCCCGGCCCACACAGGTCCTTATGCGACTGCAGCGGATCCAAGAAGAGGTTCAGCTTCCCCACCACGTCATTCTCCTCCTCTTACCCTGTTGTGCAGCCTTGTCGGCGCGCAGCGCGGATTCCACAGACAGGCCTTTCAGAGCCTGCTTCGGGGACCCCCACATGCTGCCGTTCAGAGCGGCCCAGGAGCGCAGCACTTAGCTCCTTCCCGAATAGGAGAAGATCTGCCGCGTTGTCGATGGCCCTCGACGCGATCCGCTCAGCCCTGTCCCGAAGCTTGTGAAAGCTGTAGATGTTCCAGATCAGCTCCCGGCTGATGGCAACCCGAGCTTGGATGCCAGCTGGGAGAAGTCCTCGGCCCTGGTAGCCAGCTTACAGCTCATGGATTCGTCCCCAACACACTGAGCTGATTCCTTTAACTTGTTCTGCACATCCGAGCCGCTGCAGGCCAGGAAGAGCTTGAGAACCACATCCTCGGAGGACTGGGGGTGCCGTGCCACCAAGTTGACAAAGCGCTTCAGAGCTCGCCTCCTGGCCTCGACGCACTCCCTGTCAGCTGCCAGCATCCTCTTGGGTGGCAGGGCAGGCAGCATCCCGTAGGGGAACTTGGGCAGGAGCATCTCCTGGAGGACCACGAAGTCGCTGTACCGTCTGTACACGGTACCTTGTTTATTTACTTTTAATTTATCTTTAATTTTTATTATTTTGGATTCACAGGGTGTATGTGCAGGTTTGTTACATGGGTATACTGAATGGTGCGGAGGTTTGGGCTTCTAGAGATTCCATCACTAGGACCTAGCAGTGAACGTATTAACAGATAGGTAATTTTTAACCCTTGCTCTCTTCCCTTCCTCCCACTTTTGGAATTTCCAGTGTGTGCTGTTCCCATCTTTCTGTCCACACGTACCTAAGGTTTAGCTCCCACTTATAAGTGAGAACATACAGTAGATGGTTTTCTGTTTTTGCGTTATCAGATCTTGTTTAGAACAACAGCTAAAATCGAGAGACCTACATTAAGTGAGGATGACTATAGCACACTTTGGAGAAAGAGGGCAGAATCCGGTAAACCATGAGAAGAATTCAATCATGGAGGGGTAACTTAGGAGTGAGGTGAATAAGGAGAATACGGTGTCACAGAAGCCATGTAGGAGAGAGTTTTGAGAAAAAAGGGAATGTTTATTAGTGTCTAAAGCTGCAGAGTAATTGAACAGGACGACAATTTACAAAAGCCCACTGAATTTGAAACTAAGGTCCATGGTGATGTTAGACCAAACACTAGCAGCAAAAGATGGAGTCACCGTGTGATTCAAGGAGAGAAGGGACACAAAGAAGTAGGGGTGATTACTGTAGATTTCCTTTTAAAAAACTTCGATGAGGAGAATGCTTGTTAGTGAGAAAGAGGGTAAGAGACAAAGGAATATTTGGAGAGAGTTATGAACGAGCTTGAGCTTATCCGAAGCCTGAATGAAAGAATCTGTTAGGAAGACAAACTTTGGCAATGCCAGAGCAAAAAGAGGGAAGGTCCCAGAGGAGGAAGGAGAGGATCACAGGGCAGCATATGGGATGGCCACCATTTCATCAAGACTCACCAAAGATGTGGTCTCATTTCACAGAAGAAAATAGAGAAAGTAGAGTACACCAAATTAGGATTCTGTCTATTTTAGGGCCTCCTTGTAAATATACTTCGGCATGTATCTTCGTCTATGCCCCCGTCTACCTTCTTCCCTCCCATCTATGTAGAAGATGTGTCTTTTCCCAGGGACAAGGCTAATCTCTGTCTATAGGTAAACAAAAATGTAATTGATGTTTGTCACATATATATTTATATAGTCCAAAGAATATAAACAGTATAAATTGACCTATATTGTGGCTAAATGTATATAATAAGCATATACTTTATTACTAAACCACTAGAGCAATTAACTGTAGTGATAGAAAACACATTACTTTTCCACTCAAATGAAATTGTGACACTGATTAATATAACCATTGAAAAAATCCTTTATTTAGGATATATATGGCCACATGCCAGATAATTGATCTGCATTAACCATACAGCCCAGTTGTTTAGAAAAGTATTCAAATCATCTAAAACATTGTGCTTTTTATATTACATTATGTAGATACAGTCTGTAAATTTATAGGACATACTGATACAGCCAAAATTACGATCAGAAGCACAATAAGAATGGGAAGAAGGAACCACCTCATCTGTAATTTCAGACCCACTTTTCATTACTTCTCTAGATGTTCAGTAGTCAAGCATTAACCTTAAGTTAACACTTACTTTGGGCCAAAAAATATGTAAAAATAAGAGTTTGTATATTAATTTTAGAGATAAAATTTTCTATTATTAATGCCAAAATCATGAGAATGATTACAATACATCTGTCATTAACAATCTATAACCACTTCTTCATGTTTTCGTCAAGTGTTCTTTAATGTTATATATAATTTAATGTTATACAAGAATTACATATAATGTTATTTATAATTTATGTTATAAACACTGTACTAGGTAATGGAGCAGTACAAAAATAAATAAAGTACTGCTCTTCTTTGAGGAACTTGCAATCTCAAAGGAGTGAGAGACATGTTCATAATTATTATAAAAATTTGTAAAATGCTGTGAGAGAAATGGGTATAAAGAAACTACAAATATGTATCAAACATTATATCCTGCAATCAAAATTTTACTTTAGAAATCAATCTAAAAATAATTTGAAATTGAAAAGAACAAAACTCAATGCAATATTAACATAGTGTAATTTATAACAACAAGAAAAGCATTTTGAGCAATTACTAAAAGAAACGATCAGCATACTAGTCAGGATGGGCTAAGCTGTGCCCTGGAGAACACTAACACCAACATTTCAGTGGCTTTACACAACAAATGGTGCAATCCAATGTGGGTTGAAGGGCTCTCCTCGTCAGCTTTTATCCAAGCAGTGACTGAGAATCCACACACCTCATATAGTAAATTAATAGCTTCAATATCGGAATATGTGGCTTTCAAGGACAAAGAACAGAAGGCTGAAGGATTGTACAGAGTATTGTTAAGGGCAAGTCCTAAAAGAGGCTGACATCACTTTTTCTACATTTCGTTGGTGGTAATTCAGTTACATGGGTCCCAACCTGACTGTAAGGGGGGCTCTAAAATGTAATCTTATTGTATGCCAGGAAGAGAAAACAGTATATTGAACACACAGCCTTGTCTCTGTAACATAGAGATGATAAATTGAGCAACATATGCATTTTTACCAAGAATTTACACAAATACAAAAAAAATTTTCTTATAATGCTTACTAAAAATTTTGTATATGAAAATATTTTATGGTTGGAAAAATGTGTGTATAAAAATACATGGGAGGAAACATATTAAAATACTAATGGTCATGTAGAATAAAAGAACATTACTTTTTTAATTTCTTTATTTGAATTCTTGATTTTCTATTCTAATGTGTTATTCATAATGAAAAAATTAAATAATTTTTAAATTTCTGTAGTGGAATATTATAGCAATTACCATTAAGAATAGCTGAATCAGATACTCTGAAGAGATTGCAAAGAAGGGAAAGGGAACAAGATGAGTGATAAATTAGGATTAAATAGCATTTTGAAGAAAAAGCAATAGACCTAGGCGCCCCATGTGAAAGTCAGTAATCATTCATTTAAGGGGACTGGGGAACTTGAGAAGCACTAAAGCCCGCACAGGGCAGTCCCAGTGTGAGGTCACCATTCCTGAGACTAAGGGTATATAACCCATTGTGTGAGGGAAGATGGGATTATTTGCCTCTGTGAATGTAGCATTAGGTAAAAGAAGGAAACGTTTCCTTCTGAAAAGATGTCGAAGTTATGCTACAGCAACCACAGCAAACATCTACATGTACATTTGTATCTTTGATTTCGGGTTTAACACTCTGTGGGTTATTTTTGTCCTATGAACTAATTACCTAAAGTATGTACAATTAAAGCCCTGCCCAGGGAACTGTGGAGTCTTATATACTTGCAGTTTGAAAAACACATGAGCTGTTAATGATATTGCACAGTGGCTTTGGGCTCATGAATCTCATTCACTGATGTTTAAATGTGCTGCAGATCACTGTGAAATGTTTACCACCTATTCTCCTTTCTTCTTAAGGAGGTACACAATATACTGTTTGGTTCAGCTTATTCTTTCAATATCAATGTAGTCTCCTTTTTTTTCTGCTATTTAATCTATTCAGAAACTGTTCCTATTTAATATGTCCCCCATTCTCCAACACTCTCCAAAACAATCTTCAAATGTTGCCCAGAGAAATCTCATTCAATCATTTATTCAGCATTTACTGAACACCTGCGTATTAAGCAATTTACAAGACCCAGTGACTGTCGATTAAAAAGACTTAGTTACTCACTTCAAGAGCTTATAGGTTATGAAAGTGATGGATAAAATAAGAGAGTAACTAAAAAATTTAGAAATCAGCAACAACAAAAACACCTTCTCCATAGAGTATGATAAGTGAATGTTAAGGTACAAAATGCTTTGGAAACCTGGAAGTAAGAAATCTAGCCAGGCGTGGTGGCTCACACCTGTAATCCCAGCACTTTGGGAGGCCGAGGCGGGTGGATCACGAGGTCAAGAGACCGAGACCATCCTGGTCAACATGGTGAAACCCCATCTCCACTAAAAATACAAAAAATCAGCTGGGCATGGTGGTGCGTGCCTGTAATCCCAGCTAATCGGGAGGCTGAGGCAGGAGAATTGCCTGAACCCAGCAGGCGGAGGTTGCGGTGAGCCGAGATCATGCCATTGCACTCCATCATGGGTAACAAGAGCGAAACTCTGTCTCAATAAATAAATAAATAAATCTAGTTATAATTAGAGGGGCCAGGGAAGGCATTTGGGAAATGATGCCCTCATAAAGAATGAATGACTAATAAGGATTTAGTGAGATGCACATGGAGTGGGGGGAAAGGAAGGTTTTGAGAGCAGAGAACTAACAACGCAGAGGTATAAGAAAGCATAGTTTGGGACACTGCAAATAGTAATTCAAGATATAGACGAGGAAGTGGCAGGCCATGAGGCTAGAAAAGTTGAGGTGACGAGATTATGCAGGGTTGTATGTGACAAGCTGGGTACTAGGCTTTTAACCTGGAAGTCACGGAAGGCAACTGAATAATTTTAAGCTAGGAAGTAATCATGAAGATGAAGAAATGAAGACACAAGTGAAAATAAAGGCACTAGTACTACGATGGCCTGAAGCAAACCTTTAGTCAGACATTGATATTAAAGTTTAAGGAGGTAAAGGGATGTGCTAAAGTTAGTGGGAGCAGATCCAGAGGAAAGATGATACATCCTAGGAACTGGGGTTCAGTGAAGAAACACATGTCCCCTGCCATGCTCCAACTTCATGATAAGTCCTTTCTCAGTCAGAAGATGTGGATAGTGAGTCTTCCTTATCCCAGATTTACTCCAAATCTACTTGTAGCAGAAAAATTAATAATATAAAAATGGAGTTGCAGGCTGGACAGGAAGACTGGGCTTCAAGGAGTTTTAAGTGGAGTGTCACTGTACCCTCCAAATATGATCCCAAGAGTATTGAGAGAGACAGGGCAGTGATTACCCAAATCTGCTCGGAGCATGACATGAACATCCAGTTTCCTGTTGAGGATGATGGGAGCCAGGCCCAGGACCAAATTACCATCACAGGGTACAAGAAGAATACAGAAGCTGCACAAGACACTATTTGAGAATTATGGATGAACCTGAGCAGATGGTTTCTGAGGACATTCCACTGGACATCCCACATCATTGGCGCCTGCAGGAAATATCATAGATACAAAATTATGAATGAATTCAAGGCTGACAGTTGCTTCCCACAGAGAGGAGTCACCAACTCCAACTGTTACACTGTGATGATGGACCCAGAGAACATGGAGAAAGCCATTGACCGTATCCTCAACCTAGAGAAGGACTATCTGCCTGATGCGGTGGATAGCAAAGTGCTACAGGTATACATGAAGTCCCCAGTGCATGAGGATTCCAAGGACAATCCACAGGCTTTGTGGTATGGAACATACCCTGGACCATCAGCAGCAGTAAGAAGGCTCCTGACGTGATCAGCTATGAGAAATTTCCCAATTTCAGGGGTTCAGGTGGCCCCCAGGACCCTCCCTTGCAGCCCCAAATATCAATTAAAAACCAGAAACCTCTTCAGCCTGCTGAGGAAAACCCCATCACACAATGGTTTGTCTCAATCTGACCCAGTAGCTGGACTTTCTCTAATGCTCTCCCTGCTTCTCAGGGTCTCACAGTGAAGCCTGGCGTTGCCTGCTTTCTATGTGACTACTTCCCTGGGGCCTGACTGGCATCCGCAGCATGCTCGGGATCTGCTCACTGATACTTGGCTCTGAGCACTCCACAGTTTTAATGCTAAACAAAGGTAATGGAGCATTTTGTAATAAGGTAACACAGACTGCAGCTTTGTGGTTCACCTGGCATGTCAGTCAGCACTCTGATCTTCATTATGAGAGCTCCTCTACAGTGACTAGGATAAATTTCCTTGACTTTATAAAACATATATATATATCTGAGTGAATATAAACAATACTGATTTTTCCTATCCAGGAACATGGAATATATTTCTATTGTTTCATGTGTTCAGTTTCTTTTATCAATGTTTTATAATTCTCATTGTAGAGATCTTTCACTTTTTTGGTCAAGTTTACTCATAAGTATTTTACTTCATTTTATCTATATTGTAAATGTACTTTCTTGGCTTAGTTTTCATATTGCTCACTGTTGGAATATGGAAATGTTACTGATTTTTGTATGTTGATCTTATATCTCACAACTTTACTGAATTCATTTGATCATTTCTAATAGTATTCAAGGCAATCCTTATCAAAATACCAGTGATCTTCTTCACAAATAGAAAAAATAGTCTTAAAGTTTACATGGAATCACAAAAGTTTCAGAATAGCCAAAGCAATCCTGAGCAAAAAGAACAAAACTGGAAGCATTATATTACCCGACTTCAAATTATATTACAAAGTTTTAGTAACCAAAACAATAACACTGGAATAAAAAAATGCATAGTTCCATGGAGTTGCATAGAAAATTCAGAAATAGATCTATACATTTACCAAAAACTTATTTTCAACAAAGGCACCAGGAATATACATTAAGGGAAGGACAAACTTTTCAATAAATAATGCTGGAAATGCTAGATATTCATTTACAGAAGAATTAAATGAGACTCCTACCTCTTGCTACGTACAAATACCAAATCAAAATAATTACAAGACTTAAATGTAAAACTGAAACTATAAAATTACTAGAACAAAGCACTGGGGAAATGATCCATGACATTGGTCTGGGCTAAAATTTCTTCAATACAAGCTCAAAAGCATGGGCAACTAAAGCAAAAATTAACAAACGGAATTACAGCAAGCTGAAAAGCTTCTGCACAGCAAAGGAAGCAATCAATGACGTGAAGACAGAATGAAATATATCTGCAAACTACCCATCGGACAAGAGATTAATAACCAGAATATATAAGAAGCTCAAACAACTCAACAGCAAAAACAAAAACAAAATAACCTCAACCTAATTAAAAATTAGAAAAAGATGTAAAAAAAAACTTTTTTTTTTTTTTTTTTTGAGACGGAGTTTCGCTCTTGTGACCCAGGCTGGAGTGCAATGGCGCGATCCCGGCTCACCGCAACCTCCGCCTCCTGGGTTCAGGCAATTCTCCTGCCTCAGCCTCCTGAGTAGCTGGGATTACAGGCACGCGCCACCATGCCCAGCTAATTTTTTTGTATTTTTAGTAGAGACGGGATTTCAGTATGTTGACCAGGATGGTCTCGATCTCTTGACCTCATGATCCACCCGCCTCGGCCTCCCAAAGTGCTGGGATTACAGGCGTGAGCCACCGCTCCCGGCAGAAAAAACATTTTTTAAAAGAAGACATACAAATAGCAAACAGGTATATGAAAAATTGCACAACGTAAGTAATCATCAAAGAAATGCAAAACTATAAGGAGATACTTCATCCCGGTTTAAATGGCTTTTATCAAAAAGAGTAGTAATGAAAGATACTAGTAAAGATGTACAGAAAAGGGAATTCCCCTACACTGTCAGTGGGAATGTAAGTTAACACAGCCGCTATGAAGAACAGTATGGAGATTTCTCAAAAAATTAAAAATAGATATATGTATGATCCAGCAATCACATGACTAGTTATATATCCAAAAGGAAATTTCTATAAAAAGAGATATCTGCACTCTCATTAAACATGCAGTAAGAGTGAAATACTTACTCTTCACAATAGTCAAAACATGGACTCAACTTCAGTATTCATTAACAGATGAATGGTAAAGAAAATATGACACATATACACAGTGAAATATTATTCAGCCATAAAAAATGAAATCATGTCATTTGCAACATGTGACTTGAGACTCTTATGTTAAATGAAATAAGCCAAACACAGAAAGACAAATTTTGCATGTTCTTACCTATACGTTGGAGCTAAAATGATTGACTTCATGGAGATAGAGAATAAGATGACGGTTACCAGAGACTGGGAAGGGTAACGGGGAGAAGGGGATAAAGAACTGTTGGTTAATGGATACAAAATTACTGTTAGATAGAAGGAATATGATGTAGTCTTTGGTAGTGCAATAGGGTGAATATAGTTAATGTCAGAATAACTAAAAGAGTGTAATTGGAAAGTTCCTAACACAAAGAAATGATACATGTTTAAGGTGATGGATATCCCAATTACCCTGGATTGATTATTACACGTAGTATGCTTATATAAAAATATCCCATGTATCCTATAAATATGTGCAGCTAGTATGCATCCATAAAAATTAAAAGTAAAAAAAAATGAAAACTCATTGTAGCTCTCGACTCAAGATGGCGCTGTGAGAACAACCCAGGATTGGAGCCTGCGTTGAATTCGCAAACAGTGAGTCAGTGCTGCATTTCCAGACTGATCTTTGTTGCCCACAGAACGGGGAAACTCCCAAGTATAAAAAGACACGGGACGCCAGGCAGCCGGGGCGGCGGCGGCCGGCCCTACCCAGCAATCCCCACAGGGCGCGCTTGTCCGGGTGCCTTGTTGAACCGGCAACCTGAGACTTGAGAGGGCTGGACTTGAGACTGAACGAGACTTGCACAGTAGCCCAGCCCAGGGGATTGCAGGGACAGATCGCTTGGGATACCCAGTGGGACGAACAAAACCGCGATTTCAAACTATCCCGGGCAGACGGTCCGAGACGCTCTGTGGGGGAGGGGCGTCCACCACTACGGAGGCAACCTGCCCCAACTGATGTACATGCCCACTGCTGAGGCAGCCAGCCGTTGCCGAGGCAACCCGCCCCAACTGAGATACACGCCCACTGCTGACGCAGCCAGCCGTTGCCGAGGCAACCCGTCCCTACTGAGGTACACGCCCACTGCTGACGCAGCCTGCCGTTGCTGAGGCAACACGCCACAACGAAGAGACTCCGCCGCAGGGCGTGGCGGAGACCACAGCAGAGCCGGCAGGAACAGCGCGAATCACACAACAGCAGGGCGGAGCCTCGGCAGCCAAACAGTGGCTAGTCTGCCTTCGAGCTGGGCAGGACACCAGATCGGACATCCAAAAATAAAGCCCAAACTCCTCAACACAGAGCATTTGAGAAAAAAAAAAAAGGGTTGTTTAATGAGCTGTGTTGCAGCAGAATCAAACATAGCAGCCTAACAGCCCTGAATGAACAACAGAGTGCACAGCTCAGCAATTAAACCCCTATAAAGTACAAACTGTCTCCTCAAGCAGCTCCCTGACCCCTCTATATCCAAAAGACTGTCATTAGGCAGGCATCATCCTGGGACAAAGAGAGCAGAAAAAGAAACTGGTAGCATCCCTCGCTGTGCCACGGCTACTAGAGGTGCACCCCAGACAAGCAGGGTCTGGAGCAGACCTCAACAGTCGTACAGCGAAGGGGCTAGACTGGTAGAAGGAAAACCAAGCAACAGAAATACTTCATCATCAACATTCTGGGTGTCCACTCAGAGACCCAAACGAAAAGTCAGCAACTACGCAGACGACCAGCGGACAAATCCACAAAGATGGGAAGAAACCAGCGCAAAAAGGAGGAAAACACCCGAAACCAGAACACATCGCCTCCTAGAAAGGACCAAAACTCCTCACCAGCAAGGGAACAAAGCTGGACGGAGAATGACTGTGACGAAATGACGGCATTAGACTTCAGAAGATGGATAATGAGAAACTTTTGTGAGCTAAAAGATCATGTATTAAATCAATGCAAAGAAACTAAGAACCTTGAAAAAAGATTTGAAAAAAGATTCGAGGAAATGATAACAAGAATGGATACCTTAGAGAGGAATATGAATGAATTAAAGGAGCTGAAAAACACAATACGAGAACTTTGCGAAGCAAACGCAAGGTTCAATAGCCGAATTGACCAAGCAGAAGAAAGAATATCTGAAGTCGAAGACCAACTCAATGAAATAAAACGAGAAACCAAGATCAGAGAAAAAAGCGCAAAAAGGAATGAACAAAGTCTCCAAGAAATGTGGGACTATGTGAAAAGACCTAACCTACGTTTGATAGGTGTACCAGAAGGGGACGAAGAGAATGAATCCCAGCTGGAAAATACTCTTCAGGACATCATCCAGGAAAATTTCCCCCACCTAGCAAGACAGGCCAACACTCAATTGCAGGAAATACAGAGAACACCACAAAGATATTCCGCAAGAAGAGCAACCCCAAGGCACATAATCGTCAGATTCAACAGGGTTGAAATAAAGGAGAGAATACTAAGGGCAGCCAGAGAGAAAGGTCGGGTCACCCACAAAGGGAAGCCCATCAGACTCACAGCAGATCTCTCGGCAGAAACACTACAAGCCAGAAGAGAGTGGGGGCCAATATTCAACATTCTTAAAGAAAAGAACTTTCAACCCAGAATTTCATATCCAGCCAAACTGAGCTTCAGAAGTGAAGGAAGAATAAAATCCTTTGTGAACAAGCAAGTACTCAGAGATTTTGTCACCACCAGGCCTGCTTTACAAGAGCTCCTAAAAGAGGCACTACACATAGAAAGGATCAATCAGTACCAGCCATTCCAAAATCACACTGAATGCTAAAGAGCTTCAACATAATGAAGAATCTACAACAACTAACAGGCAAAACAGCCACTTAGAATAAAAATGGCAGTATCAAATTCACACATAACAATATTAACCCTAAATGTAAATGGACTAAATGCACCAATCAAAAGACACAGACTGGCAAATTGGATAAAAATCCAAAACCCATCAGTGTGCTGTATCCAGGAAACCCATCTCACATGCAAGGATACACAAAGGCTCAAAATAAAGGGATGGAGGAAGATTTACCAAGCTAATGGAAAGCAAAAAAAAAGCAGGAGTTGCAATTCTTATCTCTGATAAAATAGACTTTAAAGCAACAAAGATCAAAAGAGACAAAGAAGGCCATTACATAATGGTAAAAGGATCGATACAACAAGAAGAGCTAACGATCCTAAACATATATGGACCCAACACAGGAGCACCCAGATACATAAGGCAAGTTCTTAGTGACTTACAGAAGGACTTGGACTCCCACACAATAATAGTGGGAGACTTTAACACTCCACTGTCAATACTAGACAGATCAACCAGACAGAAAATCAACAAGGATACCCAGGGCTTGAACTCAGACCTGGAGCAAGCAAACCTGGTGGACATTTACAGAACTCTCCACCCCAAATCCACAGAATACACATTCTTCTCGGCACCACATCACACCTACTCTAAAATTGACCACATAACTGGAAGTAAAGCACTGCTCAACAAATGCAAAACAACTGAAATCATAACAAACAGCCTCTCAGACCATAGTGCAATCAAGTTAGAACTCAGAATTCAGAAACCGACCCAGAACCGCACAGCTTCATGGAAACTGAACAACTGGCTCTTGAATGTTGACTGGGTAAACAATGAAATGAAGGCAGAAATAAAGAAGTTCTTCGAAACCAATGAGAATGAAGACACAACGTGCCAGAACCTCTGGGACACATTTAAAGCAGTCTCTAGAGGAAAGTATATAGCAATAAGTGCCCATATGAGGAGAATGGAGAGATCCAAAATTGACACCCTATCGTCAAAATTGAAAGAGCTAGAGGAGCAAGAGCAAAAAAACTCAAAACCCAGCAGAAGACAAGAAATTACTAAGATCAGAGCTGAGCTGAAGGAGATTGAGACACGAAAAACCCTTCAAAAAATCAATAAATCCAAGAGCTGGTTTTTTGAAAGATCAACAAAATAGACAGACCACTAGCCAGATTGATTAAAAATAAAAGAGAGAACAACCAAATAGATGCAATAAAAAATGATAAAGGGGAAATCACCACAGATTCCACAGAAATTCAAACCATCATCAGAGAATATTACAAACAACTCTATGCACATAAACTAGTAAACCTGGAAGAAATGGATAAATTCCTGGACTCCTGTGTCCTCCCAAGCCTAAACCAGGAGGAAGCTGAAACTATGAATAGACCAATAACAAGGTCTGAAGTTGAGGCAGCAATTAAGAGCCTACCTCACAAAAAAAGCCCAGGTCCAGATGGGTTCACAGCCAAATTCTACCAGACACACAAGGAGGAGCTGGTACCATTCCTTCTAAAACTATTTCGAACAATCCAAAAAGAGGGAATCCTTCCCAAATCATTTTATGAGACCAACATCATCCTGATACCAAAACCCGGCAGAGACCCAACGAGAAAAGAAAACTTCAGGCCAATATCCATGATGAACATAGATGCAAAAATCTTCAATAAAATATTGGCAAGTCGATTGCAACAGCAAATCAAAAAACTTATTCATCATGATCAAGTAGGATTCATCCCAGGGATGCAAGGCTGGTTCAACATACGCAAGTCTATCAACGTAATTCACCACATAAACAGAACCAAAAACAAAAACCACATGATTATCTCAATTGACGCAGAGAAGGCATTTGACAAAATTCAACAGCCCTTTATGCTAAAAACCCTCAATAAACTCGGTATCGATGGAACGTATCTCAAAGTAATAAAAGCTATTTATGACAAACCAACAGCCAATATCATACTGAATGGGCAAAAACTGGAAGCATTCCCTTTGAAATCTGGTACTAGACAAGGATGTCCTCTCTCACCACTCCTATTCAATATAGTACTGGAAGTTCTAGCCAGAGCAATCAGGCAAGAAAAAGAAATAAAGGGTATTCAAATAGGAAAGGTGGAAGCCAAATTGTCTCTATTTGCAGACGACATGATAGTATACCTAGAAGACCCCATCGCCTCAGCCCAAAAACTCCTGAAACTGATAAACAACTTCAGCAAAGTCTCAGGATATAGAATCAATGTGCAAAAATCACAAGCATTCGTCTACACCAATAACAGACTTAAAGAGAGCCAAATCAAGAGCGAACTGCCATTCGCAATTGCTACAAAAAGAATAAAATACCTTGGAATACAACTCACAAGGAACGTAAGGGACCTCTTCAAGGAGAACTACAAACCACTGCTCAACGAAATCAGAGAGGACACAAACAGATGGAGAAACATTCCATGTTCATGGTTAGGAAGAATTAATATCATGAAAATGGCTATACTGCCCAAAGTAATTTACAGAATCAATGCTATCCCCATCAATCTACCATTGACTTTCTTCACAGAACTGGAAAAAACCACCATGAACTTCATATGGAACCAAAAGAGAGCCCGCATAGCCAAGTCAATTCTAAGCAAAAAGAACACAGCGGGGGGCATCACACTGCCGGATTTCAGGCTATACTACAAGGCTACAGTAATCAAAACAGCATGGTACTGGTACCAAAACAGAGATATAGACCAATGGAACAAAACGGAGGCACCGGAGGCAACACAACATACATACAACTATACAATCTTTGATAAACCTGACAAAAACAAGCAATGGGGCAAGGATTCCATGTTTAACAAATGGTGTTGGGAAAACTGGCTAGCCATGTGCAGAAAGCAGAAACTGGACCCCTTCCTGACACCTTACACTAAAATTAACTCCAGATGGATTAAAGACTTAAACATAAGACCTGGCACCATAAAAACCCTAGAAGGAAATCTAGGCAAAACTATCCAGGACATAGGAGTAGGCAAGGACTTCATGAACAAAACACCAAGAGCATTGGCAACAAAAGCCAAAATAGACAAATGGGACCTAATGAAACTCCACAGCTTCTGCACGGCAAAAGAAACAGTCACTAGAGTGGATCGGCAACCAACAGATTGGGAAAAAATTTTCGCAGTCTACCCATCTGACAAAGGGCTGATATCCAGAATTTACAAACAACTCAAGCAGATTTACAGGAAAAAAACAAACAAGCCCATTCAAAAGTGGGCAAAGGATATGAACAGATACTTTACGAAAGAAGACATATATGAGGCCAACAATCATATGAAAAAATGCTCATCATCACTGGTCATCAGAGAGATGCAAATCAAAACCACATTGAGATACCATCTCACGCCAGTTAGAATGGCGATCATTAAAAAATCTGGAGACAACAGATGCTGGAGAGGATGTGGAGAAAAAGGAACACTTTTACACTGCTGGTGGGAGTGTAAATTAGTTCAACCATTGTGGAAGACAGTGTGGCGATTCCTCAAGGCCTTAGAAATAGAAATTCCATTTGAACCAGCAATCCCATTACTGGGTATATATCCAAAAGACTATAAATCGTTCTACTATAAGGACACATGTACACGAATGTTCATTGCAGCACTGTTTACAATAGCAAAGACCTGGAATCAACCCAAATGCCCATTGATAATAGACTGGATTGGAAAAATGTGGCACATATACACCATGGAATATTATGCAGCAATCAGAAATGATGAGTTCGTGTCGTTTGTAGGGACATGGATGAATCTGGAAAACATCATCCTCAGCAAACTGACACAAGAACAGAAAATGAAACACCGCATATTCTCACTCATAGGTGGGTGATGAAAAATGAGAACACATGGACACAGAAAGGGGAGTACTAAACACTGGGGTCTATTGGGGGGAAAAGGGGAGGGCCAGTGGGAGGGGGGGTGGGGAGGGATAGCCTGGGGAGAAATGCCAAATGTGGGTGAAGGGGAGAAGAAAAGCAAAGCACACTGCCATGTGTGTACCTACGCAACTGTCTTGCATGCTCTGCTCATGTACCCCAAAACCTATAATCCAATAAAAAATTAAAAAAAAAGAAAAAGTAAAAAAAAATTACACAAAGGGCAGAAACTTAAGCCATTATAAATAATTTTCCTTATATTTGTGCAACACAGGGATATAGTTTTTTTTTATTGTGCTTTAGGTTCTGGGGTACATGTGCAGATCATGCAGGATTGTTGCATAGGTACAGACATGGCAAGGTGTTTGCTGCCACCCCCGTACCCCATTACCTACAACTGGCATTTCTCCCCATGTCATCCCTGACCTCCCCACCCTGCCCCACTGTCCCTCCCTTAGCACTGCCCAAACAGACCCCAGAGTGTGAGCCTCCCCTCCCTGGGTCCCTGAGGAATACAGTATTTAATACAGTTGTTTAAACTGTGATTTAGACTTCAATGAGTCAATCTGCATTGCAAAAGAGATTTTGATGGGATTCCTCTAAATTAGAGATTCCATTCCGGAAAGAATCCCCATTCCAGTGTCACAGGAGGTATCTGGATGGTCACCACTTGGAAGGCAAAGTAGAGACTCATGCTCTTATTTCATGCTCTTATCTAAACTTCAGCTGGGCCCAGGTCTTATTATCTTGCTATCTTCCTCTGGGCCTTATGTAGTACCTGGGACCTAGTTTCTTTAAAACAATAATTAGCTATTGAATGAACAATTTTTCACAGCTCACCTTCACATCTGTCATAAAAGTTTAAGTGTGCATTATAAATAAAATTTTTTACTTTGAAATAAACTTACTGATTATCACTCTGATGAGATTTTTCCCAAAGAAAAGTGCTCCGAATCTTTGCAGTCTTTCTTCAAATAACGGGTCAGCTCGTGTGACTGCCCCACAGGAGCCTGCGGTGTGCCATCTAGTGACCAATGTGGCCAGGGTATGCAGCACACCAAGGATGTTTTGCTATTTTAAATATATGCCTTACAGCTCTATTAATATTTGAAATAAAAGGCATTTTTAAATAATTATGTGCATATTAATATAACTGATGCATACACTCAAAAACCAAAGAATTAAAAGAAATGTTGACTGACAGTGGCCTACTATTTATTGCTCAGCATTTATGTAAAGTGTACAAAATTACTAACCTTTATGCTAATCGTTGCTGTTATTACCAAGATTTACCCAGCACACACCTCTGGTCTTCAAAGTACCACAAAGAATCTAAAACAAACCAACAAAAACAATGACATATTGCTCTCTCTGCAGGTATGGCACGCACACATTTAAAAAATCACCAAAATTCAGGCAGTCCATGACAAGTGACGAAAATTTGATGTACGCTTCTCTAAACACATGATAAAGGTGTTAAGTGCAAAGCTTCACAAGGATAGAAAAAGCAAAGAGCGGAAGGAAGACTGTCTTTGAAAAGGAGAAAATATCCTGGGGTCTGTTGGTGGGGACTAGGGGAGGGACTGCGGGGGGGTAGGGAGTTGGGGAGGGATAACATGGGGAGAAATGCCAGATATAGGTGATGGGGATGGAGACAGCAAACCACATTGCCATGTATGTACCTATGCAACAATCCTGCATGTTCTGCACATGTACCCCAGAACCTAAAATGCAATAAAATAAAATAAAGGAGAAAATAGAAGCAATACTCGTAGAGAAGTAAGACGAAGAGACTTGACGCCATGCTAAGAAATTCATATTTTGTACTGTATCCTGTAAGTAATGAGGGCCCCAAAGGGCTTTAAGGAAGAGAGTAACTTGATTTAAAAAGCATTTGAGCAGATATGTAATATAGTAAAGTTATAAGCATACGTCCTCTCTATAAGAGAAGAAATAGGATATGATTAGAATGATTTAAACATAGAATAGCAGAAAAGTTATACGTAGTGCCACATATCTACAGAAAACCTGCAATTTATTATTATACAGAAAATCAGAAAATAATGTTGATAAACAATGTCATATTTTAAACACTTTGTAAATATTCTTGGAAGTCTGTTGCCCTTGCTAGACGAGCAGAATAGGGAATGGGCTTTATGGTTTTTGTATCTGGGATGTGTCTACTCTCTTTTCTTCACATGAACTCTCATAGATACAGGGACAGTTTAAAATGTTTACTGAATTATGCTCCTACAGGTGAGGCTGAAAGGTCTTG
This sequence comes from Callithrix jacchus, assembly GCF_049354715.1. Lineage (NCBI taxonomy): Eukaryota > Metazoa > Chordata > Mammalia > Primates > Cebidae > Callithrix > Callithrix jacchus. Next base: position 156,800,098 of record NC_133508.1, read on the forward strand.
CTAAATGGCTGAAGAGTTCATGTGGGGCGAGCTTCTCACTAGCAACACAACACTGGTTGCTAGATAAACACGGGCAGAGGGATCACGCTTCAGTGATCTGCAGCAGTGACGGGTGGCAGTGGTATTTATGGGTTTCCTTTCATCAACTAGCACACATCAAATGACTTGGCAAGATAGAGAAAAAGTTAGAATAAAATGCTAGATAATTACTTGACACTAGCTTAGCTGCTTCTGAAAGGGTTATTATGAGGCTGCAAACAGCCAGAATGCCTATGACTTTAAATTTTATAATTTCTGAAGAAAGTTTTATAAAATTTATCAAATTTTATAATTTATTTAAAAATGTATTAAGGAAGAAAGTATCATCCCATAGGTTAGCATTCAGAAGTGAAGGATTCACCACCTCACAATTTGTGCTGCCATTCCTTTCCTTAACCAAGAACGTTGATTATACTGAAAAACACACATAATTTTTGCTCTAAAACTTCTTTTATACTATCTTTCTTAATAAGGGGCTATTTTTTTAACCATACCAGAATAAGCCCAATTATATGTACTCAAAAAAAGGTCAAGACGTCTGACAATCCTGAATTCCTAATATACAATTTTTCTTTATATTTTGTCTGGGCTCTTGAAACATTGTTTTAGATTCATATTGTAAGTCTAAATTTAAAAATGTATTAAGGTTCCATTCTATGTGATGCAGTTAGCTCTCCTACCCTCTGCAAAAAAGCTAGGAAACATTTTTAATTATAATAGAAAAAAAGAGAGGACACTAAAGCAGAGAGGGCAGCAAAGAAAATATTTCAATTAATCTTCTTAAAATGCCAAAACAATTACATGTATATATATGTATGTATCAAGTAGATAAGCTTCCCACCAATGCACATCAAGACGTGTTTTCTGCTCTCTAGCCACCTTTCAGTCCCTTCAATGTGGCCTCTTCCATTGAGCCTGAGTGCCTTACACTTGCTGTAGCCCTTGCCGAAATGCTCCAAAATCCAAAACTTTTTAAGTACCAACGTGACACTCAAAGGAAATGGTCAGTGGAGCATTTCAGACTTTGCATTTTGGATTTGGGATGCTTGACCAGTAAGTATAAGGCAAACATCCCCAAACCTGAAAAACATCTGAAATATAAAACACTTCTTGTTTCAAGAATTTTATATAAGAAGTATTCAACCTGTATGTATGTAAATATTCAAACACACACACACACACACACACACAATTTCTTTAACAGAATTTGATGCTTACTTATGTTTCTGTAATGTATTTATGAAAAAGGCAGGGAAGATGGGAACCATCCATTCATCCATTGATAGGGAGTTAATATCCGTTTTCATAGGCTTGGCTTCGGATTAGGAAAAAAAAGTAAAAACTACTACATTCAAAAGGAATTTGTTTTCTCCCTACATATAATATTGAACAAGTCCTGTTCTGTTGTTCACCTTGTCATGAAAGTGTGAAATAATGAATGCTAGATGAACTATGTGAGACATTTGACCACTTACATAAAATTACTTTTGAAGCTTGTGCAAATAAATATATAAACAAATAAACACTGACTATGCCCTAGAAAGAAATATACCCTTCCATACTTTAGTCTTCCAAGATAATCCCAACACTGATATGCAACAATCACGACGTTTCTAAATTCTATATATTTTTAGTAAATAGTTTGACATATATGCAGTGACATGTTCCCAATTCTACTGCCAGTTTAAAAGGAAAATAATGGATTAGCTTGAGTGAATATCTAACCATGGCCATTGTTAACACAGCCATCTGATTAATTTCTACTCGTTTTCACATTAACTTCCAAAGTTGTGTCATCACTCCTTAGCCAGTCAACCTCAGCCGCCTCCAAAGTTTGTAACTTTCCATCAACTTTGCAGAGATAGAAAGCACATTAACAATATCGCGCGCGCGCGCGTGTGTGTGTGTGTGTGTGTGTGTGTGTAGACAGGGTCTCACTCTGTCGCTCAGGCTGAGGTGTGGTGGTGCTATCTTCGATCACTGCAACCTCCACCTCCCAGGTTCAAGTTATTCTTGTACTTCAGCCTCTCAAGTAGCTGGGATTACAGGCATGTGACACCACACAGGGCTAATTTTTGTATTTTTTGAGGAGACAAATCCTCACCATGTTGGCCAGACTTGTCTCAAACTCCTGGCTTCAAGTGATCTGCCCACCTTGGCCGTCCAAAGTGCTGGGGTTAAGGGCATGAGCCACCGTACTCAGCCAACAATATCTTGATTAGAAAGAGTAACATCAGAAAGATCATTGAGTAAGAAGTCCTACCCCTTTTTCCTCTACCAAAACATTGACGTAACAACAACATTTAGATGACAGCATGTATATGAGAAATCCAGAATCCAGATAATAAATTGAAGCATTCCAGATGAGCAAAGAGCTGAGAAAAAAAAACCAAGCCAATACAGGCAAGAAGAGCAACTTTACTTCGCGCACCTCATGCCCTCCTCCAAGTTGGCAAGCTCAAATCCAAGAAGCTTGCTATGACCCAAGAATTTCTCCCACAACGGGGAAAGAGAGATGCCTCCTGGCCTTTTAGTGCACTCCTCAAGGGGCCTATTCCTATTTTGCCCCATACTGTGCACCAGAAGATCAATGAAATCTGGGTGCCTCAGACAACAAGAAGCAAAGGAGAAGGAACATTCCTCTACACCTGTCACTGCTCTGCTGATTTGGAAAAAGGCACAGAACCAAGGCTTTTTATTTCCAGGAGGGAAGAAGAGAAACAAAGCGTGCCTTGTTTCCAGTGTTTCAATGTATTTCCCATGGGGTCAGACTCTCTCTTACCTCATAGCAAGCACTGAAGTGCCAGTGGAGTATGGACACCTGGGACAGATAGGGAAAAAGGAAAAAGGGCAGCCATCCTTCTACAACTAACACTCCTCTGAGAGACTGGAAAAGGCACACATTCTTCAAATTCACAGACACCAATGCAATAATTCAAGGAACATGAAGAATTTTTTTTAAATGACACAATAAAGGAATAAAATAAATCTTTAGTAACCAACCTGAAATAAATAGAAATTTATAAATTACTTGACAAGTAATTCAAGTTAACCATATTGAAGAAAGTTAGTGAGTTACAAGAGACCACTGAAATAAAACTAAAAATGAAGAAAACAAGGCTTGAACAAAATGAGAATGAAGAGACAGAAAAGATAAAAACTAAACAAAAATACTAGAGCTGAAGAATAACATAGTCAAACAGAAAAATTCACCAGAGAGTTTGAATAGCAGACTTGATCAAGCAGAAGAAAGAATGCAATGATGTGAAACTAGAAATCAGTTGAAGGAGAAAAATGTAAAACAAACAAAGATGTGGAGATTAAACAACATACTCTTAAACAACCAATAGGTCAAAGAATAAATCAAAAGAAAACTTTTAAAAATTGTACATAAATGAAGAAAAAAGCAACATACCAAAGCTAATGAATGGCATGCAACAAAAGCAATAATAAGAAGGAAAATTACAGCAATAAGTGCCTACATTAACAAAGAAAATATGTCTAAAATAAACAATATAATTTTATACCTCAAAAGACAAAAAAACAAACTAAGCCCAATGTTAGCAAAAGAAAGGAAATAAAGATAGTAGCAGAAATTTTAAAAATAGACTAGAAAAACAATAAAAAAGATAAAAACGTAGTTGCTTTACAAAAAAAAAAAAATTGGCCGGGTGCTGTGGCTCACGCCTATAATCCCAGCACTTTGGGAGGCCGAGGTGGGTGGATCACAAGGTCAAGAGATCGAGACCATCCTGGTTAAATGGTGAAACCCCATCTCTACTAAAAATATAAAAATTAGCTGGGCATGGTGGCATGCACCTGTAGTCCCAGCTGCTTGGGAGGCTGAGGCAGGAGAATTGCCTGAACCCAGGAGGTGGAGGTTGCAGTGAGCCGAGATCGTGCCATTGCACTCCAGCCTGGGTAACAACAGCAAAACTCTGTCTGAAAAAAAAAAAAAAAAACAAAAACAAATTTGACAGACATTTAGCTTAAGAAAAAAGAGAAAAGAAGCAACAAAATAAAATTAACTATGGAAAATGAGACATTTTTTATATTGGTCCACTGCTGATAGAGAAATATCTGAGACTGGTAAGAAAAAGAAGTTTAATTAGATTTACAGTTCCACATGGCTGGGGAGGCCTCAGAATCATGGCAGGAGGTGAAAGGCACTTCTTACATGGTGGTGGCAAGAGAAAATGAGGAAGAAACAAAAACAGAAACCCCTGACAAGTCCATGAGACCTCATGAGACTTACTCACTATCATGAGAATAGTACAGGAAAGACCTGCTTCCGTGATTCAATTACTCCTCCTGCCCCGAGTTCCTCCCACGACATGTGGGAATTCTTGCAGATACAATTCAAGTTGATATTTTGGTGGGGACACAGCCAAACCATATCATCTCTCTTCTAAGATCAGAAAATAAGACAAGGATGCACTTCTCACCACTTCTAGTTAACATAGTACTGGAAGTTCTAACCAGAACATTTAGGCAAGAGAAAAAATAAAAGGCATTTAAATTGGGGAAAAAACGTGAAAATCTTTCTGTTGGCATATGACATGATCTTCCATACAGAAAACTCTAAAGATTCCACCAAAAATGAAATAAAACCCCTTAGAACTAATAAATGAATTCAGCTCCAGGAGTTGTGGGGCTGAGATGATGGAGTTTTCTAAATATACAATCATGTCTCTGCCAACAGAGACAATTTTACTTTCTCTCTTCCTATTTGAATAGCCTTTATTTCTATCTCTTGCCTGATTGCCTTGGCCAGAACGTCTGATATTATGTTGAATAAGAATGGTGAGAGAGGGCATCCTTGTCTTGTGCTGGTTTTCAAAAAGAATACTCCCAACTTGTGCCAATTCAATATGATATTGGCTATGGATTTGTCATAAACAGTTCTTATTATTTGAGATACATTCCATCAATACCTAGCTTATTGAGAGTTGTTAGCATGAAAGTGTGTTGAATACCTTTTAAAATAGCTATAACCGGAAAAAAGATCCTTTCTTCAAGGATGGGGAGAAATTGGAGCCTTTATACACTGCTGGTGAAAAAGTAGAATGGTGCAGCCACTATAATAAATAGTTCAAAGATTCCTCAAAAATGCTACAGAAATAACTATATAATCCAGCCATCTCACCTCTGGATATATATCCAAAATGAATAAATCGGAAACTCAGAGAGATATCTGCACCTCCAGGTTCACTGCAGCATTATCACAACAGTCCAGAAAAGAAAACGATCCAAACATCCACCGGTAGATAACTGGATAAAAATACATTATATAGAGATGTGATAGAATATGATTCTACCTTTTAGAAGAGGAAAACCTACCATTTGTGATGACGTGAATGAACCTAGGGGACACTCTGCTGAGTGAAATAAGAAATATCAAAAGGACAAGTATTGCATAATTCCATTTATAAGAAGTATGTAAAGTAGTCAAATTCCTAGAAGAGAGAACAGAATGATGGTTGACAAGGTTGGGAAAGGAAATGGGGGATTTTTGCTCAAAAGGTGCTATGGTCTGAATATTTATGTATCCAAAAAATCTTATATTGAAGTACCTTCAAGGCAATGGTATTAGGAGGTGGGAGGTGATGAGGCCTTGGGAGTAGAAACCTGATGAATGAGATTAGTGTCCTTATAGAAGAGGCCTAAGAGAGACCCTTCTCCCCTTTTGCCAGGTGAAATTAGAGTGAGAAGATTGCTTTCTATAAGAAAGTGGACCCTCACCAGACACCAAATCTGCTGTCACATTGACCCTGGACTTCCAAGCCTCCAGAACTGTGAGAAAAAAACTCTTATTTATAAGCAACCCAGTATGTGATATATTGTTACATCAGCCCAACCAAATGAGACAATGGCTATAGAGTTTCTGTTATGCCAGACAAGTAAGTATTAGATGTCTACTGTGCACAGTAGTACTTATAGTTAACAATACAATATTGTGCACTTACATGATGGGTTGACAGGTGCTGCAAACCACCACGGCTCATGTATACCTATGTAGCAAAGCTGCATACTTAGCACGTGTAGCCCAGAACTTAAAGTAAAAATTAAATATATATATATTTAATATATATGTTAAGAGGACAGATCTCACAAGTGTTCTTCAAACACACATGCACACACACACACACACACACACAAAATCCACAAGGAACACAGGGAAATGTTTGGAGGTGGTAAATTCGTGTTGTATCTTGATTGTGCTGATGCTATTACAGGTGTAGCCACCTATCCAAACTCCACAAAATGTAGACATTAAATATGTGCTTATTATATATATATATATATATATATATACGTATATATATATATATATACGTATATATATATATATATATATATATATATAAATTATACCTCAATAAAGCTTTTAAGAACCCAGAAATAAAAAAGAAATGATGAAAGAGTAAAAAGGAAACAGATGCACTCAAAAATGTTGCTGACCTGATATGGAGAGAAACATCAAAACAAAGACCCTTCAAGAAATGTTGGTTTAGGTCAGGTGCGGTGGGTCACGCCTATAACCCAATACTTTGGGAGGCCGAGGCAGGTGGATCACCTGAGGTCAGGAGTTCGAGACAAGCCTGGCCAACATGGCAAAACCCTCTATCTACTAAAAATACAAAAATTAGCTGGGCGTGGTGGTGCCCAGCTGAGGCATGAGAATCACTTGAACCCAGGAGGTGGAGTTGCAGTGAGCCAAGATCATGCCACTGCACGCCAGCCTGGGTGAGAGCAAGACTCTATCTCAAAAAAAAAGTTGGTTTATTTAAAATATGATTTATTAAGTATCTTAAAAGCATTTTGAGGTCTCTATTTGTTTTTGTTAAATTAACGTTTCTCTGGCTGCATCTGATCAGGGTTATTGTGTAGACCCGATGCTATTATTAAAAAGACAATAAATAGTAAATGTTAGTGAGGATGTGGAGAGCAGGGCACTCTGATTCACTGTTGGTGGGAATGTAAATTATGGAAACTATGGGAAAATATGGAGATTTCTCAAAGAAACTAAAAATAGAACTACCATTTGTTCCAGCAATCTCACTGCTGTGTATTTACCCAAAATAAAGAAATCAATATATCAAAAAGTCATCTGCTTTTGTATGTATGTTTCAGCACTATTCACAATGGCAAAGATATGAAATCAATCTAGGTGCCAATCATTGAATAAATGAAAAAAGAAAATATAATATATATACACAATATATGTGCAGTACTTTAATTATTTTATAGCTAAAATACTACTCAGCCATGTCCTTTGTAGCAACATGGACAGAACCGGCGGTCATTATCTTGAGTGAAACAAGCCAGGCACAGAAAAACAAATATCACATATTCTCTCTTATAAAATGAATCCAAAAAAAGAAAGTGTCCATGTGGACATAGAGAGTGGGGTGATAGATAATGAAGACTCAGAGTGGCAAGTTGGTAGGAGAGGGAAGAATGAGGAAAAATTGGAAAATGGGTAAATTGTTTGGATGGTGAATATCCTAAAGCCCTGACTTCACCACTACACAACATATACATGTAACAAAATTGCAAGTGCACCCCATATATTTGTGCAAATAAAAAGGAAATAAAATTAATACAGTGACATCTGAAAGCCTAATAGAGTTAATGGCATGAGATATGTGTTCAATAAACATTTCTCAAAGTAGTGAATAATTTTTAAATCCTTGTTAGAGAAACTCTGCCAAATGCATATATTTCTCAAAATTTAGCCAATTCATTTTAGCAAAAGAAGATCTGAAAGAAAGGTAATACATTATTTAACCTTCCTGAGCCTCTTTTCCTTATTTGCAGGGTTGCAAATAAAAGATAAACAACAGAGTGTAATAATTTATTGGCACAAAGCATCAGCTGAGTATTTGATCACTAAAATCATAGTTGTTGCATTCAGTGGTCAAAATCTGTGTTTTGGCTCCCAAATGTTGGTGCAATGCTTGATTGTTAATGAAGTTTGCACTATGATGAAACTGTTAAAGATTAAGTCTGTGATTGGACAGTCACCAAGGACACTGGAAAATTTCACTCTGTTACAGAACTTGAAGTTCTGTCCCTCAGCCTCTCATTGCGAAATTCAACATTTTAATTTGATTCTGGACTTTCCTGTCAATATGGATTGCTGTATTTGGAGTTTAATTCATTCAAATATCATCTTAGAATTTCATATAAAGTTGAACATTGAGAGATCATTGCTAGAATTTGCAAATCGTGACAAAAATAACTTATCTCACTCTACAAAATGCATACAAACTAGAATAGCCGTGGTCAGGCATCTTTCAAAAACAGAAACCATAGACCCTCCAGGTTTCTGAATCAAATTTCAGCTTTGGCACACTGGACAAGAAGTGCATACATGACTTAGTTTGTAAAAATAATTTTGTTTTTTGTATTTTGTAGTTCAGGATTTGGTAACATTCCAGTATTACTCATTTGGAAAACATGAAGTTTATATCACAACCTATGCAGTGGTGCTAATGCAAATTTATTCCAACACCAGAACTATATAAAGATCTTTTCATAACTGAACATGTACACATACATACCCCTGTTTGGTGAAATCTTTGGGAAAAGTTTATGGGCGATGCCAAATGTATTTTCTCAAGAATCTACCAGCTGGAGTGCAGGGATTTAAAGGATGTATACATCCAAAAGAAAGCCAGCATGGAAAGGAGGGAATACTGATAAACTTTCAATTAAAAACAATAACAACAACAGCAAAAACAAAACAAAACAAAAAACCTGGTGGTAGTTCTATTTCCATAAGATGGTGGATAAGATACCCTGAAGCAGTTCTTTAAACCTCTAAACACTCCAAAGGCAGAGCAAAATATATCGAGTATTATTTTAAGTTTATAGCTAAACCCCAAATTTTTTTTTAAAGTATAAGAGCCAAAAAGACAAAGAGAAAACTAAAAATAATGATTGGTTCTAGTGACCCTGGAAGCCATTGTCAATATCATATGGATTTGAATTAAGGCAACCATACAGGGACATAAGATAAGGCCTTGGGCCAAATTAAAAAAGAGAGAGAGAGAACAAGTAACACATGACAGACTGGGGTTCCTAAAGAGGTACTCCCTCTATAAAGGGAAGAACAACCCAGTCCCTGGAAAAGGAAGATGAAGAGTACGATTGTATGATTTATCCTGGGATGCAGCTCCCAAGCCACCAACTTACCCTCATGTAAGTTTGGATTCTATTAACTTACTCTATTTAAAACCAAGAAAATAATACAAAAATGAGATGGCTTTAAAAAAATTCAAATGTATCAACAATCGCTAAAATTCAGCTACAAGAAAAACACCTAAAAGGCAAACACCGTATGTTCTCACTCATAGGTGGATGTTGAACAAGGAGAACACACGTACTCAGGGAGAGGAACATCACACACTGGGGGTAGTTGTGGGGGGTAGGGGAGAGACAGTGGGGGATGGGGAAGGAGGGGAGGGTGGGAAGGGATAATGGGGAGAAATGCCAGATATAGTATGCACCTAAAGTAAAATAAATAAATTTTAAAAATAAAAATAAATTTAAAAAAAAGACAGGGAAACTAAAATATTGGAAATAAAGGGTTAAAAATATATACCACAAGTGCTAAGTAAAATAAACCTGAAGTAGCTATATTAATATTAGGCAAAATACATTTTAAGTCACGAAGTAAAGAGAGTCACCAACAAGTGACAAAAAGTACAATTCACCAAGGAACTATAACAATCTTAAGTTGATATATGTAAGTTGTAGCATAATTTCGCAATATATTTTAAAAATTGATAATCACAAGGAAAAAAATTACAAATCCAGACTCATAGTTCATGATTTAAACATATTTCTATCAGAAATGATAGTTCAAGCAGACAAGAAGTCATTGGAAATATAGACTATTAACATACAACTCACAATGTTTCATAAGTGTACATATTTAAAATACCAAATTAGTAGATCAAAGAAGTCATATGGAAACCAGAAAAGATTTAGAACTGAAAGACAATGAAACAATTCTATGTGGAAATCTGCGTGAGGGCACTAATAAAGAGAATGTAATGCTAAGCGCTTATATAGAAGGACAGTGAACATTAATTAGCTAACGATTGACTTCAGAGACTTGAAAATGTATAATAAATAAGTCCAGGTAAAGCAGGCTAAGCAGAAAAGGTAAGGACAGACATTTATACATGAGAAACAAGAACTACCATACATAACAATTACAAAACCCTTTGTTTTGAAAAACAAATGGGCAAAACATTGGTAAAGTTGATGATGGAAAAAAACGGAAGTCGCAAGTCAGAAATACTAGTCACAATTCAAAATGCAGAATGCTAGTGGGGTAAAGAGGCTACAGTGACATACAGCAGAGATTGAAAACAAAATAAGAGAAGAGCATGAGAATATTATATTAAATTTTTTCTAAAAAAGTAAGTATTAGAAAAATGAGTCAGGAAGATGTAATCTAAGAATCTCTGATAATTTTTAAAATTGTTTCGGTGATACAATCGTATCAGTAATAGCGGATACTGTTCGAGTTATTCGTTCAAAATACTTGCGGCATCTCTTTACCAAGCCCTCCTGGCAGGGAGAGCCTCTTTTCCTTCTTATTGATGGTGTGCTTGGCTACGTGACTTGCTCTGACCAATGGTGCATGACCAGAAGTGACGTATACTATTGTCAGAGAAGTCATTTTACCTTTCCTTGTTTTATTTTTCTCCTTTTACCTTTGACTTATATCACCTAATTGTGTCCAGCGTTCAGAACTGAATAAAATTCTGATTTCCTGCTTGTATCTCTGCTGAGATTCTGTTAGTCAAGATGTCTCACATCTAGATCTTCCTTTTCTTAGAATAATTTATTTTTCCAATTTCACCAGCAGCAACTGTCATAACCAATGCAATTGTCATTGAATGAATATTTCCATGGTGAAAAATATGTATGTATAAAAGAAAGACACGACTCTCAGGCAAATGCTTAAGTGTTTTTTCTCCCTCTCCGCCATTCTCTACACCCACGTTACCAGCTTAAATCCACTATGACTATGCTTCTCCTCTTACAATAGTTAATTCCTCAGCAATTCACAATATAGCTTTCTTCTCATCGGTTGGGCAGCTGTGTGCCACACCCTGCCATTAATTTTTATAAGTCATGGATGTTGGTTTTTCATTTGCTATTACACATGGTTTTCTAATGCTGACACTGGTTAGTTTATTTCCCCTATTAGTTAAAATAAGTCAAAAATCATTCAAGGAGAAAATAATAGAAGGTTATAATTTCAGTTTGAGTCACATACAAGTAAAAACTAAAGTTAGAAAGCAAAGGCACACACTCTATTTTTCCATAAAATTTATTTCCCAAATCAATGCTGGAGCCCAAATCTCTAGGATTCTGCCCATTTCTAATGAAGGAGGAAAAGTTCCACAATGAGGACAGAACAGAGCCAGAAAGCATCTTATGGTCTTGAATAGAGAGAAACTTGAGGCAAACAGGAACTGGTGCCAAGCGTCTGTTATTGCTATAGAAATGCAAGTGAAGGCTGCTTCCAGGGTCTCAGCAAAGCAGAAGCCCCGGCTTATTATGAAGAACACTGTTACGGGGTCTCTGGACCGTCCTTATGCCAGTACCATGCCACTAACACGTGGACTGATTAAGCACCTTTTGCTGTAATAAACTCTTTGCTGAGCAATTTGTCTGATCAGAAATGGAAAAACTACATTTTTAACCAACTTATGATTGTCTCTTCTTGGACTTGAAAAGTAGAAATCCCTTAAGCTAAAAATTCCACATATTTTAAACAAAACAAATTTCTGGAATGATCTTCTACTGCAAGGAAGCCACGAAACCTATATTGTTCCATCACTTTGTAAACTTTCCTTCATAGCTTTATTCTGTGAACATTAGCCTTTCCACTGTAATGAGCCAACTGGAGTATCCAGCATAGCTCTGTTCAGACCCCATCAAGCCTAGCACTGAAAATTGCCTCGCTGAGTAAGGGAAGACCTGAGGAAAGGCATCCATAGACTTGTGAAAGCGTACAAGGGTACGAAGCCACATATGATCTTTAAACTCCAAAGTTTAGAGAAGAAGACTTAAAATCTCCTCGTCTCCTCACTTTTACAAATTGGAAACATAACGCCATAGTGGATATCTGTATTTGTCTGCCCAGTGTCCATTTCCTGTTCTACCGGTGTCAGATTTCACTCTCTCTCCCCCATTCTAAGTGGAACTGTACGGTTTGATACACAGGGATCCTTGTCCTCATCTTGCCCTCACCAAGACATGGGTACAAGAAGCAACTTAAGCCAACCAAGCTCTTTACCTCTAGCATCTAAATTGGGATCCAAGCCACCTCTAAGGTAGTGTCACAGAGGGACATTTATCAATTCCCGACTTCGAAGATCACTGCAGCTACATAGTCCCTCAGCCTGGTTACTCAACTTACCTTTGATTCTGTGAGACATCATGTATCCTTCCAAGAAATTCACCCTGCCTCACCCTCAGCTGCATCATAACTTGTTCCTCATTAGCCAGAGTTATTTTTAGTTCTTGCAACGAAAGAAGTTGATACAGAGACCTTGTCAAAGGTTGAGGAGAAAAATTCTCACTTGTTCACCTAAGACCATGCTGTATGCAGCACAAGGCTGGTTTTATAAGCAGGCAGAGCAGGTGGCCAGCTATGAAATGTAAATGACATACACACCCAGCCAAAAATTCTGCTCTTTAAGTTAACTCTACCTGAAATGCTCCCAATTTAGAATTAAGGGTGGTCCTCTTAAAATGAGCCTGTGACTTCATCGTTCTATGTCAAATTGATTACTTACTCTAATATAGAAGAAAGATAGGCTTTGCTAGATAGAAACGTGAGGAGACAAGCAGGTGAGACACAATGGAGGGGGCACTGAAGTGGGCAGTCTGGGACAATGAGAGGTGGCATGGAGATGCCTATTAGAAAGAGTGCCGCTGCATGTTCTCACTCACAAGTGGGTGTTGAACAATGAGAACACATGGACACAGAGAGGGAACATCACACACTGGGGTCTGTTGGGAGGTGGGGGTCTAGGGGAGCGATAGCAGCGGGGTGAGGAGGTTGGGGACGGATAACGACAGGAGAAATACTTAATGTAGGTGAAGGGGGGATGGAGGCAGCAAACCACCATGGCATGTGTATACCTATGTAACAATCCTGCAAGATCTGCACATGTACCCCAGAACTTAAAGTATAATAAAAAGAAAAGAACAAAGGTAAGTGCCACTCTGTGTCCCTGTGGCCTCGTGGCAACCTCCACTCTGCCTTAGGATTCCATCAGATGTTGCTGAAGTGTTGGCAGTCTCCACTCATGGGTCCTCCTGTCTCCACCACTCATGGGGCCTCCACCATTTCTCCTTCCCAAATCCACCTGTTTTACAGAGGCCCAGGATCTATTTTGAATATAACATTTTAGTCATTACTACTTTATCAACCTTTACCACCTCGACTGCAGGATTAAAAAAAGAAAAAGAAAATTCCTCAGCATGGCTTCAAAGGCCTTTTATTATCTTACTTTTCAACCTGTTTCTTGCTGCTGTCGCAGGCTCCCTTACATCCAGGCTACACTAAACTAGCCACTTGTCTTTTCCCACATGTGTTTCACTTGCCCTGCCTTTGTGCTTTGCACATGGTTTCCCTCCATCCCCAATGCCCTTCCCAATACCTCACTGGACTCACACAATTCCCAATATAAGCTCAGTATCAACATTGCCAGCAAGACTCCCAGGATTCCTAGGTGACGGGAGTAGGTGTCTTATTTTCCCCTCCCTTAGTTGGACAAAGTACCAGCAGACTCCCCGTATTCCTCAGTTAGGACACATTGAAAAGCAGGACAGCAAAAGGCCTTCTAAGCCAGGCTGAGGAATTTTTTTTTATCCTGCAGTGGAGGTAGTGAAGCGTTGATAAAGCAGGTGAGTGATGACCAAATCTGTATTCCAAATAGATCCTGGGCCTCTGTGGAAAAGCTGCTCATAGTATCCTGGAAATTTCATTTTAACTGAAATACACACAACATTCTTTAAATGTCTATGTATAGCTCGACACTAATAGTGTCTTCAGGGGTAGGACTGTGTGGTTTATCTCTGTATCCCCAGCACCCAGAACATTATGGGCTTTCAATAAATGTTATTAAATAAAACTCAGTATTCAAAACTGAGTTCAATTTTTTTAGTAAAATTCTTATTCATTATAAATGTATCATTATCATAATAAATATATCATAATCATATAAATATATCATCTTTATAAATAAATCAACCTATCTGAAAATGGAATCATATTTGACACTTCTCTGTCCCTCTCTACCTTGGAGCATTCAACATGGTCAGTGGGTCAAACACCCACACCAAAGAATCGTAAATGTTTACCTTGCATAAGAGGAAAGCCTTCTTCAGCTTTTCCACACACGTTCACCATGAGTCTGCATTAACCCACAGCAATCCCTTTGTCATTGCCACTTTCTGACTTGAACTTTGGTTTATTAAAAATAGTAGTAAGTTATTATGGTGTCCATTTGCTAAGGGAACCGTGAAATCCTGGGTTTAGTGATAAAAGCTTTAAATGGCACCACATACCTCAAAGATGGGAACATCCACTTTCATAAAATTATCACCTCAGCCTAGGAAGAAGGGGCAAGGCCTAAACTGGAGCTGGTGGGGATTACCAGAGGGGAAGGCAGGAGCAGCTGGCTGCATTCTACCTCAAGCACACAGTATTCGGAATTTAAGACTAGCATGTCAGAGACCTTCCTTAAAACCACAAGCTCCTTTCACTCTTTTCAACAGCTGAGGCTTCCAGCTGAGAGGCAGAATATTTGCCTATCTTAGACTATTTCCCTGCTCAGTGATTGATATGCTCTCCATGGCTGCTGGGATGTGGGGGAAAATGAGTACTCTCACATTGCTAGAAGAAATATGAATTGCTACAGTCTTTTTGGACAGCAATCTTGCAATTCCTTTTAAAATTAGAAATACACACACTCTTTGACCTAGCAGTCCGACTCCAAGGAATCTATCCCACAGAAATAAAGGCACAAGTATGTAAGGAAATAACAGTGCTGATATTCAGTGAGCGCACACCCGTGCAATGTACTGCCCAGCGTCTGTTCTGATTGGTGTGTACCTGTGCCGTGCCAGTTGTTAAATATTTTTAATGCCACCTCTGGATATATAAATACAATTTTACATAAGTGAGATTTTTTTATTATGAACATTTTTTCCCTTATGGACTGTGTCTGCACACACGCCTGGCTTGCTTCCAGCCTTCTACGTCTCCATTCCTCCAAGTAATGGAGGTTCTATAGTTTTGAGCTCATATAATTTACATATAAATATCCACATTTACGTACATACAGGTTTTGGAGGCTCATTGTTCATAAAAAGTGGAGAGCATATTAAAAACATTCCTCTACCTCTTGCTTTTCTCTGTACATTTAGAAATCCCTCCAATCTTAAACTCTAACTCATTGTTTTTAAGTTCCACTTATTGTCTGGATATATCACAATATAATCAACCATTCTGAGACTGACAAGCATTTGCTCTGTTTTAACCCCTTTCACTAAAAGCGCTGCAGTAAACATCCCCGTGTTGCCAAGCTGGCAAGGAAGACACTCCTGTTACTACTCAGGCTGACCACATCTTCATGTCGGTACCAGTCTTTTAAGTTTTCATTTCCCTGGATCGCCCGGCTCCTCTTTCTGTTGGGTTTTTGTCTTTTTAATATCACTATGAGAGAATTCTTTGCATATTTAAATGCTGTTTCTCTTTCACATGCTCTGCAGACTTTCAAGTTCATTAGTGCAGTGTTATTAGTACGTCATAATGGTTAAGAGTAAGTGCGCTGCTGAGTGAGTCCGACCGACAAGTCGCTTAGGTTATGCCTGCCTAGGTTCCTCAGTTTCAAAATGGAAATGATAACAGACCTATTTCAGACGTTTCTTTAGGATTCAAATTATTCAGAACTGTCCCTCACACATGATAAGCACCAAACTATTTGTTGTTATGCTTATTTTGTTATTATTACTGTTTGGGCTGTTTCAAGGCTCCCTCTGTACATAGTCAAGTTTTGTAAATATTCTATGAGAATGCATAAAATGGGACTGAGTGTTGCTGAGAGTTCACATATACATATTATGTATGTATAATATACATATATTAATTATATATATTATATATACACATATATACATTTATATATGTATATGTGTGTATATATGCATTTGTATATGTATATATATAACTAATTTCTCAAGCTTATTTGCATTGTTCAGAGCTTTTGTATCTCTGCAACTTTTTTCCTATCTTATTGTAGAGGATTGTGTGAAAATTCTACAAACACAATAGTCCATTTATCTATTTCTCCCTACAATGGTTGCATTATATATTCTGAGGCTATACTGTTAGGCATAAATATTCATAATTGTTATCTTGCTTTATTATTCTTTTTACTTGAATATAATTTTTTTTGCCTGCATCACATATTATCACATATTAAGATGGTTAACATCTCATCTTCTTTTGGCTAACATTTCTTTGCTATTTCTTTTCTTTTTTTTTCTAGTTTCTATATCCCTTACATTGTATCATTTGGATGATGTATTGTTGAATGATTTTTTTTTTATTTTTTTTTCCAAACTAAGACTGTTCTATAAATGTTGAGTTTAGCTCTCTAAATATATTACCTTCATTGTGGTTATTATTATATTACTACTCTCAATTCACATGTTCTATTGGCCAGACTTTTATTTTCTTTTTCCCCTTTATTGGCTTCTAATAAAGTGGAAAAAAAAGGTGATGTTTTTTCTCTAATGCTTTAAACTTTATGTTCTCTTTTTTTTTTTTTAACAGAGCTTGTCCTCCATCCTGGACTCATATTTAAGTTTCTCAAACTTACCATGCTCTATATATCTTCCTCTCAATTCGAAAAGAACCCCGACATACTCTCACATTTTTGTGGTCTTTTCTCTCCCTCTCTCCTGCAAGGTTGGTATTGTCTAGAATTTTAATTCCAGGTTTCATTATAAATATCCAAGTTCGAGACCTAATGCTTCCCTTTCCCGTGATACCAGCTGGAGACTGTGGCATTCCAGCTGAGACCAGGCAACAACAGTGACTGAGGGGACCGCACAGCAATGGGATGAAATGAGGTAAGGTGAGTCTCTGATATGACTAGTATGTATGATATGTATTTGCAAACACGATGTGTGTGTGTATATGCATAACATATGATGTACCATGTGCAGACTGGAGAATGAGGAGTTTCCAAAGTATATGATTTGAACCCCTGGGGATAGCTAAAAGCCTTTCTAAGGGATCACAAGGCCAAATCTATTTGTATTATAGTACTAAAACATAACGTGTCTTCTTCCTTGTGTTAACATTTGCACTGCTGTGCAAAAAACGGTGGGAAAATTTATTTAGCCATCATTACATTCTTCATGCCACACACCTGCAGTCAAACAAAAAGTGCCGGCCTCACCTAAGAGTCTTGATTGAAACAGCAAAAATAATTAATTTTATTAATACCCAACCCTTGAACACATCTTTTAATATTCTGTGTGATGCGTATTAATGTGCAAAAAGAAAAAGCACTTCTGCTGTGTAGGAAAGTGAGGTAGTTAGAATGGAATGCAACCTATGGCTATTTAGACGTTGGTATTTGACAAATCACTTCTCATCAATGAACAAAGTCACTCTGTAAGTTCAAGGAAAGTAATTGACAATAGTTCTTGCCAAAAATAAAATTCAACTTTTTTGTGTGTGAGATGGTCTCACTCTGTTGCCAGGCTGGAGTGCAGTGGTGTGATCTTGGCTCACTACAACCTCTGCCTCCCAGGTTGAAGCAGTTCTCCTGCCTCAGCCTCCCAAATACCTGGGACTATAGGTGTGCACCACCGTGCCCAGCTAATTTTTGTATTTTTAGTAGAGACAGGGTGTAATCATGTTGGCCAGGATAGTATCCATCTCTTGACCTTGAGATCTGCCCACCTTGGCTTCCTAAAGTGCTAAGATTACAGGCACGAACCACCGCGCCGAGCCGCATATTCCAACTTGTAAGCAAAATTAGAATTTTGAAAAGATAATTTCAGCTTGAACTTTTTCTAAATACTTGAAGGCTTTTCTCATAAAATTATTAATAATGTTAATGAATATGGTTTTTTTGATAATGTAGAATGTCATTTGTCAACATTTGGAAGATCTCCAAACTCAATGAACCAACATTTTACAAATTACCAGTGCATATTACAGAATCATATATGAGTCTTCAAAGTGCATAAGACATGAATGAATTTTAATGTAACTGAGTATAGAAGGTTTGTTGATATAGTTTTAGATTCCACATTGAAGCTAGCATTTAAGAACACACCACTTGTCAAGTTTTGGTGTAGTATTAAAGAATATTAATAATATTTCCAGTTACCTAGAAAGGCTCTTTAAATACTTTTTTTCTTTTCAGATACACATGAAGGGGTAGGCATGAGCCTGGATTTTCTTCATGTACTTCAACTAAAGCAAAACATCGTAGATTGAATGCAGGAGAAGATTATGAGAACACATTTTTCTTTGACTAGACCAGACATTTAAAGATTTACAAAGATAAAAACACACTGAGATATCTAACCCCAGCAAATATGGCTATTATCAAAAAAGCAAAAAATAACAAATGCTCATGAGAATGTGGAAAAAAGAAAATGCTAATAATACACTGCTGGTGGGAATGTAAACTGGTACAGCCACTATGGAAATCAGGTTTTCTAAAAAAACCTAAAAATAGAAATTACTAGGTGATCCAGCAGTCCTACTGATGGGTTTATATCCAAAAGAAAGGAAATCAGTATATCAAAGAGATATATAAACATTCATGTTAATTACAGCACTAGCCAAGATGTGGAATCACCCTAAGTGTCCACTAATGAATAAACTGATAAAGAAAATATGGCACATATACACAATGAAATATTATTCAGCCATAAAGAAGAATAAAATTCTCTCACTTGCAACAACATGAGTGAAGCTAGAGGACATTATGTTAAGTGAATAAGTTATGTACAGAAAGACAAATATGACATGTTCTCATATGAGGGAGCTAAGAAGCTGATCTAGAAGTAAAGAGTAGAGTAATGGTTACTAGAGGCTGAATGGGAGGGGGATGGGGGGCTGAATGGGAAGGGGATGGGGGCTAAATGGGAGGGGATAAGGGGGCTGAATGGGGGTGGGGGGGCTGAATGGGGGGATGGGGGAGCTGAATGGGAAGGGGATGGGGGCTGAATGGGAGGGGGATGGGGGCTGAATGGGAGGGGATGGGGGGCTGAATGGGAAGGGGATGGGGGGGCTGAATGGGAAGGGGATGGGGGTGCTGAATGGGAGGGGGATGGGGGGCTGAATGGCAGGGGATGGGGGGCTGAATGGGAGGGGAATGGGGGCTGAATGGGAGGGAGATGGGGGGCTGAATGGCAGGGGATGGGGGGCTGAATGGGAGGGGGATGGGGGCTGAATGGGAAGGGGATGGGGGTGCTGAATGGGAGGGAGATGGGGGGCTGAATGGCAGGGGATGGGGGGCTGAATGGGAGGGGGATGAGGGGATGAATGGGAAGGGGATGGGGGTGCTGATGGGAAGGGGATGGGGGCCTGAATGGGAGGGGATGGGGGAGCTGAATGGGAGGGGTATGAGGGAATGAATGGGAAGGGGATGGGGTGCTGAATGGGAAGGGGATGGGGGGTTGAATGGGAGGGGGATGGGGGGCTGAATGGGAGGGGATGGGGGCTGAATGGGAGGGGGATGAGGGAATGAATAGGAAGGGGATGTGGGGCTGAATGGGAGGGGGATGGGGGAGCTGAATGGGATGGGGATTGGGGGGCTGAATGGGAGGGGGATGGGGGAATGAAGAAAGCTTGGCTAATGGGTACAAAAATGCAATTAAGTAGAAGGAGTAAGTTCTAATATTTGATTCTGATAGAACAACAGTTAACAATAATTTATTGTATAAAGTAGGTGGAAGAGAAGATTTGCAATGTTTCCAACACAAAGAAATGATAAATGTTTGAGGTTGGCTATCCTAATTACCCTGAGTTTGAGCATTGCACACTTTATGGATATATCAAAATATTACATATTGTACACCATAAATATGTACAATTATGTAGTCATTAAAAGTATTTACAAAAAATTGCAAATGAGTAAAATGCTGTCATTCTACTGTTTTCCAGGTTTTGAAAATAGTTATTTTTCATAAAATATATTTTAACATGTAATGAGTTTACTTTAAATAAATTAATAAATATTTTAAATTCTCAGTTTTAACTACTAATATAATAAGTATACATATATTAGAACCTACTTGTTCTAATATATACCCATAGATGATCAGTGTGTTATAACCCATATTCACAAAAGCTATCTAGAGACGTAATTAAGAATGTAAAGAGTTCGGGAAACAAACAATCGAGAATTCCTGATACATGTAGAAATATTCTCAAAACGTTAGATGCAACAATATACACATATCTCTATTAAGAGATTGCATCTGGGTGTGTGTAATTGTGTAATAATGATATAATTCAAGTCTTCTATGCCTTTAGTAAGTTTCAAAAACTAGATTCAGCAGTTCTGGAAGAGAAAAACAATATCTTCCAGCAGCCCACTAGTCCTTAAAGAAATGGAGTCTACCCTGTTCCAGGTAGAAAAGAAGAAAAAAATAGCATCAGTCGATCTGAACAGGTGTCACAGAAGCTGTAAAGGCTGAGTCCTTTTTATTCGGTATTCCACAATTGGCTTCTAACCTAGTTTTTAAAGTGTCATCTTCTAACAACTGCTTACATGCTTAACATCTCTCACAGCCCGTCCCTTCCCATGTGTAACACTCACTGCCTCTCTAGATCTCCTGGCAGAGACAAAGCCTCTTGGATGTCACTCTACATTAACAAACAGCAATCTAGCCAGTTCGACATATCACTTTTACTTTCTAAAAGGTTAGAATTCTTCCATTTTAATTCTTAAAGCTACATAGCTATGTTGTAACGTGAACAGTTTTCTCAAAAGAGCCAAAGAAAGTAACCTTAGAACCACAGACTTTGTGATCACATACTAACAATACCTAAGAGATCATCTAATCCTATCACTTTACATTATAGATGAAATCCTGAGACCTAGAGAAGGGGCTGAGGCAGAACTTATTCATGTTCTACTCAAAGGATTGATTTTCCTCAGTGGCTAACAGTTTGCCCTTGGTCCCTTAGAGAATTGCCCTTCAGCCCTAGACCCTTGCCTTTTATAGAAAGCTTGAGGATCTTGATTCCTTGGGTTCCTCTCTAGCCCCTACCCAGCCCTGCATAGCCAAGAACTGACTCAGGTAAGGGTATAAAATTCAGTAGTATTGCCTCCAGGAAAACTCTTAGTTGAGTTCTAATACCTAAATTTCTAGGGATTAGGCTGAGGCAAGGACTTCTGAAACTACACCCCCATTTGGCTTCTGTCCTTTTCCTATCCTGCTCCCCCAACTCCTCTCTAACCTTGTCCATAAGCACTACCGTAATAGGTCACTGGTAACTGAATACAATGTCTAGGAGCTTGCTTCTGAGGAACAAACCTGGGAGAGGAGTGGATGTGCCCATGATTACATTTACACTCAGACAGAACCTACCTCCTAGCTCGGTACATTTTTCACCTCTCCATAGATTCCTTAAAGTTAAGCTATAAGAAGTAATGTTCAGGTCATCCAGAGTATATTACCCCAAACTCTCTACTTTGCTGTCTTGCAGAGTTGCTTCTAATGAGGTGAATTGATGTTCTACCATTGGCTTCTCTGAGGGACACAAATAGAAATCTTATAATATGTACTACTGCGTTCATGGTAGCTCGGTGACCAAAACCAATGTCCACCACACTGTCCAGGGTCCCCTTTGTAAAGATCCATGGGTAAAAGCACCAAAAACCTCTTTTCTTCTTTTAAGAAATTCAGTGGTCTATTTGCTAAATGAAAAGAAAGAATCTTGTAATTCAGATATTCAGATATTCACCTATCATTTTGGTCATTGGGAAGCTCAGAGAAAAATTTCCAGTCCACACCCCTAACCATTTTAAACATTGTGGCATATCTGTTACTGACTTTTCCTCTGCCCTCCATCTGGAAGCATATGGAATGCTTCTGTATTGTTTGTATAGACTTCAAAATATTTATTTATTTTTCATTTGATGATATGTAGGTTTTTTTAGCTCCCTGAAAACGAAGGTAAAACAAAAGACTAAAGAAACTAAAAAGATAACAACAGTTCATTCTGTGGCTAGAACACAAAGTGCTTTTACCTGAGAAAAATTATTCTGCAAATACTAGTTCAAAAGTGTGATATACTGTATTTTTCTCACAACATAGTAAGTTTTTGACAAAGTTTCTGCTGATTATTTTCAAATAATTTATGAATGCAATAATTCAGTATACAAATAGTATCTGTATAAGATTATGTGTGAGATGGCTCAGAAGGGAAACATTCTGTGTTTAAGTCATTGTAATATAATTTTCCCATTGATTCAGGAAAAAAGATAAAAAAGGCATAAAAAAATGCATGTAGTAAAATAACAGATAAAAACTCCCTAAGTCTTGGGAGAGATAAATATGAACATTCAGATTCCTAAACCTTAAAAGTCCCTCACCAGTAAAAGTCCTCTCTCAGGCACATTATAGTCAAACTGTCAAAAGTCAAAGACAAATAGATAACTCTAAAGACATCAAGAGAAATGCATCAAGTCACATAGAAGTTTATCCTCATCAAACTGACAGCAGATTTCTCAACAGAAACCTGAGAGGCCAAAAGAGAATAAGATGATATATTAAAAGCAATAGAAGAAAAATATCTGTTGGCCAAGAATACTCTACTCAGCAAAACTATCCTTCAAAAATGAAGAAGAAATAAAGTCTCCCAGACAAGCAAAAATAGCAAATTTAACACCATCAGGCTGGCCTTACAAAAAATGCTTAAGACAGTATTATATATAGATGCAAAAGAACAATAACTTCCATCATGGAGGCACACAAAAATATGAAACTCACTGATTGATAGAGCAGATACACATATGAGGAAGATGAGTCAAATTTCCATTACAAAAAAACAACAAATCACAAAAAAGTAAGAAAGGAACAAAAGATAAAACAATCAGAAAACAACTATCAAAATGATAAGAATAAATCTTTACCTATCAATCATAACCTTGAATTTAAATGGTTTGAATTTCTTAATTAAAAGATATAGACTGGCTGAATAGATTAGAAAAAACAAGACCCAACTATATGCTGTCTATAAGAAACATACTTCACCTGAAAAGATACAAATAGACTGAAAGTGAAGGAATTGGAAAAAGATGTTCCATGCGAACAAAAACCAAAAAGCAGGAGTAGCTGTACTTATATCAGATAAAACAGAGTTTACATCAAAACTGTAAAAAGAGACCAAGAAGGTTCTTATATAATGATAAAGGAACCGATTCAGCAAGAGAATATAACCGTCATAAATATGCATGTGCCCAACACTGGAACACCCAGATATATGAAGCAAATGTTATTAGATCTGAAGAGAGAGATGAGTCACCACAATTTAATAATGGTTGGAAACATCCACTCTTAGCATTTGACAGAGCATCTAGTCAGAAAATCAACATCAAAATCTGACTTAAACTGCACCATAGACCATGAACCTAATAGACATTTATAGAACTTTCCATCCAACTGTTGAGGAATACACATTCTTCTCATTAGCACATGAAAGCTTCTCAGGCATAGCCCATATGTTCGGCCACATAACTAGCCTCAACAAATGTTTAAAAATCAAAATTATAACAAATATCTTTTCAGACCACAATAGAATAAAACTAGAAATCAGTAATGGGGAGAATTGTGGAAACTGTACAAATACATGAAAAGTAAACAACACACTCCTGAGTGACCAATGGGTTAATGAAGAAGTTTAAAAGGAAGTGGAAAAATTCTTCAAAACAGATGAAAATATAGTCACAAGATACCAAAAGCTGTGGATACAGCAAAAGCAGTATCTAAGTGGGATTAAGAGGGAAATCTGTAGAAATAAGGGCCTGCATCAAAAGAGAGAGATTTCAAATAAACAACCTAACAATATGTCTCAAGGAGCTAGAAAAGCAAGAGAAAGCCAAACCCAAAATTAGCAGAAGGAAAGAAATAATAAAGATCAGAGCAGAAATAAATGAAATGGAGACTACAAAACACGATATGAAAGACTGACGAAATAGAAAGTCGGTTTTCTGAAAAGATAACACCGACAAACCATTAGCTAGCTAAGAAAAAAAAGGACAGAAAATCGAAATAAATATAATTTACTCATGCTTTTTGAAGACTGTTTCCTGTGTCATTAATGTGTTTACATTTTCAATTCGTATTGTAATTACTGCAATTTGTACTCATTAGGCAAAAATTCCTAGTAAATATTCCCAACATTTCTATAATACTGGCTATAACAAGTAAAAGTACTTTCATCCTAAACCATTAAGGGATTAGCACTTTCTTTAAAGAAACACAGCTAATTGTAATTCAATTGCCAGGGGCCTTTATTCAAAGGTAAAAGAACACTTAGGGAAATCACTACTCCTTCCTGCTAAGAGGTACCCCAGATAATAATAATAGTCCATACTTACTTGGCAGTCACTTTTATACAGTGTTGTATTTTAGGCACTTCACATATATTAACCCATCTAATTTTCACAGTGACAATATGAATTATTATTATGGCTATGCACATGCAGAAACTGGGGTTCAAACAGACAAAAACAACTTGCCCCATAATTTTTATTCTTACCTGGGAAGAGGGTATGAGAAAAGAAGTAAATCACAGAAAACTTAAACTGCTTTTGGTCATGATCATACAAGAAAACATGCGAGTAACCACCATGTAAGTCATGGTTTCTGGTCCAAATGTAGGACGTCTGTTCTCGTTTCATAGCCTTATGAGGTTAGAAGTGCCTTCATATGTCTTCTGTGGTTTTCCCTGAGGGACCCCACAGAAAGAAGACAGTGATCAAAAGCAGGATTCAGAGTTTAGAAGTCCCTTGGCCAGATGTTTATTGAATAAATTAGATTTCCAAAGTGTTTACACAAAACAGGAACAAAAAATGATGGGCAATGACTCATAATAGTGAATACTACAATGAGAGGTGAAGGTTATTTAGTCAAACACCATCGTCGACAAAATACTTTACTGATATCTATCTTTCTATTATCCTGTTTTGGGAAAACTACAAAGTGAACAGTCACAATTCTTGTCTTTTGAGAGTTTACAAACTAGGAAATGCATGAACATCAGTACTAAATACACATGAAAATGAAGCAAACAATGAATGCAAAGTGGAAATGATTAATATGTGTGATTTTCCTCTTATGCCTGCCGTTTGCTTCCAGTGGAATGAGGGAGGCATTTCCATATAGATGTTCAGATGGAAATCAAGGTGGTTATTTACATGTTCTGTCAGCTCTAATGCCTTGCTACACTTCTGTAAAAATGTCCTCACTTTGAAATTTGTCCAGCAACATTGCTGTCCAGCAAGAGTACAAAGAAATTTGAACAGAAAAGATAAGATCAAGGTACTAGGTCTTTACCCGGCTGCCACTGCATGTAGCAGGCAACATACTTGCTGCCTTCTCATATGTTTGCAGTCCATTAAGGAAATAAATATTTAGCACAAAGCATTTTTTCAAAAAACACAAAGGGCACAGTAATGGTCAGAACTGAAACTGGACGATCAGAGAGCTGTAAGGATGGCAATTGTGTATATATCACAATTCACCTTGGACATCATACCTATGAAAACAGCCCCTCCAGCCCTTTGGTTTTTTTTTTTTTTTTTTTTTAATTGGATTTTAGGTTTTGGGGTACATGAGCAGAGCATGCAAGACAGTTGCGTAGGTACACACATGGCAGTGTGCTTTGCTTTCCTTCTCCCCTTCACCCACATTTGGCATTTCTCCCCAGGCTATCCCTCCCCACCTCCCCCTCCCACTGGCCCTCCCCTTTTCCCCCCAATAGACCCCAGTGTTTAGTACTCCCCTTTCTGTGTCCATGTGTTCTCATTTTTCATCACCCGCCTATGAGTGAGAATATGCGGTGTTTCATTTTCTGTTCTTGTGTCAGTTTGCTGAGGATGATGTTCTCCAGATTCAACCATGTCCCTACAAACGACATCATTTCTGATTGCTGCATAATATTCCATGGTGTATATGTGCCACATTTTTCCAATCCAGTCTATTATCAATGGGCATTTGGGTTGGTTCCAGGTCTTTGCTATTGTAAACAGTGCTGCAATGAACATTCGTGCACATGTGTCCTTATAGTAGAACGATTTATAGTCTTTTGGATATATGCCCAGTAATGGGATTGCTGGGTCAAATGGAATTTCTATTTCTAAGGCCTTGAGGAATCGCCACACTGTCTTCCACAATGGTTGAACTAATTTACACTCCCACCAACAGTGTAAAAGTGTTCCTTTTTCTCCACATCCTCTCCAGCATCTGTTGTCTCCAGATTTTTTAATGATCGCCATTCTAACTGGCGTGAGATGGTATCTCAATGTGGTTTTGATTTGCATCTCTCTGATGACCAGTGGCGATGAGCATTTTTTCATATGATTGTTGGCCTCATATATGTCTTCTTTCGTAAAGTGTCTGTTCATATCCTTTGCCCACTTTTGAATGGGCTTGTTTGTTTTTTTCCTGTAAATCTGTTTGAGTTCTTTGTAAATTCTGGATATCAGCCCTTTGTCAGATGGGTAAACTGCAAAAATTTTTTCCCATTCTGTTGGTTGCCGATCCGCTCTAGTGACTGTTTCTTTTGCCGTGCAGAAGCTGTGGAGTTTCATTAGGTCCCATTTGTCTGTTTTGGCTTTTGTTGCCAATGCTTTTGGTGTTTTGTTCATGAAGTCCTTGCCTATTCCCATGTCCTGGATGGTTTTGCCTAGATTTCCTTCTAGGGTTTTTATCATGCCAGGTCCTTGGAATACAACTCACAAGGAACGTAAGGGACCTCTTCAAGGAGAACTACAAACCACTGCTCAACGAAATCAGAGAGGACACAAACAGATGGAGAAACATTCCATGTTCATGGTTAGGAAGAATTAATATCATGAAAATGGCTATACTGCCCAAAGTAATTTACAGAATCAACGCTATCCCCATCAAGCTAGCATTGACTTTCTTCACAGAACTGGAAAAAACCACCATGAACTTCATATGGAACCAAAAGAGAGCCCGCATAGCCAAGTCAATTCTAAGCAAAAAGAACACAGCGGGGGGCATCACACTACCGGATTTCAAACTATACTACAAGGCTACAGTAATCAAAACAGCATGGTACTGGTACCAAAACAGAGATACAGATCAATGGAACAAAACAGAGGCACCGGAGGCAACACAACATATCTACAACTATACAATCTTTGATAAACCTGACAAAAACAAGCAATGGGGAAAGGATTCCCTGTTTAACAAATGGTGTTGGGAAAACTGGCTAGCCATGTGCAGAAAGCAGAAACTGGACCCCTTCCTGACACCTCACACTAAAATTAACTCCAGATGGATTAAAGACTTAAACAGCCCTTTGAATCTTACAAGCCACATGACATCTTCAAGAATTGAAGCATCTGGGTTTCTTCATGGGTCTGCATATTCTTGGAAGGTGACACCGTGAGAGCCTTACAAGCTTCTCGTTTGTGGCTCACCGAGGCTTCATGTGAAGTGTGACTTCAGGAGCTCTCTGGAAGCAAGGAAAGAAAAATGAGAACAGTACGGACAACAGGATTAAAGCAGGATTCGAATGGTGAAGGGGTAATGAACAGATTTGTCTATAATTAGCTGAGAGGACAGGCCAACAGGAGATTACAAAAAAATTGAGGACAATCTAGTATGACACCATGAAAGAAAGCAGAAAGTATTAAAGTTTGATTCATGGTCTAATGACAAACCAGGGAGGGGCTCTAATCACTGGGCCATGGACAGTGCCCTAAAAATCGTAGTCATGCTATAAGCATCTCTTATGAAGACGAAGTGATAAGAATGATTTTAAAGAGGAGCAAGGGAAATGTGCTCTCATGTCAAGTAGAGAAGCAGCTTAGGTAACAAACTTGCTGCCTTTCAATATGTGTGGAGTCCATTAAGGAAATAAGTATTTAGCAAAAACCATTTTTTCAAAAAACGCAAAAGCCTCAGTAATGGTCAGAACTGAGACTGGGCAATAAAACAGCTGTAAGGATGACGATTGTGTATATATCACAAGTCACCTTCAACATCATCATATCTGTGAAAACAGCCCCATCAGCCCTCATACTCTAAACGATCCCTGCTACACCCGCTCACTCTCATATCTGCTATGAAGCCTGATTCTCTGCTCTACATTCATACTTACTCAACCTCCCCTTCATGGTATATTTCCCTCACAGCTCATCTGGGTTTCACTAATGTAAAAAAGCGATTATTTCCCTATGGATAAAGTTCTGGATGTTCTCAGGAGGAAAATCACAATAAGATCGGCTGCATACAGCATTATTAAAAACTGGGGGGAAATAATTTGTACAGAAAAGATCAGATCAAGGTACCGGGTCTTTACCTAGCTATTACTGCATCTGTTAGAGCCTGACATTTCAAATAATGAGTAACAAAAAAAAGTAATCTATCATTGCAACTGTGTAGTTTCAGAAATTTTTATGGCTTCAGCATCTGTAAACACTTGGAAGAATGACAATAAGGCGGATGGCACCTTAAATAGCCAAAATATATGTATATATATAATATGCTCTGCTACCCTGGAAGTTATAGAATACAAAAAATTGAGGGTTGTTCAAATTCTTCCTAGACCACTGACTCAGAAGCTTAACTATTAAAGAGGTTATGTGGAAGTCAAGAATGCGACAAAAGAAAAGAAGAAAAATTCAAGCTAAGAATAAAGTCATTTGGCTTTTATCACATTCAGACAATATAGAGAGCTGTGAACCATCAGAAGAAATAACTAGTCAATGATAGGATAATTGTAAGCAGATGTATCTGAAACTACTGGCAGGATTCAGAATTGTGGATTTTATCAGGTGGTAATTTATCCTGAAGCAAATGTCAGTCAATAAACTATCCCATTTCAAGACCACCATCTATTTCCACGATTTGCCAAAATGTCATAGGGGAACAATTATTATTGAGACAGCAACCCCCTCAAATAAACGAAATATTAAAGATATGAGTCATTCTGTTTAAAAAATTCTAACGGGTAAACTAAAAATTATTCAGAAAACTCCTGTAATTCTCATCCGTATTTTTGTTTTGTTTTGCATCGTGTTGAGACTGAGTCTCGCTCTGTTACCCAGGCTGGAATGCAGTGGCATGATCACTGCTCGCTGCAGCCTTGGCCTCCTAGGATCAAACAATCCTCCTGTGCCAGCCTCCTGAGCATATGGGATCACAGGTGCACACCACTATGCCCAGCTAAGGTTTTATTTTTTTGTAGGGACAGAGTCTCCCCTATGTTACCCAAGCTGGTCTCTATATTTTTGGAAATAATTTCCTGCAGTTTTCCACTCAATGTGGTGAACATACTAGAGTTTTTCTGCTATTGGGGAATGTGTAGTGTCACAGACCTTTATTCTCACTGTCTAGGACTCCAAAGTTTCCAGCACTGCCCAATTCCAGAGGACAGCATTCATACTAAAAACTTTATTCTAGGGTGCTAGTCACATTGTGAATGAAATCCCCCAAAATGGCAGTACTGTCTGAAACCTGTTACCGTTTTCAACAAGTGTCTGATGTTCCTATCTTTTGTTGCTTCATTATTTATCCAAAAACAGAGAGCTGAGAGGAGGCCAAAAGGGATGGATGCGATGAACCCAGTTGGTTTAAATCAGTGGTTCTCAAGCAGAGATGATCCAGCCCAGGAGACACTGGGCAACATCTGGAGATATTTGGGATGTCCTAACTAAGGGAATGCTAGTAGCATCCAGTGACCAGAAGCCAGAGATAATGTTAACCTTCCTACAATGCACACAGTAACCCCCACCACAAATAATTATCCAGCCTAAAATGCCCACAGTGCCAAAGTTGAGAAACATTAGTTTGTAATTTGCTTATTCATTTCTGGTGGATTGTTTACATTAATAGGCAATCAAATGGTGTTTTTATTTCACATAAGAAGAGCTATTTTAACAGAAATAAATTATCTTCAGAAATGGGAGAAAGGTAAGCATGGAAGGACAGCAAGGGAATTATTTTTGCTCCAATCTATTGGGGGGAATAGGGGAGGGACGGCGGGGAGCTGGGGAGGGATAGCGTGGGGAGAAATGCCAAATGTAGGTGAAGGGGTGGAAGGCAGCAAAACACACTGCCATGTGTGTACCTATGCAACTATCTTTCATGTTCTGCACATGTACCCCAAAACCTAAAACGCAATTAAAAAAATAATAATAATGAAATACCCACTGTATTCCAAACACTATGCCTTGTATCTTGCTTATTTCTGTTACATCAGTAATCCAGATCACCCTACGAGACAAAATGGTTTTCCTGCACTTTCATTATGAGCGGCTCCATCTCAATTAAATAATTAGCATACACTTGAGGAACTTGGAAGCAGCACAATAGAGAAATTGAACTCAAGAGAGGAGGGTGAGATTTATTTGCGTCACAGGCAAAATTGTAAAGAAGTTCACTGAGTTAGAATCCAAAGACACTGAAGACATATCTATCACATGCAGTCTTCAGTGGGCTGGCGCTGGCTCTTTTGCCACGTGGGAGAAAGCCATTTTAATTGCTCAGTCCCAAGAACAGCCAGCTCCCCAAGTGTAGTGTGCTTCTAAGACAGTTGCACATACATTCTTGAGTCCTGTCTTGATTTCTAACGTGTGGTCTGAGCCTGTCATCTCAAGAAGACTGGGGCCGGGCGCGGTGGCTCACGCCTGTAATCCCAGCACTTTGGGAGGCTGAGGCAGGTGGATCACGAGGTCAAGAGATTGAGACCATCCTGGTCAGCATGGTGAAACCCCGTCTCTACTAAAAATACAAAAAATTAGCTGGGCATGGTGGCGCATGCCTGTAATCCCAGCTACTCAGGAGGCTGAGGCAGGAGAATTGCCTGAACCCAGGAGGCAGAGGTTGCGGTGAGCCAAGATCATGCCATTGCACTCCAGCCTGGGTAACAAGAGCAAAACTCCGTCTCAAAAAAAAAAAAGAAGACTGTTAGAGGGGAATAAAAAACACATTTGTTCATATGCATAACATCAGCCCTGACCATTCCACAATAAGACAAATACTATCAGTGCCAAGCATCTGCAAAGCTATAAACACTAGGATACCAGGATATCTTTCTGGCTAATTAATTAGGAATCTCTAGTTTTTGTCCAATTTGTAACTGAAATGTGCCCATTGGTGTGATATTGGCTCCAGCAGCGTTGTGAGGATAGTATCTTACTGTCACTTACTAGTTAGACTTGCAAAGTAAATCTAAATATCTGTTGTGCTGCTTATGTTTTTGTTTCTCTAATTCGTAGCTGTCAAGAAGGACAACTTTTGCCGTTAGTGACAGTCTAGTCCAACATGCAGCCATGTGTGGTCCAGAGAAGGAAAAAACACACAAAACCTAAGTAGTGGAGTTTTTTTCTATGAAATTACTGTTATTCAAATGATTTTATTTGATTTTATTTTAGGTTTGGGGGGTATATGTGTGGGTTTGTTACATGGGTAAATTGTGTGTCACTGAGGCTTAGTGTGTAAATGAGCTCATCACCAAAGTACTGAGCTTAGTATCTGATAGGTAGCCTTGAACCCACACCCCCTACGCACCTTCCCCACTCAAGCAGTCCCTCGTGTCTATTGTTCCCAGCTTCGTGACCATGTGTGTTCAATGTTAGGCTTCTGCTTAGAAGTGATAACATGTGGTGTTTGGTTCTGTATTCCTGTGTTAGTTTGCTTAGGATCATATTCAAATGACTTTAAAAGATTACACATGAGGTAGAAAGACTTGCAGAAATACAATGTGTCATGTACATATTTTCTATTCTCAATTTCTTATATTAACTTTTAATGATAAGTCACCTTGTCCTCACCTTCTCTTATATTCCTGACATTGCTGTTTACCAGATCTCTGGATTTCTTTGAGGTTTCTGGGATTCAGAGCGTTTTATAAAAATTCAACATTTTAAGCCTCCATCAAAACTTGCAATGTCTGGCTTTCTTTACTTCTTTAGGTAGTAACATATCTCTTCCTGTTTCTCAGGCTGTCTTTACCTCTCTGTACCCTGGAGATCTCCTCTACAGTCAGAGGAGCACACAGTTCCCCCAGCTGGTACTCCTCATACTGCTCCAACTGAGCACAAAAGAGATGTGAGGTGTGTGAACCAGCATTCACACTTCAGCAGTGATTCCTCGCTACAGGTTTACCACCATCCAGTGATTCTCTTGCTGCCATTCTTCTTTGTGGCTCTTCACCTTTATCTCTCATGTAGCTAGCCTACATTTACTGGATCTTTTTGGATGAACCTGGAAACCATCATTCTCAGCAAACTGACACAAGAACAGAAAATCAAACACCACATGTTCTCACTCATAGGTGGGTGTTGAACAATGAGAACACATGGACACAGGGAGGGGAGCACTACACACTGGGGTCTTTGGGGGGAAACAGGGGAGGGACAGTTGGGGGTGGGGAGTTGGGGAGGGATAACGTGGGGAGAAATGCCAGATATAGGTGGTGGGGAGGAAGGCAGCAAACCACACTGCCATGTGTGTACCTATGCAACAATCTTGCATGTTCTTCACATGTACCCCAAAACCTAAAATGCTATCTAAATAAATAAATAAATAAAATTACAATCAATTTTTTATCAGAGCACAATAATTTTAAAACCTATTTAGTGCCTCATCAATACTTCAGCATAACCTTCACATGAGAGCTTCTGTGTTTGAAAAATGTAGATGTAATGTATTGAAAAGCTAAAGGAACGATCACCTGTGCATCAATGAAGATACACAAAATACATGAAAAGTAATAAAAACAACTCTAGGGTTCTTGGAGTCTAAAATGCAACACTGGTTTTCAGCAATCTGCTGAATGAAAGTGTCAAAGGTAAATTAAGATCATTTAAGCAGTTGCAAGTTTCTTTTAAATTGAATATATGGCAGTGGGATGTGGGAAGTAAATGAGTAGTAAATAGGGTTAATTTTACTTCTGAACAAAAGAGGTGACTGCCAACAGAGCGTAATTTGAAGGACTCCTGAAATACACACCTATCTGAAAAACAACTCTCCCTCTCTAACCTGCTAGAACGCGTTTATTGCCACCACTAGAGGTTCTGGTTTTTTGGTTTTTGGTTTTTTTTTTTTTTTTGAAGGAAGTATTGTCATGAATAACATGCCTATTAAAATGTAAATGCATCTGGTAAATAAATGCACAAAATGGTTTTTGAACATTAGCATATAAATGAGATGAGGGAGCAAGTTGTAACCAAGGGGAATAGAATCGAAGAAATGAGATGTTTGGTAAGTTTCAGTGGGCTGGAAAGTCGCAGCGTAACTGAAGGAAATCATGCTGCTCCTGAGTAGTGTGGTTGCAATTGTGAGAAAGTCTAAGGGGTCTGGGTAAAATAGGAAAAGATGCAAGAGAGGCAGAAGCAAGAAAGAGAAATAAGTTAAAACAGGGAGGCGAAACTCCTAATCCACAATCTTCTACAGAATTGAAAAGTATTCTCTTACAGCTTCTGACCTCTGTCTGACATTGAGCCTCTGAGATCTAAAACTAACACACTTTTCTCCAACTCCTCTTAATACTCTGGTTAAAACTAGCTGAGCGCCGTGCCTTACACACAGCAAGAACTCAATATTTGATTCATCCACACTCTCCTGTCAGTTTGTATGTCCCGTAACTAGCAACATACCTCAAGGGGCTCTAAAAACTAGGTAAGAAAATGCTCATGTTAAGTGTAAAGGAGACAAATATGTTCCTAGAGGTGAGACAGCCGTAGTTGGCATTCACATAGTTTATTAAACCATAAGAGAGGCAAGTGCAATCTCACCTCTCCTGGGAATAAATATCAAGAGAACTTCTCAGCCTAGGCGTTTGTTGTTAGAAAAACAGGTTTAAGGGCTGGGCGTGGTGGCTCATGCCTATAATCCCAGCATTTTGGGAGGCTGAGGGGGGTGGATCACGAGGTCGAGAGATTGAGACCTTCCTGGTCAAGATGGTGAAACCCCATCTCTACTAATAATACAAAAATTAGCTTGGCATAGCGGTGTGAGCCTGTAGTCCCAGCTTCTTGGGAGGCTGAGGCAGGAGAATTGCTTGAACCCAGGAGGCAGAGGTTGCGCTGAGCCGAGTTCATGCCACTGCACTCCAGCCTGGGTAACAAGAGGGAAACTCGGTCCCCCGCCCAAAAAAAAGAAAAAGAAAAAGAAAAACAGGTTTAAGAATCCTATGTCACAGATAAAAAACCAACAAATAGAGAATTTCAGCATTCAAATGCACCTAAGTGAACCTGATCAATGAGCAATAAAGCTTAGACTCTTGAAATTGTCTACCCATTCCACAGCCCTGCCTTCATGAAATGCACGGAGAGTCATTACATGCTGGCTGGTCACGTATGGAAGGCTCTGAAAGAAATGCTGGGGTCCTTTCATATGCTACGGTATTATGCTCTTCGGGAAGTTCTATACATGTTTCGTTAATGGTACAAGTGAAATTGTAAGCTGCTGTTAGTGAAGAAAACCAGATAGCTCTGGGCACAGAGCCACGCCAATCCAGGCCTAATGTGTGAACCAGAACTAAGCATGATAGGTAGCCTCTGAAGAGCAAGAAAGTTAGACTAACGAGATGAAAAGCCTGTAGCTATTCTACGTGGGCAAATTACTCTGCCTACTGAGTTGAAAAAGACTCAGCCCATTTAACTCTAGGGGGGTCCAGGGCAGAAGCATGGAGACCGGTTAGGGCGAGCATTGCAATAATCCACATAAGATATGATGATGGCTTGAACTAGGATAGTCGCCGTGGAAGTGGTAAGAATTCTGGATAGAGTCCAGAGATAATGCTGAGAGAATCAGCTAACAGAGTTAAAGTGAGGTCTTGGAAATACAGGAAACGAGGATGACAACATTTTTGTCCCAGCCAATTGGATGAATAAAGGTGACATTTATTGTGTGGAAACACAGGTTCAAGAATAAAATTAGTTGAATGTGTCATGTTTGAAATGACTTTTATCCAAGTGGGAATGCCAGACAGAAAAATGGATTTATACCTCTAGATTTCTGAGAAGAGGTTAAAGTGGGAGATATTAATTTTGGAGTCATCGGTATATAAATGGTATTTAAAATAATGAGACTAGATGGCATTACCTGGGAGGTGAATATTGGTTTCCAAAATAAGTAAGCATTCAAGTTTTGACTCTGAGACGCTTTAGGTGCAAATCTTGGCCATATTGATGGAGCTTCCTAAAGGATAGCTGTGAGGAAACAGGATGGTTGGGAGCCAGCATTCTCGGACTATTAACCCTTACAGGACCAAGCGGTCATTATAGGACATTACTATTTCCATGGACATAAAATCAGGCAGGTAAAGGGCTCTTCTATCTAGACAATGACTTTATTATTCACAATGTCTATGTGAAGAAAATTGAGTGAAAAATCAAACAATTATTTGATGAATAATTACTGGATATTACTACTTTGGCTGACTCTAATCAATCTGCAATCCCCACCACAGCAAACACTTCTGAATCCTACCTTTCTTTAAAAAAGAAAAGAGAGAGAGAGAGAGAAAGTGTCGTCACCAAATTGGCTTAGTTCTACATTTCATTTTGCTTGGTATAGACCTAAAGTCCCCATAGACAAAATCAAAATGTTGTCTTTCATTATATGGTTAATTTGCCTAGTTCAAGCCAAAAGACTTTTAACTTGATTCTGCCTTCAAGTTTGATCACATGAATCAGATCAAAAATCAGAATTTTCCTATGCATGCGAATTCCTAGAAGTTATATATCCATCTTACATGATTCAGGAGTTGGGGATACACAGAATGAATGGCTTAGATGCATAGAAAAATATTAATTTCTTTAAAATAATGTTATTTGGGTGAATGGATGAAGGAAGAGAAGAAGAAGCAAAAATACACTGCACAAACTTTCCCTAATGATTGGTATGTGGTAAGACTAATAAACCTGGGGTGATTTCTATGACCTTGTCTTGTAGGGGGGGATATCCCATAAGCACCGATGCAGGAGCACAAGGCCTCAGCCTATTTCCATATAAATAATGAAGAAGAAAGTAATTAGAAATATAACCATAGTCGTTATTCGTTATTCATATGCGATCTTAGCTATTCATAGTTGATCTTAATTCTTTTACTAATGCCTATCAGGTCGGAAGTGTGATCCTGGGGGACATTGTGAAATGAATGACAGTAAGGCAAGATGCTGTAAGCCCTCTGTCACGCCCACATAAGGGCTGCTGGGGGGCGCCTCGGCTGTGCAGCGGCACCAGCGCTGTGAAAGAGCCTGCTGTTCAGCCAGCTAGGGAAGGAGACGTCCAAAATGGCTGAGACAACTCCTTCCTGGGGAAGTTTGGAGAAAACTGCTTCTCCAAGCTCTTGTGGCAAGGCCTGACGGCTGTCAGACATCCAGGGGCTTACCTGTCTCTATGAGATGCTTCAGTGGTCACGTTCCATGTCTACTCTCATGTTCTGCTTCAGCATCTGGTTCCTTTTTTCTTAGAAAAGATAATTAGTAATGGTAGTATAAATCTTAATGTTTTCGTTATTTCTTGATAAGTATGGAAAAGATACTGATGCATTATGCTCCTTACCACACTTCAGGTGCCAGAAATTCCTGAGCCCCTACCTGAATGACATGTGATGTACTTGACCCTATCACAGCCATGCCCTACCTACCCTGCCCGGAGATTTGCAACTCAATAAAAGTGAGAGCATCCTCCCATTTGGGGCCACTGCTGGTCTCTGCGATTTGGGTAGCAGTGGACCTCTGTGCCCAAACTCTCTTTTCTCCATCTCTGTGTCTTGTGTCTTTTATTTCTACAATTTCTCATCTCTGCACCAGCTGGGAGGGGCTCACAGAACCCTGTAGGGCTGGACCCTACATGTCTAAATGGAAAAACATTGAACTTTCAGAGCACATACCTAGATGTGGCTCATCTGTGTTAATATACTTGTTAGCAAGCCCATAACATTTATGTGAGATAAACATTCAGCAATCCCATCTTTGATTATATCAATACCTTAATAAAAACCCAATTGAGAGGACATTAGCAAGATGAAATCACGGAGAGGCCTGGACTCTCCTTCCCTCCACAGATACACCTATTCAACAGCAACATATGGATCAATTCCTTTTGTGAGAAGTCCACCTGAGAGGCTCCTGCACCCATGAAAAATGCAAAACCAGCCACATCAAAACTTGTAAGAAAATTGGAGATACCTCGTCACCATAATCTCTACCCTTGGCATGGAGCCATGTGATAAGGAGAAAAAATATCCGGCTCCCGGCTGGAAAGGGTTGGACCACAAATTCAACATCTCACCTTTGCGAGGTGCTTCCCCAGGAACTGGTTTTTGTCTTGCCTGGTTTGGAGCACTGCCATAAACTGGCATATTGTAAATGCCTAGGGCTATTGAGTATAAAGGTGTTTTCAACTGGCATGTAAGCACACGCTACCCTGGCACCGCGCAGAGTAAGTGGGCAAAAGAACCCTCCAATTTCCATATTCTACCCCAGCCCAGCATAGAGTCAGTGGGCAAAAAACCTGCAGTTCCACATTCTCCCAGGGGAGAGAAAGAGTTGGACCACACATCTAACATTCCAACTCCTCTGGGTTTTTTTTTTTTAAGGATTCTACTCATTTATTAATTCTTCCCAGAACTACCAGGCAGCAGTCAATTAAAGACATAGATGGCAAATCTAGGTGGCAACCTGAATAACTACAGATAGTTCAAACATAAGGTGAATACAGATTCTGATTCACCAGCTCTGACTATATGCAGCCAAAGACTTGAGTATGCAACGCCAGTTGGCAAAGAACAATGATGAATGCAATAGACAGCAACAATCCACTCCTCTTCTCTTCCCTGACAGCTCTCTTTTGGAAGTAGCCTGCATCCTGATGCCATAGGAGTCACCATCAGAGGTCTTCACCCTAGGTCTAGGTCTGCGTATAACTATTGACCTAGAATTTCTGTGCTGGGCAGATCCTTGGAGTAACAGACAATCAAGGATCATTCTTTGCATCAGGATTACCATCTCAGTCACATTAAAAAAAGGAAACACTCCAGATGTGTCTTCTTTTTTTTTTTTTTTTCCAACTATTATCCTTAGAATCTAGTCCAAAAGCAACTGGGCTCTAGTTTTTAAAAAT
The DNA here is from genome assembly GCF_049354715.1 of Callithrix jacchus. Lineage (NCBI taxonomy): Eukaryota > Metazoa > Chordata > Mammalia > Primates > Cebidae > Callithrix > Callithrix jacchus. The sequence goes on from NC_133508.1 coordinate 156,838,561, forward strand.
GTACTCTGTGCCCATTAAGTTTTCTAGAGAAAGCTTTCCAGCCTTTTTAAAGATTTTCCTCACAACCACTGCTTGGAATGCAGTATGCTCAAAGACAGACTTCTTGTATCTTTCCAAAGTGAAATCGTTTGAAACCCTCCCTCCTCATATATAAAAAAATATATCCTTCCAGCATCATTTGACCGAAGTATAAAGCAACCTGGTTGGCCTCCATGCATCTGATGGCATCTTCCAAGAGTGAAAACTCCATGCAGACATAGCCATAGTCGTAACCTGTGTTATACTCCTTCAACTGCAAGTTCTTTACAGGCATACCATCAGGAGTCCGAAAAGCATTAAGAATCTCTTCTTTTGTGGCATTTTCAGGCATCCCGCTTAATCGAATAAGCCTGCTGGGTTTCTCCTCACTTGGGCAGGCCCTATAATCTTGATCCTGAAGGTCCCGTGGGGCATCTCGGGCAGTTTTGCTCTCTGGAAAAAACTTGCTCTGGCCATAGCCAAACATCTGGCTTCCTGGCAGCCTATGATCCACATCACGGTATTCCATGCTTCTGTAATCGGTGTCTTGCCGCCCGGGAAAGTCCAGACCTCCTTCTTCTTTAAACAGACCAGCATCTGAACTCCGCTGTTCGCCTCCAGAAAGCTGTGATTTATCTTGGTCTTGAACTGGACTTCGGCTGTTCTAAAGTCAAACAAACCTGAAGAATGGGTTTCCATCTCACCTGTCATGTGCTGACTGGACCCAGCATACTCTAGACACCTGGTGCTGCTAAGAACAATTGGAAGTCACAGAGATTTGAGAAAACAGCAGAAACTCTGGCAGGTTGACTGGTGAAAGTCTTCTGTAGGAGGTCAGTACATGAAGACTGGGAGAAATGGTAGTTTTTTATAATGTATAGATACCAACACAAAGAGCCAAGACAAATGAAAGATTCAGGAAACATAAAACAAAGGAACAAGATAAACTACAAATATTGATTCTAATGAAGCAGAGATACATAAATTACCTGACAGATAATTTAAAATAACCATTACACAAATACTTAATAAGCTCAGGAGAATATGCCATTATTACAGTAACACAGTATTCTCAATGTGTCTGTATATTCACCTTCAGGAATGAATTTACTCTTCCTTCTACTTCTATGTTGTTATTTAGTTTCCTTTTGTTTCCTGTTGAAGAACTTCCTTTAACATGTCTTGAGAGGCAAGTGTAGTGGTGATAAATTCCCTGAGCTTTGCTTTTCTTTTTATGTGTGTGAAATATACATAACATAAAATTTATCATTTTGATCATTTTAAGTGTAAATAATGTTATGCAGCCATTGTCACCATTTATTTCCATAATTCTGTTAGTCCCATAAAACTTAAATTCAATACCCATTAAATAATAACTCCTTGTTTTCCCCTTCCCCCACCCACTGGAATCCACCATTTACTTTCTGTCTCTATGATTTTGACTACTCTTAAGTATCTTGTAGAAGTGGAATTATACAATTAAGATGCTTCTTGACTTATGACGGTGTTATGTCCTGATAAATCCATTGTAAGATGAAAATATAATAGGTTGATATAAATTTGGTACATGTAATTCATTGGTAAAGACGAATATACAGAGAATATTATATTACCATATTGGTGGTGGGTAAAACACTTCAAATCTAGTACAAATTAAAAGATGAAAGTATTAAAAATAACTATAACTAAAAAATATATTGATGGATACAAAATATAGACCAATATAAATTGTTACTTTAATAACATGAAGTGTGAAGAAGTGAGAGGTAAAAATGTCTTGGTTTTGTATGTGATTCAAATTTAGTCATCATCAACTGTGAGTACTGTGATAACCACAAGGTATTTCATAAAAGTACCTAGTGATCACCAGAAAAAAATCCTATGGAAGTCTCACAAAAGAAAAGAGAGACTCAAAGCCTATCAATTTTATGAAAGGAAAGCTGCAAGAACAAAAAGAAGAACCAAAATAATACAAGACAAACAGGAAACAATTAACAAAATGTTAATTTTGTTAACTAGCTCACCCCATAGTAAATAAACTTATTTACAAATAGTAAATTGGTAAAATTGACTTACCAATACCAAATTCTTTTTTATTAATAATTACTTTAAACGATAAACACCCCAATCAGAAGACATAGAATAGGCTGGGCACAGTGGTTTATGCCTGTAGTACCAGCACTTGAGAGGCTGAGGTAGACAGATCACTTGAGATCAGGAGTTTGAGACCAGCCTGACCAACATAGTAAAGCCTGGTTTCTACTAAAATACAAACATTAGCCAGGCATGGTGGCATGCATTTGCAGTCCCAGCTACTCAGCAGGCTGAGACAAGAGAATCACTTGAACCCAGGAAGCAGAGGCTGCAGTGAACTGAGATTGTACCATTGCACTCCAGCCTGGCCAGCAGAGTGAGACGCTGTCTCAAAAAAAAGAAAGAAGCAAGAAAGCAAGAAAAGAAATAAAGAAAGAGAGGAGAAAGGAAGGAAGGAAGAAAGAGAGAGAAAGAGAAGAAAGGAAGAGAAAGAAGAAAAAGAAAGAGAAGGGAAGGAAAGAAGGAAGGAAGGAAAGAAAGAAAAGAAAGAAAAAGAAGAAAGAAAGAAAGAAAAGAAAAAGAGAAAAAGACAGTAGCTGAATGGAGAAAGAAACAATATCTTGTGTACAATATCCTATGTACAAAAGCTCACTTTAGATTTAAGGACACCATTAGACTGAAAATGAAGAGATAAAAAGAAATAGTCCATGCAGACAGTAGCCAAGAGAGAGCAGGGATGGCTGTGTTTATACAAGACAAAGTAGACTTTAAGTCAAATACTGTAACAGGGAATAGAAAAGGTTATAATGACATAGTAAAAGGAGCAATTCACTAGGAATATATAATTATTATAAATATATATGTACCCAACAAAAGAGCACCAAAATACATAAAGCAAACACTGACAAGTAAGATTACATTAAACTCAAAACTTCCGTGTAGCCAAGAAAACAATAAACAGAGTGAAGAGACAACCTAGAGAATGGAAGAAAATATTTCCCAAACAACATGTCTTATAAAGAGTTAACGTTTAAAACATATAAAAAATAAGAAATTCAGATTTCCACCAAGAAGACCCCATCATCTCAGCCCAAAATCTCCTTAAGCTGATAAGCAACTTCAGCAGTCTCAGCATACAAAATCAATGTGGAAAAATCACAAGTATTTCTATACACCAATAACAGACAAACAGCCAAATCATGAGTGAATTCCCATTGACTTTCTTCACAAAATTGGAAAAAAACACCTTAAACTTCATATGGAACCAAAAAAGAGCCCACGTAGCCAAGACAATCCTGAGCAAAAAACACAAAGCTGGAGGCATCGTGCTACCTGACTTCAAACAATATTACAAGGCTACAGTAACTAAAACAGCATGGTAACATTAGAAGAAATATCTAATGTAGATGACAGGGCGATGGATGCAGCAACCACCATGGCATGTGGATACCTACATAAAAGTCCTGCACATTCTGCTTATGTACCCCAGAACTTAAAGTAAAATAATAATTAAAAAAGAAAAAAAAAGAAATTCAGGGAGGAGCTGGCAAGATAGCTGAATAGGAACAGCTTCAGTCTGCACCTCCCAGCAAGACCAATGCAGAAGGCGGGTGATTTCTGCATTTCCAACTGAGGTACCCAGCTCATCTCATTTGGAGTGGTTAGACAGTGGGTGCAGCCCACAGAGAGTGAGCAGAAGCAGTGTGGGGGTGTCACCTCACCTGGAGAGTGCAAGGGTTCAGAAAACTGCCTCCACTAACCAAGGGAAGTAGTGAGGAATTGTGCCCTGTGGGACGGTGCTGTCTGGCCCAGATACCATGCCTTTCTTAAGGTCTTCACAACCCACAGACCAGGAGGTTCCCTTGTGTGCCTAAACCTGGAGAGTGCAAGGGTTCAGAAAACTGCCTCCACTAACCAAGGGAAGTAGTGAGGAATTGTGCCCTGTGGGACGGTGCTGTCTGGCCCAGATACCATGCCTTTCTTAAGGTCTTCACAACCCACAGACCAGGAGGTTCCCTTGTGTGCCTAAACCACAAGGTCCCTGGGTTTCAAGCACAGAACTGAGCAGCCCTTTAGGCAGACACCAAGCTAGCTGCAGGAGTATTTTTTTGTACCCTAATGGCACCTAGAATGCCAGGAAGACAGAACCATTCACTCCCCTGCAAAAAGGGCTAAAACCAGGGAGCCAAGTGGTCTTCCTCAGCAGATCTCACACCCACAGAGTCCAGCCAGCTAAGATCCACTGGCTTGAAATCTCACTGCCAGCACAGCAGTCTGAAGTCAGCCTGGGACACTCCCGTTTGGTGGGAGGAGGGCCATCCACCATTACTGAGGCTTGAGTAGGCAGTTTTCTCCTCACAATGTAAACAAAGCCACTGGTAAGTTAGGACTGTGACAAAGCCACCGTAGCCAGACTGCCCCTCTAGATTCCTCCTCTTTGGATAGGGCATCTCTGTAAAAAAGGCAGCAGCCCCAGTCAGAGGTTTATAGATAAAACTCTCATCTTCCTGGGCCAGAGTACCTGTGGGGAGGAGCAGCTGTGGGCACGGCTTTGGAAAACTTAAACATTCCTGCCTGCCAGCTCTGAAGAGAGCAGTAGATCTCCCAGCATAGTGCTCCAGCTCTGCTAAGGGACAGATTGCCTCCTCAAGTGAGTCCTGACTCCCTGCCTCCTGACTGGGAGACACTTCCCAGCAGGGGTGAACAGACACCTCACACAGAAGAGTCACGGCTGGCATCTGGCAGGTGCTTCTCTGGGATGAAGCTTCCAGAGGAAGGAGCAAGCAGAAATCTCTGCTTTGCTGCAGCCTCTGCTGGTGATACTCAGGCAAACAGGGTCTGAAGTGGACTCCCAGAAAATTCCAGCAGACCTGCAGAAGAGGGACCTGACTGTTAGAAGGAAAACTAACAAACAGAAAGCAATAACATCACCATCAACAAAAAGGACACCCATGAAAAAAACCCATTTGAAGGTCACCAACATAAAAGATCAAAGGTAGATAAATCCATGATGATGAGCAAAAACTAGTGCAAAAATGCTGGAAAAACCAAAACCCAGAATGGTTCTTCTCCTCTAAAGGATCACAACTCCTTGCCAGCAGGATAACAAAACAGGATGGAGAATGAGTTTGATGAACTGACAGAAGTAGGTTTCAGAAGGTGGTAGTCACAAACTCCTCCAAGCTACAGGAGCATGTTCTAACCCAATGCAAGGAAGCTAAGAACCTTGATGAATGGTTACAGGAACTGCAAACTAGAATAACCCAAATGACCTAATGGAGCTGAAAAACACAGCAGGAGCACTTTGTGAAGAATATACAAGTATCAATAACTGAACTGATCAAGCACAAGAAAGAATATCAGAGATTGAAGATCAACTTAATGAAACAGAATGTGAAGACAAGACTAGGGAAAAAAGAATAACGGAAAGGAACAAAATCTCCAAGAAATGTGGGACTATCTGAAAAGACCAAACCCACATTTGATTGGTGTACCTGAAAGTGATGGGGCAAATGGAACCAAGTTGGAAAACACACTTCAGGGATGCAAGGCTGGTTAAACGTACGCAAATCAATAAACACAATCCATGACTTAAACGGAACTCATGACAAAAACAACATGATTATCTCAATAGATGTGAAAAAGACCTTCAATAAAATTCAACAGCACTTCATGCTAAAAACTGAATAAACTAGGTATTGATGAAACATATCTCAAAATAATATGAGCTATGTATGACAAACCCACAGCCAACATCATACTAAATGGGCAAAGCTGGAAGCATTCTTTCTGAAAACCTGCACATGATAAAGAGGCCCTCTATCACCCCTCCTATTCAACTTACTATTGAAAGTTCTGGCCAGAACAATCAGGCAAGAGAAAGAAATAAAAGGTATTCAGATAGAAAGAGAAAAAGTTAAATTGTCTCTATTTGCAGATGACATGATTGCATATTTAGAAAACCCCATCATGTCAGTCCAAAAACTCCTTAGGCGATAAGCAACTTAAGCAAAGTCTCAGGATACAGAATCAATAAGCAAAAATGACAAGCATTCCTATACACCAATAATACACAAACAGAGAGCAAATCATGAGTGAACTTCCATTAGCAATTGTGTTACCAGGAGAATAAAATACCTAGGAATAAAACTTACAAGGGATGTCATGATTTGAAAATGATTTAAAAATGGGCAAAAGACCTGAATAGACATTTCACAAAAAAGACCAAAATGGCCAAAATGTATATGAAAAATTCTCAACATCACTAATCATCAAGTAAAAGCAAGTTAAAACCTCAATGATCTGTGACCTCACACCTACAAAAACGACTGTGATAAAAAGAAAAAACATAACAAGTGTTGGTGATAATATGGAGAAAAAAAGAACACTTATATACTGTTGGTAGGAGTGGAAATTGTACAACAATTTTTAAAAACATATGGAGGCCCCTCAAAATACTAAAAATCAAACTGCTATATAATCCATCAATCTCACTTCTGGGTGTATATTCATAGTGAATGAAAGTAGTATGTCAAAGAGATATCTCCACTTCCATGTTCATTGTGGCATTATTCAGAATAGTCAAGCTATGGAACCAACCTAAATGTCTATTGACTGATGAAAGTCTGCAGGAAATGTGATATACACATCTATAAATTATATATTTTATATATATATATATAACTATAGATAATGAAATACTACTCAGCCTTTAAGAAAGAAACCCTGTCATTTTTAACAACATGAATGAACCTGGAGGACACTGCCCTAAGTGAAATAGGCCAGACCCAGACAGACAAATACCACATGATCTCACTTATAGGTGGACACTAGAAAAGTTGAAATAACAGTAACAGAGTAGAATGGTGATTCTAATGAGCAAAAAGTTTTAGAGTCAATGTGTGATTTATGAAGATCTATTACACAGCATGATGACTGTAGTTAAAAACAACATATTGTTTATTTAAATATTGCTAAGGCAATGTTCTCACTACAGAAAACAGTATGTGAGGTGATTAACATATAATTCACATGATTAATCATTTCATAATATATACATATTTCAAAATATTATTTTGTACACAGCAACTACATATAATTTTTATTTGTCAATTATATCTTAATAAAGACAGAAAAAAGATCTAGTAAATGTCATCAATAATGCTGTAGGATGCAAATCCAGCATATAAAAATTAGTTGCATTTCTATACATTCAAATCAACTATTTGAAAAAGGAAATAAGAAAACAATCTCTTTTCAATATAATCAAAGAGAATACAATATTTAGGAATAAACTTAACCAATGGATGAAAGTCTTGTACCCTAAAATTACAAAACATTGCTGGACTGCATTAAAGCAGATTAAAAAATGAATGAATGACATCCCACTTTCATGGACTAGAAGACTCAATACTGCTAAAATGTTCTTACTACCTAAAGCAATATACAGAGTCTATGCACTCCCTATCAAAATTCCAATGCCATTTTTTACAGAAATAAAAAAAAGCAATTATAAAATACATGGAACCACAAAGGACCACCTAATAGCCAAAACTATCTTGAGAATGCAGAACAAAGGTAGAGGCATCATGTTATTTCAAAATATATTACAAAGTGACAGTAATCAAAACAGGATGGTACTCATGTGATGATAGACATGTAGATTAATGGAACAGAATACAAAGCCCAGAAGTAAATCTACACATATATGGTTAACTGATCTTTGACAAGGGTACCAAGGGTGCACAATGGGGAAAGGATAATCTCTTCAATGTCCCAAGAGATACGGGGAGAACTGAATATACACATGCAAAGGAATGAAATTGAATGCCCATATTAGAGTATATTTTAAAAATTACAAAATGGACTAGAGACTTAAACATAAGACCTGAAACAATAAAAATTCTAGAGAAAACATAAGGAAAGCTTTATGGCATTGGTCCTAGCAACGATTTAATTGGAATGACACCAAAGCACAGATAATGAAAGCAAAAGGCAGACAAATGGGACTACAAACTAAAAAGCTTCTGCACAACAAAAGAAAAATCAACAGAGTGAAGGCCAATTTATGAGATTAGAGAAAATATTTGCAAACCACATACTTACTTGATAAGGGTCGATTTCCAAAATATATAAGGAACATCTATGATTTAACAGAAAAGAAATGAGTGATCTAATTTTAAAACAGGCTAAGAACACGAATACACATTTCTACAAAGTACACAAGCAACTGGCCAACAGGCATCAGCGATTGTCAATATTGCTCAATATTACTAATTGTCAGAGAAATGGTCATCAAAACCACATTGAGATGCTGTTTTACACTTACTGGGATGGCTAGTATCTTTTTAAGACAACAAGTGTTGGCAAAGACTTAGAAATTTTGGAACCCATGTGCACTCTTGGTGGGAATATAGATTGATAAAGCTATTATGGAAAACAGTATGGAGGTCCCTCTAAAGAGTATAAATAGACTCCCATCAGATCCAGCAATCTCCCTTCTGGGGTATTTATTCAAAATCTGAAATCAGGATATCAAATATATATATATATATATATTAGGGTTCCTGAGTTCACCGCAGCACTATTCATAATAGCCAAGAAGTAGAAAAAAACTAAAAGTCCATGGTTGGATAAATGGAAAAATAAAATGTGATAGATACATACAATGGGATATCTGCCTTAAAAAGAAGAAAATCCTGTCATTTGCAGCAAAATGAATGAATCTAGAGGCCATTTTGCTAAGTGAAATAAGCCAGTCACAAAAGGATAAATAATGCACGATTCCAGTTATGTGAGGCGTGTAAAATAGTCTACCTCACTAGAGCCAAGAGTGGAATGTCAGTTGATGGGCTGGGGGAATGGGAAAGGAGCTGCTAATCAAAGAGTAAAAAGTTTCACATGTACAAGGTGGATACGTTCTAGAGATTTGCTCCACGAAATATGCCTATAGTTAACACTTAAAAATTTAAGAGGATAGACCTCATGTTAAATGTTTTTACCACAATAAGATCAAGATAAGAAATGATATATCTTCTAAAAAACTGTTGACTTGATCATACTAATTTGAACAACATTTCCCATTACTTGGCCCAGACTTCAAGGCTCTCTGGAGTCTGTGGCTATCGTTCCTTGCCATACTTTATCCTTAGCTGATATCCTCAGCTTCCAACACTCCCCTGGATGACACCTTCCCCGAAGTCATGTCCTACTCATTGTCTCTGTCTAACCTCGATGTTCCCTGTGTCTGTTTCACTCACCCCAGTTTAGCTCCACTAAAATGACCTTTCCACTCAGCTCCCATCTATTTACATTTCGACTCCTTCGGAAGAAGACAAATCAAGTGCTACTTTCTCCACGAAATCTTTTCTGAGTGCCACAAACGAGGTTTTCTTTTATTCAGATGTTGTGAGCACAGTAGCTATATTCTTTTCAAGGCATTAGTTACTCTCTACCTTGTTCTATAGCTATTTCACCTATTAGACACTAAGCTCCTTAAAAACAAAATTCAACTCATATTTATATCATATTAAGAGGCAAAAATCGTTCTTGAACACAGTGGGTGCAAAAAAAGGACATTTTTTAAATGAATGAAGCTATCCTGCAGAACCAAACATAAGGAATGCATTGAATAAAATAATTGCTAATAGAAAATAATTAGTGCTTGGACTGGGGGAGCATAGATAAGTGTATAAAGCATGTTTATGAGCAATGCTCTTCTCCTGAGAAACTTATTTGACTGTCAACAATGTTCAGTGTAAAAAACAAATCATCTGTGCAGCCTCTGTATTTAGAAGTTATGACAGCAGAAACAATCGACAAAGAATTTTTGATTTCACATTTGATTCTTTCATGTCACAAAAAAAAAAGCAAATTCACAGTGCCATACCTTCCTTTGGGCATACATTATCACCGTTTCATCCCTACCGAGGGCTGACTCAGAAACAGGAGGAAGGCCCCGGATCAGTAAGATAATTAGCCAATTAAGCAGTCAGTTTTGAAGTAAGGAATAGTTGACCACTATGCACTTCAACAATGGACTCAACCATTACACAAAGCCTTCTTGTGAAGTGTTAACAGCCACCGATTCCAGACTCCTCCCTCCCCTGCTCCTCCACCTTTTCCTTGCCTTGCCCTGGCACCTTTTTCTGCCAAGGAGGCTTGCAGAACGATTTCCTTACTTCTATTGTATTTGTCATTTTCCATCTTCTCATTTGGAACAAAGGCTTGCTATGGTCTTTTAAAATTTTGTCTTGGACCAAGGTGGTCGTTGGTTGAAGTGGAACAAAGTGAAATCCAGTCTGGAAAACAGTGATGCTGCTTTCCAACTTCTCATCACGGCAAACACGGCCCGCCTTGGCTCCAGAAAATTCTCCGGTTATTTCCTTTTGGCAGTATCATTTTAATGCACTTAATAAATCTGGACTTATGAGGGTGTAGAGTAGCTTTCCCAGCACTTTTTTTCTGTTACGGACATTGCTGTTTCCCTTAGAGAAAGCTAAGTAAAACACCTCTCGTGCTTTGTCATTTCTGGCTTTGCTTCAGTTTCTGGTTTTGCTGCTCTTGGTGCTGCTTCAGGACAAGCAGAGTAAGAGTTCATCTACCTGATATGATCCAACAGATTCCAAGGGAGTCCTGAGTCCTGAGTCTTTTCCCTCCTTTAAATGTATTGAGTGCCTAAAGTCTCCCATTGTTATTAACCCCATGGACCACTAAAATGTGACTTTCTTTATGAAGCCTCCTATAATTTAAACCTCCTGCTCCAGATGTAATAAATCACCCCTTCATTTGTTTCTATAAAACTGGTCATATTCTATTTTACAATTAGCTTTATATGTTTCTCCCTTCCCTGCTAGAAAGTGAATGTCTCAAAGGTTAGAGCTACATCTTATTAATCTTTGCTTCTTTAGCATCTGACACATAGCAGAGTATCAATTAACTTTCTATGAATTGATGCAAGGCCTGAGATTTGATCATACATCATTCCTTTAAATGCATTTACTACAAAGCTTCTTAAATGCAAATATTCTTAGGAAGAACATTATGTCGTAATGCTAATTCAGTAATTATTATTGGTAAACTATAAGTATTACTCTTTACAGAGACCCATCTGAGGATCAAAAATATCAGGGGCTGGGAAGTGGGCAAAAGGATTATTTAAAAGGGAAATAAATGTCTCATAAAAGGGAGGCACCAAAGATTATCTACTCGATGGTTTGGGGTTTCAGGCCAAAATCTATCTCTCAGCTCAAGTCTAATTTACTACAGAGCATTATACTTTAAAAACTTTTGCCCATGGAGGATATAGAAGTTGATTGTCACAATTAATCTAGAGATGCATTTGTATCTGCAATATAATAGGGTACAGGAAACCTTGCCTGCGGCCAATACATCTTTAGGCAGGAAGTCAATAATGATGCACCTATAAAGATTCTCCAGCTATTACCAAAAACCCTGGCAAGCTAAGGGCTATTTTCACAGCCAGCCCTCTGGGGTTCTTCAGTGACTCAGTATGCCCCTGCTACATCCCAGCTCATTAGCTGCTGGATTATCCAGGCAGACATTAATTACTCGGCATTAAGTGCCCGTGTGTAAATGATGCTTATTTTGGATAATTCAGAAGGTTATTCTAGAGAAGTTCCATTAACTCCCTAGTAATTTTGACTTATGATCAAAAAGCTTTATGCAGAAAGATGAGTCATTTCAGTTGAATGACAATTTATTAAAAACATGTCACACATGACTGAACTGGAGTGCTTTCCATTCTTTTTCCCAGTTTCCCACTTTGCAATATTCTTAACATCCAGCAAAATCGTCTCCCCAAAGATTAATTCACTCAGATATAGCATACCCTAAAAAAGTCTCAGAAAATATTTGAATCTCTCTCCAGTTGGCTGTTGGTAGCTGGCACAACTCTCCTGAGTCACCATGTCATATTACTTACTATAGAGGGCTCACTTAGCAGTCACTCAGGAAAAGTTAGAAGCCATTATTATTATTTATATCTATAGATAAAATATGTGGCCAGACTGAGGCACCACCTTGTGCCCTACAGTATAAATGAAAGGGGCATATAATATGACATTTCAGACAGCCAAAGACAAAGAAGGGATTCTAGTAGGGAGGGACAATCCCGATTATGCGCAAATGACTGTAAATCAGAGGAATGTCAGACTTCTCACCAAGAACCACTAAATCTTGCAAAAGATAGATTAATGCCTTAAAATTCTGAAAGAATGACTTTCAGTGAAAAATTCCGTATAGAAACAAGTTGACTATTTAGTGGTTGAGAGACTATTGCCATTGATGTAATCATAAACCAGAGATGAGACGATTCATCTATAAAACAAGCAGGATACCAGGAAGAGGGAACTGAACGAGCAAAGAAAGAGAGAGACATAATGACAGATAAAAAGAAATATCACATTATTTTAGGAAAGCTAATATTGTGCAACATAGTCAAGAAAATACCTCAGAAAATAAAGAAAATAGTAAGTCAAAAAAGATAATAAAAGAAGAAAGAAAATTGATTCAGGAACATTTAACTAATTGTAGCTCCAAAGAAAGAGAAGGCAGAAAAGGAAGAAAATAAAACCGTTAAACAAAAAAATACAATTTCCCAGAATGGAAAGACATGAGTTTCCAGATTAGAATGGTCCATTCTGGGCTTTAGTATAAAAGAATACAACAAATAAAAACATCTAAGCATTGTAAGAGAGAAAGATAACAAATGACATATAAATAGGAAATCAGAGTGACCTCAGACTACTCAATAGCAGCTACTGAAGACACAGGAAAATAGAATACATATATCGTGGAATAATGCCTTCAATATCCAGGTGCTGTGCGTAGGAGCTAAACATTCTGTACACAAGAGCATGAAGATGGAAATAACAGACACTGGGAACTACTTGAAGCAGGGTGAGTGGGAGGAGTGAGGGCTGAAACACTACCTGTCAGGTGCTATGCTCACTACCTGGGTGGTGGGATGATTTGTACAGCAAACCTCTCAGCAACATGTAACTTACCCAGGTAACAAACCTGCGCATATCACCCCTGAACCCAAAATAAAGTTGAGATAAATAAATATTCAGATGCACAGGCAATCTATCCACCTCGTGTGAGGATAGAATAAATACATTTTAAGACCCACAATAAGAAATTGTATCTCCCATATTCCTTTTTAGATATATATATATATATATATATATATCAAGCATGTCAGCGAGCAAATGGCTATGCTCCAGTAAAACCAAAAATCAATCAGATTGGGGATCCAGGAGAGAGGAACTCTATTATAATTTAGTAACAAGAGAAAATTCTATTATGAAAAAAAAGCGTGGAAAGACAGCAGTGAAGCGAGGCCGAAATCAAAGCCAAATGGCATCAAGAGGATAGATGACTCCAGGGGACAGGCATCTAAAGGGAAACAGAACTGACAGCGTATATACTTGCTGGAGATTTTGGAAATAAAATCGAAAGGCAGCTGGAAGATCCAGTGGAACACTGGAGAAGAATTAGTGGGAGACAGAAAATAAAAAGTAAATAATAAATAAAGCAGCCACAATCAGATCCTGATGTCTGAATACCGACCCCCAACAAAAAGAACTGAAACCCTGAAAGAAATGACTGGTTCTAGGGCCAAGAAAGAAAATAGAAGGTGAGATTGGAGCGTCTAATAATGACAGAAAGTAAGTGCTCACAAAACGTAGGGATGAAGGCCTTTCAAATGAACACAGGAATCAACCCGGAAGAACTCGCAGTGATGAAAGCCGGAGCAATCTGAGAAACAAAATAAGTAACATGGGATTGAGTCATTACACAAGGCATAAAGCAAATATGCATGATTTTATGCTGACATGAATAAATTAGTGAGGGAAAACAGACAGATCTCTACAAAAGGATTCCGAGTAATCTAGGTAGAAAACTCCCCTGCATCCAAGAGATGAAGTTTAATTAGCTTCCTCCTTGACTGTTAGCTGACCTTTGTGATTTCTTTGCAAAATAAAAATAAAAAATAGGGAAATGGGGAAAATGAACTTTATGCCAGAAAAATACTGTTAACACTACTTTGGCCAGGTGATCAAGATTGACATCACCAGAGTTTGAGACCTGCCTGGCCAACATGGTGAAACCCCAACTTTACTAAAAGTAAAAAAGGATTCAGCCTCCCAAAGTGCTACTATTGCAGGCAGGAGCCACCACATCCATCCAAGGCTACGCATTTTCGGCAAGAACGCCCCAGAGGTGACACTGTGCTCTTCTCAGTGCATCGTGCTTCGGGTACACGGTGTTCACATGTCTTATTTCTGGTCACATCAATTTGGATCACTTGATTAAGGTGGTGTCTGCCTAGTCTCTGTAAAGTGACTATTTTTCCCTCTTAAAGATTACCTTGAAACCTAAGGTAGGTTGTATTTGGCTCTAATTCATATTTAAATGCCCCCTTTTGGAAAAGTATTTCAGACAAATTGTAATAAAAAGTTATATAAATAAAAACATGTAACATCCTCAGTGATAACTCATCCTGAGAGCATATGCACCGGTGTGATGTGATGGGAAGGCTAATTCCCCATTTTGGTGTTCTCTTCAAAATTCCATAGCCCTAATCTAATCATGAAAAATGAAACAAATTCAGAGGCCTTTTACAGGATGTTTTGTCCATGCTTTTCAAAACTGTGAAGATCATGAAAAGGAAGAAAGGACTGAGGAACTTTCACAGACCAGATGAGACTAAAAAGACAGGACGACTAAGCCCAATGGGGCACATCAGTAAGATCCTGAAACAGAAAAAGAATCCTGGTGGAAAGTTAACAAAATCCTAAGAAAGGCTCAGTTTATTTAAGAGTAATGTACCCATGTTGGTTGCTTAGTTTGGAAAATGTACCTTAATAATACAATATTAGAGGAAATTGGATGAAGGGTATCGAGAAACACTCTGTTACATATTTGAGTTTTTACATGAGGTGCCATTTTATTTTTATGTTTATTTCTTTTCAGTATTTCAATAGCTTGGGGGAACAGGTGGTGTTTGGTTAAATGGATAAGTTTTTTTTTAGGGGTGATTTCTGAGATTTTGGTGCACACATCACCCAAGCAGTGTACACTGTACCCGATGTGTAGTCTTTTATCCCTCTACTCCCCCAACCCTTTCCCCCAAGTCCCCAGACCCCATTACATCATTCTTATGCCTTTGCATTCTCATAGCTTAGTTCCCACTTATAAGTGAGAACATGAGATGTTTGCTTTTTCATTCCTGGGTTACTTCACTTAGAATAAAAGTCTCCAACTCCAGTTTGCTGTGAATACCATTTTTTCACTTCTCTTTATGGCTGAGTAGTATTCCGTGGCATACACACACACACACACACACACCATATATATTTTTTCCCATTATATACATATATATATATATATATTCCATGGTGTATATACACATATACACCCCATGGTGTGTGTGTGTATGTATATGTGTTTGTGTGTGTATCTGTGTGTGTGTTTTTTCGTGCTGTTTTTCAGTTCCATCACATCATGTATGTTCTTCTCTAAATTGGCTATTTTAGTCACCAATTCAAGGTTCTTAGCTTCCTTGCTTTAGGTTAGAACATGCTTCTTTAGCTCAGAGGAGTTTGTAATTACCCCTCTTCTGAAGCCTACTTCTGTTAATTTGTCAAACTCACTCTCTGTCCAGTTTTGTTCCCTTGCTGGTGAGGAGTTGTGATCATTTGGAAGAGAAGAGACATTCTGGTTTTTGGAATTCTCAGCATTTTGGCGCTCATTTTTCCTCATCTTCATTGATTTATCTACCTTTGGTCTTTGCTGTTGGTGACCTTCAGATGGAGTTTTTGTGTGGTTGTCCTTTTTGTTGATGTTGATTCTATTGCTTTCTGCTTGTTAGTTCTTCTAAGAGTCAGGCCCCTCTTCTACAGGTCTGCTGGAGTTTGCTAGGATTCCACTTCAGGCCCTATTTGCCTGGTTATCACCAGCAGAGGCTGCAGAACAGCAAAAATTGCTGCTCACTCCTTCCTCTGGAAGCTTCATCCCAGAGGGGCACCTGCCAGATGCCAGCCAGAGCTGTCTTGTAGGAGGTGTCTGTTGACCCCTGCTGGGAGGTGTCTCTCAGTCAGGAGGCACAGGGGTCAGGAACCCACTTGAGGAGGCTGACTGTCCCTTAGCAGAGCTGAAGCACTGTGCTGGGAGATCCACTGCTGTCTTCAAAGGCAGCAGGCAGGAAAATTTAAGTCAGCTGTGGGTGTGCCCACAGCCGCCCCTTCCCCAAGGTGCTCTGTCCCAGGAAGACGGGAGTTTTATCTATAAGCCCCTGACTAGGGCTGCTGCGTTTCTTTCCTAGATGACCTACCCAGAGAGGAGGAATCCATAGAGGCTGTCTGACTGCAGTGGCTTTGCAGCGCTGCAGTGGGATCAGCCCAGTCCAAACTTCTCTCCGGGTTTTTTACACTGTGAGGGGAAAACCTTCTGCTCAAGCCTCAGTAATAGTGGATGCTCCTGCCCCGCTAAGCTGGAGCATCCCAGGTTGACTTCAGACTGCTATGTTGGCAGTGAAAATTTCAAGCCAGTGGATCTTAGCTTGCTGGGGTCTGTGGGGGTAGGATCCTCTGAACAAGACCACTTGGCTCCCTGGCTTCGTCCCCCTTTCCAGGGGAGTGAACCATTCTGTCTTGCAGGCATTTTCCAGCTGCCACTGGATACAGAAAAAACCAAAATCAAAAGACTCCTGCAGCTGGCTCAGTGTCTGCCCAAATGTCAGTCGCCCAGTTTTGTGCTTGAAATCCAGGGCCCTTGTGGTATATACATCCAAGGGAATCTGCTGGTCCGTGGATTGGGAAGACCATTGGGAAAGTGCAATATCTGGGCCTGATAGCGCCATCCCTCTTTGTTTCCCGGGGCTCGGGGAGGGAGTTCCCTGACCCTTCGTGCTTCCCAGGTGATGTGATGCCCCACCCTGCTTCTGCTTGCCCTTCATGGGCTGCACCCACGTCTAACCAGTACCAATGAGATGAACCAGGTATCTCAGTTGGAAATGCAGAAATCACACACCTTCTGTGTTGGTCCTGCTAGAAGCTGCAGACCAGAGCTATTCCTATTTGGCCATTTTGCCCAGGAATCCTTTTTCTAGAGTCTATTTTTTAATATTGTATAAGCTAAAGGTCGAACTCCATTTTTTTTTTTTTTTTTTTTTTTTTTGCACGTGGACATCAAATTTTTGCAAAACGATTTGTAGGAAAGACTACCTTTCCCATTGCATGGATTTGGCAACCTTGTTGAAAATCACTGGACTATATACAAAAAATTGTGTATTTCTGGGTTCTCTAGTCTGTGCCTTTGGTATATATGTCCACCTTTATACCAATATCACACTTGTTTCGATTACTATAACTTTGTAGCAAGTAAGAGACATAGAATTTTATTATCCTTTTTAAAGATGATTTTGGCTACTCAGGGTGCCTTGCATTCCATGTGAAATTTAGAATGGATTTTTCTACTGCTGCACAAAACTCCATTGGGTTTTGATAGAGAGGGAGTGCCTTGAATCTAAGGATGGCTTTGGGTAGTGTTTATATATATATATATATATATATATATGTTTTTTTTTTTTTTTTTTTTGAGACGGAGTTTCGCTCTTGTTACCCAGGCTGGAGTGCAATGGCGCGATCTCAGCTCACCGCAACCTCCGCCTCCTGGGCTCAGGCAATTCTCCTGCCTCAGCCTCCTGAGTAGCTGAGATTACAGGCACACGCCACCATGCCCAGCTAATTTTTGTATTTTTAGTAGAGACGGGGTTTCACCATGTTGACCAGGATGGTCTCGATCTCTTGACCTCGAGATCCACCCTCCTCGGCCACCCAAAGTGCTGGGATTACAGGCTTAAGCCACCGCACCCGGCCCGTGTTTATATTTTAAGTGTTATGGCTTCAAATCCATAAACACAGGATAGGTTTTCATTCATTTACGTCTTCTTTAATTTTTTCCAGCAATGTTTAATAGTTTTCAGTGTACAAGACTTTTACCTCCTTGGTTACACTTATTTCTGAATATTTCATTATTTTTCATGCTACTGTCACTAAAATTGTTTTTTTAATTTTCCTTTTTATTATTATTAGTATAGAAATGCAACTAATTTTTGTATATTGACTTTGTATCCAGCAACTTTGCTGAATTCGTTTACAGTTCTAAGTTTCCATGTGTGTATATTTTATGGAGTTTTCTATTCTATACATAATATTATGTCATCTGAAAGGTGGCAATTTTTTCTTCTTCCTTTCCAATGAAG
This sequence comes from Callithrix jacchus, assembly GCF_049354715.1. Lineage (NCBI taxonomy): Eukaryota > Metazoa > Chordata > Mammalia > Primates > Cebidae > Callithrix > Callithrix jacchus. Next base: position 156,856,904 of record NC_133508.1, read on the forward strand.
ACAGAAAAAATAAAAATTAAAACACCACAGTGGTATGTAATTTTATTTGCACCAGCTTGGCAAAAATTTGAAAAGTAGCATCAAGAGGTAGCAAGGATATAAAGCAGAAGGAAATCTCGTTCATTAGTAATGGGAGTATAGTTGGTGCAACCGCACTGAATAACTTCAACATTACCTAGTGAATCTAAACGTGCTTATGCTTTATGACTAGAAATTATACTCCTACGTGTTTACAGACTCTAGAGATAATTTTTTTGTATGTGCATCAACATACATGTGCAAATGTCAAAGCAAAATTATTTATGATAGTAAAAAGTAAAAACCAAATATCTATAGACAATAACATGGAAAAATAAATTACAGCACATTTCTAAAATAGAAATAACGTTGGCTGGGCGCAGTGGGTCACGCCTGTAATCCCAGCACTTTGGGAGGCTGAGGCAGGAGGATCATGAGGTCAAGAGATCAAGACCATCCTGGCCAACATGGTGAAACCCTATCCCTACTAAAAATTTTTTTAAAAATTAGCTGGGCTTGGTGGCATGTGCCTGTAGTCCCAGCTACCTGGGAGACTGAGGTAGGAGAACTGCTTGAATCCAGGAGGCGAAGGTTGCAGTGAGTGGAGATCGCGCCACTGCACTCCAGCCTGGCAACTGGCGATACAGCAAGACTCTGTCTCAAAAAACAAACAAACAAAAAAATAGAAATAATGTTAATAAATTACCTATAGCATTAACATGGATGAATTTCAACAGCAGAACTTTAGAGGAGGAGAAGCAAGTAACAGATGGATGATGGATACACACGCTATGGTAAAGTTCCTATGAAATCTGAAAACAATTCAACCCAAAACCTGTTTCCTAGGAATTTATACATCAGTGAGGAATCGTTTAAACAGCAAGAAAATAATAAAACAAAATTCAGAATAGTAGCTATTTCTGGAGTGCGATCTGGCAGGGCCCAAAGAGTGGCTTTTAAGTGACTGATAATGTTCTGCTTTTTAACTGAGCAGTGAATGCAAAATGTTTGCTTTATCATCATTTTCTAAAAGGTTTATGTATTTTATAAATTTTCATAACACATTAAAACTGCAAAAACTGTTAAACAACCATAAGCTTAAACTGAAAATGTAACAGCTATGCATTTTGACAAAGATTCCTGCAGACAGACTCTTTGCCAGCATGTGGTCTGACATAACCAAATATCAGGAAACAGGCTCTCCTGCAGGTGCCAGCAGGAAAAGCAGAGAGCATTCATGGCAATCGTCCATGGTGATTAGGATGCTGCTGAAAGGGCTGCTCTCAGCACTGAGAATCTCTCCACAGCTGTCTACTGCAATCCCAAACCTGAGACAGCAAGCAAGAAACCATAGTTTAGTACTTTATGACCAGCAGTCTGAACCCATGATGGGACCATGGTGAAAATGGCCAAAAGGGCTACCCTAGAGAACCCAACAGGTATACTTGCTTTTTACCAGTCTGCTTTCCACCTTACTCATAAACCGCTCAAGGGCAAAATCCGTCTTCTACTACTTTCTTCTCTTTGTAACTTCTCTTTCCTACCCGCTGGGCTCTTCAGTAAAAGATATTTGATGTTTGTCTAGCAATGGGATAGACTTCTTGATGGATACATGAGGTTAATTCTGAGAGAGTATAGTCTACTCTAAATAATTAGCTTGGGACACATGTTTATTTCCCAGTCAACTGCCTTGATCAACCCCAAAATGCCGCTGTGGTTCAAGGCACTTTGGAAACCTCTTTTTGTAAGTCCCGCTCATCACAAGCACAAATAAATGTACAGAATCAGCCTCTTGACTTTAGAGCCACATCTCCAACTTTACTAAACATGTTTGCTCATCTGGATCAGCACTAGGTTCACGGGTGCTTGCTTAGAATGGCTTCCCAGAAAAGAGTATGTTGTTCCACTAAGGATATTTCCAGATTGTGCCTCAGGCGTCAAAAGCAACTCCAGTTTAGGTGCATTTACTAAAGCTCGTGAACAGCTATGGGTAATACAAGGAGCCCCACAGTTGGAGTGACGAGTTCTTCCTAGATAATCTAACCCAAAATATAAAGAGAAAATAAAAATAAAAAAATAGAAGAAGTTCTGAGTTCAGCTCTGCCACTCTTCAGCTGTGTTATCTGAACAGGGATCTTGTTTTTCTAGTTCTTAAGATGTTTCATCTTTAAGAGTTGACTAATTGTCTTTGGTTGCTGGAAGAACCAAATAAGAAATACATGAAATTACTTTTTAAACTGTTAAGCACTGTACAAATGTAAGAGTTTCTTATTAGAGATCAGCCTTTGAGGTTAGAAAAAGAAGATCTAAGAGATAAGAAAGAAACAGATCGTGAAACCATCTTTACAATAGCGAAGATAAAATACAAAACGTGCAAAACGGAAGTAAAAATGGCATGGTTAGGTTCTACAGACATCCAGGGGATGAGAAATTCCTTCAAGCTGCAGAAATCAATGGAAGATTTCGGAAGGAAGTGACATTTGATCTGGGCATGGAAGAATGATAGAACTTGATACATGCAGAAGGGAAGATAGAGGAAAAGGAAGAGTGGGCACAAGGAAGACATGGCTTTTACAGAACAAACTAGCTGTTTGAGTAGATCCAAAGGCATGTGAAGACCATCACTGGGCTTAGCACAGGAAGTTAGGCAGAACTCAATCATGGAGGCTTTGAAACCTGGTCATGTATGGCACACGGAAGCCTTCCCCTCCAACTCTCTATTCCTAATAGGACACATTTCAGAAAGTTACCATTTCAGGCTCCCCAATCAATGCCACAGGCTTATGTAAATCAGACCTGAGACCCTGCACCTCTCTGTTTTCTTCCCCAGGACATTTCCCTTCTAGCCTTGACAGGATCCACAGCCTCAGAGCAGCCCTGAGCACCAAGTTCTCACTTTTGCAGATCTCACCAGGAGATTTGTGGTTTGGCAGCTTGCCAAGCCCCATCACTTAGCCAGGAGAGCCTGCCATGGGGGAGGGAGTCTGACATGCAGAATCAGGAACCAGCCTCCCTTTCCAAAGGCACTGCTAGAGCATCAGTGCTAAATTGTTCTTGACATTTTATTCCAGCTTGGGGCAGTTTTGTGTGAAACTTGACTTCAGTGAGACATTGATCAAACCAAAGCTCTTCATGAGTTTTGACGCAATCAATTTTCTCCAGTGGATTGGGTGATCGTTAGCTGGCTTACAGAAAGGCCTCGGTCACACACAGCTTTCTGTGGGTCTCAAACATGCATGCAAGGAAGAAATTATGAGAAATCACTACTGGCAAGACACCACCCCCGCCTCTATAGAACATAACCAATAAGAGTCTAGGAAGAGCAGGCAGGCCCCCGCGCCTGTAGAACATAGCCAATAAGAGTCTAGGAAGAGCAGGCAGGCCCCCACCCCTGTAGGACATAGCCAGTAAGAGTCTAGGAAGAGCATGCAGGCCCCCGTCCCTATAGAACATAACCAATAAGAGTGTAGGAAGAGCAGGCAGGCCCCTGCCCCTGTAGAACATAACCAATAAGAGTCTTGGAAGAGCAGGCAGGCCCCCGCCCCTGTAGAACATAACCAATAAGAGTCTAGGAAGAGCAGGCAGGCCCCCGCCCCTGTAGAACATAACCAATAAGAGTCTAGGAAGAGCAGGCAGGCCCCCGCCCCTGTAGAACATAACCAATAAGAGTCTTGGAAGAGCAGGCAGGCCCCCGCCCCTGTAGAACATAACCAATAAGAGTCTAGGAAGAGCAGGCAGGCCCCCGCCCCTGTAGAACATAACCAATAAGAGTCTAGGAAGAGCAGGCAGGCCCCCGCCCCTGTAGAACATAACCAATAAGAGTCTAGGAAGAGCAGGCAGGCCCCCACCCTCTAGAACATAACCAATAAGAGTCTAGGAAGAGCATGCAGGCCCCCGCCCTCTAGAACATAACCAATAAGAGTCTAGGAAGAGCAGGCAGGCCCCCGCCCCTGTAGAACATAACCAATAAGAGTCTAGGAAGAGCAGGCAGGCCCCCGCCCCTGTAGAACATAACCAATAAGAGTCTAGGAAGAGCAGGCAGGCCCCCGCCCCTGTAGAACATAACCAATAAGAGTCTAGGAAGAGCAGGCAGGCCCCCGCCCCTGTAGAACATAACCAATAAGAGTCTAGGAAGAGCAGGCAGGCCCGCTTTCCATCTCATCAGCTCAGAATCTGGGTTTTTGAGAGAGTTAAGAAAATCTAGTGGATTTAGGAAAACAGAACGAAGTTGGATGAGACTGCTCACTCAAGGTGTCTTTCATAACCGTGTCTTATTGTCTCAAACTTCCTTAACTTACGCGGTTTACCTTTATTTACCAAGAACTGGCGAGAGATGGAAAGAAAACTAAAGCACTTGTTAAGTGCGGGTCTGTATAATTTATTGAGAGGCTTTGGTCAGTCAATCGGCAGGCACTACTGGGCTCTTAGAAGCATTCTGCAGGCAGAACAAGATTTTAAGACACTAAACCCCACCCGTGTAGTGCAAAACTGTCCTGCAACAAGTCAGTATGAAGAATTTTCTGAATGTATACAATTCACGAGAAACAAAAAGGCTTACTTCTCCCAAGACATGAACTACACCATCAGAAATAATGTCTACATTTGTTCCCGACTCTATGCCAAGTGGTCAGCTCAGTGTCTGCTACACGGTTATCTTTCATTTAAAAAATGTTGAATGTATGAATGAATAATTCAGCTGTCATATTCCTAATATTGGAGTACTTTTCGTGGGGAGTGTTGCTGGAAGTGGTTCCAGAAAGCTCCTATTACAAAACATAAATACTGATTTATTGGCACACCTGTATATGTCAGCATGGCATAGCATATATTCAGTATTTCTGAGTGACTGAACTTCGCTTATTCAGTCACTTTGGAATATGATGTGACAGATTTTTAGGTAAGGGAGCAGTCTTAAAGCACTGCTGGGTGTGTATTCCCAGAGACGCAGTTGCAATCAGCAGGAAGCAGAGAGTCACCTGACCGCAGCATTCCCTATGGAGTATTGTGCTATACCTCTTACCAGAGCAACCGAGAGCTTAATAATCACACAAGTAACCCCTACCCATCACCCATGTGTACTAGTCAGTTTTCACACTGCTGTAAAGAACTACCTGAGACTGTGTAATTTATGAAGATAAGAGGCTTAATTGATTCACAGTTCTGCAGGCTGAACAGGAAGAAGGCTGAACATGGATAGAAGGCCTCAGGAAACTTACAATTATGCAAAGCAGAAGACAGAGAGATAGTGAAGGGGAAGGTGCTACACACATATAGCCAATCAGATCTCATGATAACTCTATCACAAGAACGGCATGGGGAGATCTGCCACCTGCCAACCAGGCCCTTCCTTCAGCATGGGGGGATTACAATTTGACATGAGATTTGGGTGGGGTCACAGAAGCAAACCATATCACCATGACCTGAAAGACTTAATAAGAGTATCCCCTGAGCATGTCTCCTTTTCCTTCCTGCCTAAATGCACCCATCAATCTGCATCATCATGAAGAGATACACTTTTCAATTCTTAAGACAGAGAAGATTTGGGGGCTCTGAACTAAATGGGCTTTGAATTAACTCTTTAAGAAAAGCTAGAACCTTCCTGAGACAGAATCAATTTACCAGAAACTGGCAGATAGTGAAAGGCCAGTCTCCATTCTATTACACTTGAGACTCAAGAGCATCTAGAACAAATTATTTTTATTCTATTAGATTTCTAAAATAATACATTTTTTTCTGTGGTCAGAATGTGTCCCCACCCCAAAATTTATACGTTGAAATTCTTACCCTCAAGGTAATAAACTTAAAAAACTTGGCATTAGGAGGTGAGGCAATGGCACCCAAGGTGATGGCATTAGGAGGTAGAGACTTTGGGAGGTCATTAGGTCACGAAGGTGGAACCTTCATGAGTGGGATCAGTGTCCTTGCAAAAGAGGCCTGAGGTAGACTCTCATTTCTCACATCACACGAGGTGACAGCAAGCAGACTGGTGTTTATGAACCAGCAAAGAGTCCCTTAGCACACGCTGAATTTGCTGACACCTTAATCTTGCACATTTCACCCTCCAGAAATGTGAAAAATAAGTTTCTGTTGTTTTTAAGCCACCCAGTTTATGGTATTTTGTTATAGCAGGACAAACGACCTAAGACACTTATAAAACAAATGCTTTCATGTTATTTCTGAAAGCGGTGGTTTGGAATTAAAGGACATAGATTTCAATCTCGTAAATACCCATCTTGGACATTTTCTTCATTTTTCTGGCCTGTTCCCTGAGCTATAAAGTGGGTATCATAGCTTTGCTACCTCCCTTATAGTTTTTATAGGAATTAAATAAGATGATAAATATGAAAGCTCTGTAGGAAACTGTAATTTACTGCACAAATGAAATACAAGCTTTCATTAGTATACACAAAATATAGCTTAAAAATACAAGTAATTTATATTTATTACATGGTATGTGTTGGTACATAATTTTATAAATATTCCTGAAAAGTTCTAATTAGCATTGAGTTTTTTAATAGATGAGGGATGCTCATCTTAAAAAAAGTGGAAATTCAGACTATTCTATTCTATTCTCAACATGATCAAGAAGTCACTTAGCTTCCTCAAGTATCAATTTCTCCATTTTTAAAATTAGTAAGTCTCCCAGCCGAAGGAAATGGTAAGTGGTTATGTGACTCCTGGAAACTACACTTCTCTCGTGGATCTTTGCAGCCGCCAGGCCAGATCCCCTCATGAACCCATGCTACATGGTCTGACACATAACTGTACGAAGTCTTGGCAGAAAAGCTGCTCACACACACACACAGTCAGGAGTTTTACACGTCCTGGCTCTGGATTCCCTGGCAAAGGTGACTGCAACTCAGGCAGAGCAGGAAGTCTATGTATTGCCCTAGGATGGGGGCTGGATCCAGGGGACCAAACAGTATCAGTCTGCGGGCCCCGCTGTCATGATGCCTCACAGGATAAGACCCACTGGCTCGGAATTTCAACTAGTCCTCAGCAACAGTGTTACACCTTCCTGGGACGGGACAAAGTTCTCTGGGAAAGGGGAAGGCCACCATCTTTGCTATTTCAACGACTCAGCCATTCCAGCCTGGGGGTTTGGAAGAGTCCAAACTGACTGGAGACAGAAAGGATCCCCAGCATGGCACAGCTGCTCTACCAAAACATGGCCAGACTGCCTCTCTAAGTGGGACGCTGATCAGTTCCTCATTTCTGGGTGCAACCTCTCAACAAGGGCCTCTAGCCACCCCTGCCTGTATTCTCTGGCTGACAGAGTTTTGATTTCTTTCTGGGACAGAGTTCTCAGGGGAGGCATGGACCACCATCTTTGCTGTTTGGGCAACTCAGTTGGTCCAGCCTGTGGGCTTTGGAAAGCTCAAGTTAACTGGGACAGAAGTGGTACCCCACCACGGCACAGCTGCTCTATGAAAGTGTGGTCAGATTGCTTCCTTAAATGAGTCCTCATTCTGTTTCTCCTCACTGGGCAGGACTTTGAACTGGAGCCCCTGGCCCCTCCTGAGAATGTTCTCTGGCCAACGGAGGTTTCAAAACTTCCTAGGACAGAGCTCCTAGAGGGAGGGGTAGGCCACCATCTTTGCTCTTTGGGAAATTAGCCATTCCAGCCTCCAGGCTTTAGAAAGCCCAAGCCAACTGTGGATGAAAATGGTACCCCAGCATAGCACAGCTGCTCTACAAAAACATGGCTTGACTGATTCTTTAAGTGGGTCCCTGATCCTATTCCTTCTGACTGAGTGAGACTTCCCCAACTGGGGTCTCCAGCCACCTCCTACAGCTGCATTTGGGCTGGAAACAGGTCCATACCCCTTGGGACAGAGCTCCCAGAGGAAAGGGAAGGCTGCCGTCTTTACTGTTTCACAGACTTCAATGGTGATACCTCCAGGTACCAGAAAATCTAAGGCAACTAGGGACTGGAGAAAATGCCCAGCAAATCACACAAGCCATGCTGTTAAAAGAAAAACAAACAACAAAAAAAGCCTCATCCAAAAGTCAGTAACCTCAAAGATTGAAGGTAGACAAGCCCACAAAAATGAGAAGGAATCAGTACAAGAACACTGAAAACTCAAAAAGCCAGTGTATCCTCTGTCCTCCAAATAAGCACTTCACACAACTAACAAGAGTTTAGAACCAGGCTGAAGCTGAGATGACTGAAATGGCAGAAGTGGACTTCAGAATGTGCATTAACATGATCTTCACTGAGCTAAAACATTCCAACTCAATGCAAGGAAGCTAAAAATCATGATTAAACATTGCAGGAGCTGACAGTCAAAATAGCCAGTATAGAGAGGAATATAACCAACCTGATAGAGCTGAAAAACACAACACAATAATTTCATAGTTCAATCACAAGGATTATTAGCAGAATAGACCAAGCAAAGGAAAGAATTTCAGAGCTTGAAGACTGCCTCTCTGAAATGAGACAAGCAGATAAGAATAGAGAAAAAAGAATCAAAAGAAATGAACAAAACCTCTGAGCAATATGAGATGTGTAAAGAGACCAAATCTACAACTAATTGGTGTACCTAAAAGAGATGGGGACAATAAAATTAATTTGGGAAACATTTGTCAGAATATGATCCATGAGAACATCCCCAACCTGCCTAGACAGGACAACATTCAAATGTAGGAAACGCACAGAAACCCAATACTGCATGAGAAGATCATCCCTAAGGCACATAATCATCAGATTCTCCAAGGTCAAAATGCAAAATATGTTTTTTTTAAATGTTAAGAACAGCCAGGGAGAAAGGCCAGGTCACCTACAAAGGAAAGCCCATCAGACTAACAGTAGACCTCTCAGCAGAAACTCTACAAGCCAGAAGGGATTCGGGCCCAAAATTCAGCATTCTTAAGAAAAGACATTCCAAATCATAATTTCATATCTCACCAAACTAAGCTTCATTAAACATAGAAGTTCTTTTCAGACAATGTAAAATTTTTTTTCAGGTAATCTACCATTCTTTTCAATCTAAGAATCTAAGATTATTTTCAGACAATCTACTGCTGAGGGAATTTTTAACCACCTAACCACCAGATCTGCTTTACAAGAGTTCCTGAAAAAGCACTAAATACGGAAAGGAAAAACCACTAGCAGGCACTGCGAAAGCACACTGAAGTACACAGACCGGTGACACTATGCAGCAACCACACAAACAGGTTTGCAAAATCGCCAGCTAGCATCATAATAACAGGATCAAAGCTATACAACCAATAGTAACTTTAAACGTAAATGGGCCAAATGCACCAATTAAAGGACAGAGTGTGGCAAGCTGTATGAAGACCTAAGATCCATTGTTATGCTGTCTTCAAGAGACCCATCTCACATGCAGTGACACACGTAGGCTCAAAATAGAGGAATGGAGGAAATTTTACAAAGTAAATGAAAAACAGATGTTGCAATCCTAGTTTCTGACAAAACAGATTTTAAATCAAGAAAGTTAAAAAAAGACAAAGAAGGGCATTACATAATAGTAAATGGTCTCATTCAACATGAAGAGCTAGCTATTCCAGATATATACGCACCTAACACAGGAACACCCAGATTCTTAAAGCAAGTTCCTAGAGACCTTCAAAGGACTTAGACTCCCACACAATAATAGTGAGAGACTTTTAACACTCCAGACAGTACAAGGACAAATCATCAAGACAGAAAATTAACAGAGATATTTAGGACCTGAATTTGGCTCTGAATCAAATGGACTTGATAGGTATCTACAAAACTTTCCACCCAAAAGACACCAGAATATACATTTTTCTCATTGCCATATGGTATTTACTCTAAAATTGACCACATAATCTGAAGTAAAAAACATACCTCAGCAAATGCAGAATAACTGAAATAATAACAAATGGTCTCTCAGATCACAGCAGAATCAAGTTAGAATTAACAATTTAAAAATTCACTCAAAACAGACAGTACAAGGACAAATTCCAATTACATGGAAATTGAATAAACTGCTCCTGAATGACTTCTGGGTAAATAATAAAATCAAGGCAGAAATCAAGAAGTTATTTTAAACTAATGAGAACAAAGATAAAATGTGCCAGAATCTCTGTAACACAGCTAAGGCAGTGTTAAGAAAGAAATTATAGCACCAGGCCAGCCTGTGGACCCTGAACCACAGCAACTAGCTAACTTGCATATAGACATTGGCACTAAGGCTGCCCATGAACCCAACTGAGACAACAGGTCTGCCTGCCTATGGAGCCTAGCACTAGACATATAAAAGTGTAAATCTCACTGGTGAAAGTAAATATATGAACCATCACAGAATAACATCATACTGTAATAATGATGTGTAAATCACTTTTAACCCTAGCATAAAAGTCAAAACAGAAAAACTGAGGATAACAGTAACCACACAAAAAAAATGCTGCTAAATACACAATATAAAAAGAAGGAAACTCTGACATCAGTAACAGAAAGCGACAGTAAATGTCTGGAGTTTTAATGTCATTAAAGTTGTTTAAAATCGAGTGTTATACTAAGAGAGTTTCAGTGCAATCGTCAGACTAACTATAGAGAAAAAGCCTGTAGTAAATACACAGAATATTAAAAAGTGTGAAAGATATCATTACAAAAAATCATCACAACACAAAGAAAATTAGCAAGAGGTGAAGAGAGGAGCAAAAGAACTACAGACAGAAATCAATGAACAAAATGAAAATAATAAGTCCTTCTGATGAATAATTATTTTAAATGTAAATAAATTTTCACTCAAAAGATATGAAATGGCTCATTTAACAAAAACAGATCCAGCTATAGATTGTCTACAAGGGACTTACTTTACACTTAAGGATACACATAGGCTGAAAGCACAGGGATGGAAATTGTAACCAAAAGAGAGGAGGGGTGGCTATAGCTATACTTACATCATATAAAATAGACTTCAAATCATAAACCTAAAATCAAAAATGTGTCACAAAAGACAAGATCACTATATAATAATCAGGGGTCAACTCAACAGGGAGATTTAACAATTATAAATATATATGGATCCATCATCCGATAACCTAATATATAAAGCAAAGATTGACAGATCTGAAGGAAAAACAGATAATGATAGAGTAATAGTAGAATACTTTAATCACCCACTTGCAGTAATGGACGTTTGTTCCAGGCAGAAAATCAAGAAATAAGCAGACTTGAAAAACACTATAGGCCAAACAAACCTAACAAATGTACACAGAACTTCCTACCCAACAGTAACAAAATATACGTTTTCCTTAAGTGTACATAGAAAATTCTCTGGGCTAGAGCACATGTTAGGTCACAAAACAAGTCTTCATATATTTAAGAAGATTCAAATCATTCCAAATATCTTTTATAACCACAACAGAATTAAACTAAAATCATTAACAAAAGGGAAATGAAAAAAATCTGTGAATACATAAAAATTAAACCATGCACTCTTGAACAATCATTTACTGAATGCAGAAATCAAAATAAAAACTATAAAAATCTCGGGCAAATAAAAATAAAAAGTAACACACTGAAACTTATAGGATGCAGCTAAAGCCCTACTAATAGAAAGTTTTACAGCCATAAATTCCTTGATTTAAAAAGAAGAATGATTTTAAATAAACAACATAACACTACACCTCAAGGAACTGGGGAAAAAATGAACTAAGCTTCAAGTTAGTAGAAGGAAAAAATAATAAAGGTTAAAGCAGAGATAAATAGAAAAACTTAAGTGTCAGGATTTTTTAAAAAGGTAAACAAACTGACAAATTCTTAGCTAGATTAACCAAAAGAAAAAAAAACAGCAAGAAGACTCAAATAAATAAAATAAGAAAGAAAAAGGAGATATTAAAATTGATTACACAAAAATTAAAAAGATCATAAGGGACTACTATGAACAATTACATGGCAACAAATTGGGCACCTTATAAAAGGAATAAATTTCTAGAAACACACAATTTACCTACAAAGACTGAATCAAAAAAAATTTAAAAACCTGTAAGAAATAAGAATATTTAATCAGTGATCAAAATCCTTGCATTACAGAAAAGCCTAGGACTAGAGAGCTTCGCAGGTGAAGTCTTATCAAACATTTAAAGAAGAATTAATATTAATCCTTTCTAAACTCTTCCAAAAATCAAAGAGAGAACACTTTCACACTCTTTTTATGAAGCCAACAGTACCTGATACAAAAGCCAGAAAAAGACACTATGAGAAAACTACAGGCCAGTATTTCTGATGAACACAGATACAGAAATAATTACCGAAATTATTAACAAAAGAAATTCAACATCACCTTAAAAGAATCATACACCATAACCAAGTGGAATCTACCCATGAAATGAATAAATAAGCCAATATGCAAAAATCAATTAATGTGATATACCACTTTAACAGATGATGGATAAAAATTATAGTCATCTCAGTAGATACAGAAAAAGCTCTTGAAAAATGTAACACTATTTTATGATAAAAATTCTCTACATATTAGGTATAGCAAGAACTTATCTAAACAACAGAAAAGACCATGTAAGACAAGCCTACAATTAATATCATACTCAGTGGTGGAAAACTAAATGCTTTTCCTCAAAGACCAAGAGCAAGACATGGATTCACACTCTTGACACTTTTATTCCACGTGGAACTAGCTGTCCTAGCCAGAGCAATTAAGCAAGAGTGAAAAATAAGACATCCAAATTGGAAATCAAGAAGTAAAACTACCTCTGCCTTCTGATGACCCATCTTATATATACAGCCCTAAATACACCACCAAGAAACTTTTAGAATAAACGAATTCAGTAACGTTGCAGAATACAAACCAACATACAAACATTCATTTCTATACACTATCAAACAATGAACTATCCAAAAAAAGAAGCCAGAAAGTAATCTTATTTAGAATAGCATCAAAAATATAAAATACTTAGGAATAAATTTAACCAAGGAGGTGAAAGACCTGTACTCTGAAAACTATAAAACACTGATAAAGAAATTGAAGACAAAAATGGAAAGATATCAGTGTTGATGAATTGCAAGAGTTAATATTATTAAAATGCTTATACTACCCAAAGGGATGTACAAAATCAATGCAATATCTATTAAAATTTCAGAGATTTTTTCACAGAAATAAAAATACCATCCTAAAATCATGTAAAACCACAAAAGATACCAAATAGCCAAAGCAATCTTAAGTAAAAAGAACAAAGCTGAAGGCATCACACTACCTAATTTCAATTTTTACTGCAAAGCTATAGGAATCAAAACAGCTCATTTAGACTGATGGAATAGAAAATAGAGTACATAATTTAATGTATGGGTTTATGGCTCATTGATCTTTCACAAAAGTGCCAAGAACACATATGGATAAAGGACAGTCTAATAAATGTTTGGAAGACTGAATATTTACATGCAGAATGAAATCAAATTATTGTCTCACACAATATCTAAAAATTAGCTCAAAATGAATTTAACACTTACATGTAAGACCTGAAACTGTAAAACTACTAGAACAAAAGCTTATCTTTGTTGATATATGTTTAATTGGCAAATAATTGTGTATATTTATAGGGTACATTGTGACATTTTGATCCATGTGTACATTGTAAAGTGACCCAATCCTGCTGATTAACATATCTATCACTTCAACAAATTGTCATTTATCATTTGGTGGTGAGTATATTTAAAAACCTTTCATTTTAGCAATTTTGATGCATACAATAAATTATTAGTAACTGTAGTCACCATACAGTGTAATAATCGATTACTAAAACTTATTCTTTGAATCTAAGTGGAATTTTGTACCCTTTCATAAACATCTCCCCTTTCCCCATGCCTGTCTTTCCCCTACCCCTGAGCCACTGGCAACAACCATTTTACTCTGTTTCTATGGGATTGGCTTTTGTTAGATTCCACATGTAAGTGAGATCATTCAGAATTTATCTTCCTGACCTCACTTATTTGACTTAGCATAATGTCCTCCAGTTCAATCCATGTTTTCTTTTTTTACAACTATATAGTATTCCATTTTGTATATATACCATATTTTCTTTATCCATTCATCTATTGATGAAAACTTAGATTGCTTCCATATCTTGGCAAAGATATTTCTTCAACATACCAATTTCAATTCCTTTGAATATATACCCAATTGGACTTGCTGGGTCATATGGCAATTCCATTTTTAGGAAGCTACTATTTTCCAAAATGATTGTATTAATTTACATTCCCACCAACAGTGTATAAGGTCTCATTTTTCTCTACATCCTCAGCAGTATTTATTATTAATCATCTTATTGGTAATGGCCATTCTAACAGATGTGAGATAATATTTGATCGCAGTTTTAATTTGCATTTCCCTGATGATTTGAGAAGCTGAACATTTTCTTTCATATATCTATTAGCCATTTATATTTCTTCTTTTTGGAAATGTCTGTTCAGATCCTTTGCCTGTTCTTTTATTGGGTTATTTGTTTTTCTGTGCTGTTGTTTTAGTTCTTTATGCTTTCTGGATATTAGCTCCTTATCTGAGTTGTGGTTTGCAGTATCTCCTCTCAGTACCTGGGCTGCCTCTTCACTTTGCTGATTGTTTCCTTCACTGTGCAGAAGTTTTTTAGTCGGTGCATTCCCATTCGTCCATTTTTGCTTTTGTTGCATGTGCTTTCAAATCCTATCCAAGAAGTCATTGCCCAGACGGATGCAGTGGAGCTTCTTTCCTGCTTTCCCTTCATAGCTTTATGGTTTTAGGTCTTACATTTAAATCTTTAGTTCATTTCAGTTGATTTTCTATATGGTACGGCACAGAGTTCAATTTCATCCTCTACATGTGGCTATCCAGTTTTTCCAACACTTTTATTGCAGAGACTGTCCATTTCCCATTGTGTGTTCTTATCACCTTAGCCGAAAATCAATTGACCATAAATACTTGGGTTAATTAATGGGCTTTCTATTCTGTTCCATTGGTTGACGTGTCGGTTTTTATGCTAGTACCATGTTGTCTGGTTATAATTGCTTTCTATTTGAAAATCAACCAGTCTCATGCTTCCATCTTTGCTCTATTTGCTCAAGATTGCTTTGACTATTCAAGATCTTTTTGGTTTCCCCACAAATTTTAGGACCTTTTTATTTCTGTGAGAACTGATATTGGGACTTTGGTAGAAATTCAATCTGTAGATTACACTAGGCAATATGAATATTTTAACAATATTAATTTTTGCAATTCATTAACACCGATATCCATTCATTTGTGTATTCTTCAATTTCTTATATCAATGTTTTATAGTTTTCAGTGTACAGATCTTTCATCTCCTTGGTTAAATTTACTTCAGAATGCTTTTATGCTTGTAAATGGGGTTGTTTACTTGATTTCTTTCTCAGATACTTCATTGTTAGTGTATAGGAATGCGACTGATTGTATTTGATAGGTTTTCTGTTACTTATAGAAACCCAATCCACACTGTTATTGTTACAAAAAATATATAAATTTAAGAAAACTTACAAGTAACAGATAATTGGCATTTTCCCCCACAACATACTTAAGTTTAATGTTCAAAAATCTTAAATTACATTTTTTTCTGTTTAGATCTAAAAAAGAAATTATGGAACTGTAATGCTGGTAGTCATGAATAAAGTTTGACAAGGGAAAAACAAGAAATGTTTCTCATCTTCGTATGTTGATTTTGTATTCTCTCACTTTACTGAATTCATTTGTTAGTTCAAACAGTCTTTTTGATGGAGTCTTTTTATTTTATTTTGTTTTGTTTTTGAAGACAGGGTCTTGCTCTGTTACTCAAGCTGAAGGGCAGTATACAATTATAGCTCACTGTAGGCTTGATCTCCCAGACTCAAGTCATCTTCCCACCTCAGCCTCCCAAGTAGCTGGGACCCCAGGGGCATGCCACCATGCCCAGCTAATTTAATATTTTTGTAGCGATGAGGTCTCACCTTTGTTGCCCAGGATGGTCTCAAACTTCTGGCATCAAGCCTCCCAAAGTGCTTGGATTACAGTTGTGAGCCACCAAGCCCAGCCTTTGGTGGAGTCCTTAGAGTTTTCTATAAGATTATGCCATCTGCAAACAGAGACGGTTTTACTTTTTCCTTTCTGATATAGATGCTTTTCCTTTCTCTTGTTTTGTTGTTCTGTCTAGGACTTCCAATACTATGTTGAATTAAAGTAGAAAGAGTAGATATGCTTGTTTTGTCCCTGGTCTTAAAGAAAAAGCTTTCAACTTTTCACCATTTAGTAAGATATTAGCTATAGGCCTCCATTGAGGTACATTCCTTTTATATCGATTTTGTCAAGATTTTTATACTAAATGGATGTTGAATTTTATGAAATGTTTTTTCTGTTATTGAAATGATCGTCTGGATTTAATCCTTTGTTTTATTAATATGGTGTATTTCAGTTATTGATTTATGTATGTTGAACTATACTTGCATCTCTGGGATAAATCCCATCTGACCATGATAAATGATCTTTTTAATGTGCTGTTGAATTCAATTTGCTAGTATTTTGTTGGGATTTTTGCATCTATATTCATCAGGGATATTGGCCTGCAGTTTTCTTGTTTTGTAGGGTTGAGGTATCAGAGCAATACTGGCTTTGTAAAATAAGTTTGGAAGTGCTTCTTTCTCTTTAATTTTTGAAAGAGTTTGATAAGAATCAGTATTAGTTCTTTCTATGTACAGTAGAATTCAGCAGTAAAGACATCGGGTTTTGGGTTTTTCTTTGATTGGCTACTTTCTATTACTGACTCAATCTCTTTACTCATGATTACTCTGTCCAGATTTTCTATTTCCTCCTGATTAAGTCTTGGTAGGTAGCATGCTTCTAAGAATTCATTCATTTCTTCTGTTTTCCAATTTGTTGGTGTATCTTTCGAATTTGTTGGTTCACAGTAGTATCTTATGATCCTTTGTATTTCTGTGTTATCGATTCCAATGTCTCATCTTTCATACACGATTTTGGTTATTTGGGACTTAGCTCTTTTTCCTTTTGTTAGCCAAAGTTTTGTCAATTTTGTTCATCTTTTTCCAAGAAACCAACTTTTAATTTTGTTGATCTTTTTTATTGTTTTTCTAGTTTCTATTTTGTTTATTTCCGCTCTGATCTTTGTTATTTCCTTTCTTCTAGTAAGTTCGGGGTAATTTTGTTATTTCCTACTTCCTTAAGGTGTAACACCAGGTGGTTTAAGGCCTTTCTTCTTTTTTCATACAGGTGTTTGTTGCTTACCTCTTAGGTCTGCATTCACTGCATCCTGAAAGTTTGGGCATGTTATGTTTCCATTTTCCTTTGTATCTAAATATTCTTTAATTACTCTTTTAAGTGTTTGACCCATTAGTTGTTTGGAAGTATGTTGTTTAGTGTCCACATATTCGTGAGTTTTTTAAGATTTCTCCTGTTGCTGACTTTTTGTTTTATGCCATCGTAGTCAGAAAAGATACTTGATATGATTTAAATCTTCTCAAATCTGTTAAAACTTGTTTTGTAGCCTAACATGTGATCTGTAGAATATTTCATGTGAACTTGGGGAGAAGGTGTATTCTGTTGTTTTTGGGTGGAACGTTCTGTAAATATCTGTTTGGTCAATTTGGTCCAAAGTGTAGTTCAAGTCCAATGTTCCCTTATTGATATTCGATCTAGATATTCTGTCCAATGTTGAAAGTGGGGTATTGAACCCTCTAACTATTATTGTATTGCACTCTTTCTCTCCACTCAGAGTTATTGATATTTGCGTTATATATTTAGATGCTCAGATCTTGGGTGCATAATAATATATTAATATAAAGCAAGTAATCTGAGCACCTAAACATATAAAGCAAATATTAATAGCTCTGAATGAATATAAGGCAAATATTAGTAAGTTACAATTGTTAGAACTTCCTAATTAATTGGGAAAGCTTCTTGACATTGCTCTGGACAATCATTTTTAGATCCGACCCCAAAACACAGGCAACAAAAGCAAAAATGAACAAATGTTATTGAATCAAACCAAAATGTTTCTGCACAGCAAAGGAAACAGTCAACAGAGTGACCAGACAACCTATGGAATGGGAGAAAATGTTTGGAAAACTTATCTCGGTTAAAGGGCTAATATTCAAAATAGATAAGAAACTCCTACAAGTCAATAACAAGAAAGCAAATAACCCAACTTAAAAATGGGCAAACCTGAATAGATATTTCCTCAAAAAAATATGCAAAGGGTCAGCAAGGGTTTGAGAGAATGCCAGCATCACTAATCATCAGAGAAATACAAATTAAAACCACAATGTCCTGTGACAGTAACTTCACAACTATTAAAATTGCTGTTATATATTTTTTAAGATAACAAGTGTTGGAAAATTTTATAGATAAAGGGACACTTGTATACTGTGAGTGGGAATGTGAATTAGTATAGCCATTATTGAAAACAATACGGAGGCTCCTCAAAATACTAAAAATAGAACTACCATAAGATCCAGCAATCCAATTTCTTTTCAATTCAAAAGAATTGAAATCAGAATCTTAAAAATATACCTACATTTATATGCTTATGGCAGCATTATTTACAATAGTCAACACATGGAAGCTACCTAAATGCCCATCAACAGAAGCATAATTAAGAAAATATTGGGCTGGGTGCGGTGGCTCAAGCCTGTAATCCCAAAATATTGGGCCGAGGCGGGTGGATCACGAGGTCAAGAGATCGAGACCATCCTGGTCACCATGGTGAAACCCTGTCTCTATTAAAAATACAAAAAATTAGCTGGGCATGGTGGCACGTGCCTGTAATCCCAGCTACTCAGGAGGCTGAGGCAGGAGAATTGCCTGAACCCAGGAGGTGGAGGTTGCGGTGAGCCGAGATCGCGCCATTGCACTGCAGCCTGGGTAACAAGAGCGAAACTTCATCTGAAAAAAATATTGTATATACAAAAAAATTGAATGCTATTGAGCCTTATAAAAAGAAATCCTACACTTTGCGACAATGTGGATGAACATAGGGGATATTCCGTTAAGTGAAATAAGTCAGACAAAGAAGGACAAATATTACATGATATCCCTTATATGAATAATATAGGATAGTCAAACTCAGAAGTAGAGAGTGGAGTGGAGGCAAAACGGAATATGAGAAGGGAACATGATTAAGTGGTAGTGAAAGAGCACAAAGTACTTGTTTTGCAAAATGAGTAACTCTGAGAGATCTGCTATAAGCATAGAGCCTATAATTCATACCACTTTACATAGCTACGACGTTGTTTAAAGCGTAGATCTGATGTTAAGTGTCCTTAGCACAGTAATGATAGTAATAAATAAAGAGGGCAGGAGAAATATCTGGAAGCGACGGACAGGTTTAGGGCATAGACTGTGGTGATGGTTTCAAAGATGTGTACCTATTTTCATACTCATTAAGTTGTGTACATGGTTACTAAGTTGTATATACTACCTTTATATACAATAGATGTAAACAAGGATTAAATTTTATGTCAACTGCGCCTCAATAAATGGTTTTTTAAAATAAATACAGTATTAAAATTCGATACACTCTTTTCTACATTAGGGAGGTTCTCAGGTGCAGTTTAGAGCTGCAATGTACCTCAGCAATCTGCTTGTAAAATAAGAGCACTGCAGTTGAGAAATATCGGACGGCTAATCAGGTATAAGAGTATTTAAACTCGGGTGTTTCAAATTGTTTAGCATTTTTTGTTATTAATTGTTTCCAAGCATGCACAGCCTTTAAAAATAAAATCTATGGCCGGGCGCGGTGGCTCACGCCCGTAATCCCAGCACTTTGGGAGGCCGAGGCGGGTGGATCACAAGGTCAAGGGATCGAGACCATCCTGATCAACATGGTGAAACCCCGTCTCTACAAAATACAAAAAATTAGCTGGGCGTGGTGGCGCGTGCCTGTAATCCCAGCTACTCAGGAGGCTGAGGCAGGAGAATTGCCTGAACCCAGGAGGCGGAGGTTGTGGTGAGCCGAGATCATGCCATTGCACTCCAGCCTGGGTAACAAGAGCGAAACTCCGTCTCAAAAAAATAAATAAATAAATAAAAATAAAAAATAAAATAAATCTACAAATTCTGGTAAACCTTTATTACAGAAATCTTCACTTGGCAGGAGTAGAGAAATTGTTAATATAACTAAAATTGTGCCATTAAAATGATAAAACAGGAATGGAATAACTATAGAGCTAGACAGACATATTTTATGACAACCTCCGAGTGATTAAGACACTACGTGCTACAAACATGTAACCATAAGGCTGTGAACATATTAAGAAAATTTCACTTTACAAGAAAGAGATAGCTGCATCAATAATCAAAAAAATGCACAGCAAAAAAAGAAAGCTCGTCTTTTTCCAACTAATATCATGAGTTTGAGACAGTAAGAGTTTAGAGACATAGAATTTTAATAATTTCAGAAATAATTATCTTTTGATATAATTTTATTATCTTTTGAAATGTAGTCTTATCTCATTTAATCTGATTCTTGAAAAAATATACATGCTACATATAGACCTGACACATCTATATTATTTATAATTTTAAGAGTATTTTTGATTAAGACAATGTGATGTAAAATGAATGAGTTTAATTAAGGTCAACTTAAAGAAATATTACACCATCATCATAATATAATTGTTAGGTACAGATGGCAAAAAATCATGTAGATTGCATTAAAATGTCTGAATATGGGAAAATAAAATGGAGAAGAGATAAGCCTCAGATATTTATTCTGCCATTCTAAATTCATGGTCCCTCCTATGACTCTACAGTCTTTAACTTCTTAAACTAGAGAAGAGCAACTCATCTCAAGACCATGGGTTAAGATATGTATACACACATACACACGCACACACACACACATCACCAAGGCCAGTGTTTTCTCAACAGATGGACTGTCAGTTATTAAAGCATAAATGATAAACGACTCTAAGAAATTTATTTGTTAAATGGGACTTGCATTAGGGATATATTAAGAGCAACAGCCATTATTTTTGCTTTATTTTTACCTTATTTCTAATAATTATAGTAGCTCTTGAAGACTGAAAGATAATGGGTTTTTTTCTTTCTAATTTTACCATTAAGAAAGGTGAGACTGATAGATCTTAAGAAATTGCCTTAAAATATCATCGAAGAAATAGACGAAAGAAAATTGAGCTCCTATCACATTGTTATTATACTTTTAGCTTCTGTTTGTAGTGTGTTTTCTACCTTAAATTACATGTTTATAAAAACAATTTTTAAATTACTGGTACAAAAACAAGCACGTAGACCTATGGAACAGAATAGAGACCCCTAAAATACACCTACTACAAATCTTCAACAAAGTTGACAAAAATAAACAATGAGGAAATGACACCCTGTTCACTAAATAGTGCTAGAAAAACTAGCTAACACACGCAGAAGAATGAAACTAGACCCCCAGCTCTTACCATATACAAAAATTAACTCAAGTCGGAGTAATGACTTAAATGTAAGTCTTCAAATTACAAAAATTCTGGAAGAAAATCTAAGAAATATTCTTCTAGACATTGGCGTAGGGAAATAATTTATAAAGAAGACCCCAAATACAAATGCAGCAAAATCAAAAGTAGACAAATGGGACTTAATTATACTAACGTGCTTCTTCATGGCAAAAGACATTCTCAACAGAGTAAATAGACAACCTACAGAATGAGAGCAAATATTTGCAAACTATGCATCTAGCAAAGGAATAGTATCCAGAATCTAAAAGGAGCCTAAACAAATTAACAAGCTGATATGGTTTGGCTCTGTCTCCACCCAAATCTTATCTTGAATTGTACTCCCGTAACTCCCCAGGTGCTGCGGGAGGGATCCAGTGGGAGATAATTTGAATCACAGGAGTGTTTTCCCCGAATTCTTACAAGATCTAATAGTTTCATCAGGGGTTTCTGCTTTTGCATATTCCTCATTTTCTCTTGCTACCATCATGTAAGAAGTGCCTTTCTCCTCCCGCCATGATTCTGCGGCTTCCCTAGCCACGTGGAACTGTAAGTCCAATTGAAACGTCTTTTTATTCCCAGTCTTGCTGTGTCTTAATCAGCAGCATGAAAACAGACTAATACACAAGCAAAAACCAAACAACCCCATTACAAAGTGGGTAAAGAACAGGAACACGTCTTAGAAGAAGACAGCCAAGTGGCCAGGAAATCTATTTTAAAATGCTCAACATCACTAATCATCAGACAGATGCAAATCACATCAGAGATTAAAATCACAATGAGGCAGCGTCTCATACCAATCAGAATGGCTATTATCAAAAAGGCAAAAAATAACATGTTGCCAAGGTTGCAGAGAAAAGGAAATGTTCACATACTGTAGAGGGAAATGTGCACGAGTTCAGCCCTTGTGGAAAGCAGTCTGGAGTTTTCTCAAAGAAATAAAAATAGAATTACCATTCAACCCAGCTTAGCTTTTCATGTTAGCTTCAGATCTATGTAACACTCATAAGGAGATTACTTCTGTACACAGTGTCCTAGGAGCTCGAGCCGTCAGAGATACCTGATGGGCCGTGAGTCTTTTTACATTTATTAGTTTCTATCTCATTGATTCTTGCTGTAATTCCTATTAATAGGAGTTGGCCTATGGCAAGGTCATGGATTAGAGGTTTTGTTGGCACCAAGGAATAGCAATGTCGCCAGCAAACTCTGCCCTTCTGAGTTTCTGCATTGTTGGTGTCCTTCGAGTGTCTCCATCATCTACTGTTGAGTATCTCTACTATTTTTGCAATAACTTCCAGTGGGGGTATTTTTCTCAGGGCATATGTTCTGAAGCTTATGAAGGAAATAAGGGTGTATTACCTGAATAGACATTTTTTCTCTTTGAAGATTTGTTCAGTGGAAACACAAAGGTCCTTCCCTTAGCAAGACCTTCTACCCTTGATCCATGACACGAGAAACAGAGGTGCTTCTAGAGAAAGCTCATCAGCCCAAGCTCAGCTTTTACTGCCAACAAGGAAGATTCCAGATTCGAAGGACAAACATAAGTCCTGCCCCATAAGCAGAACAGATCATCGAACTATCAAAACCAAAGCCAAACTATCAAAACCACAGCTGTCAGCTGGGCCCCTACTCTCAACACCCAGCTTCTGCCATCTTGGGTGATCATCAGCCACATCTTTGTCCAGATTCCGAGGGCCCCAGCTCATTTCCCTGGGCAGTCTGTTACATTCTCTCCAATGCGCATCTGTTCCCAGGCATTAATGAATTCAAATCACTTTATCACTTCATTATTCTTAATAAAAATAAGAAAGGAAGGTTTGTAGCAGGAAACAGAGTCCAACACTATGCTTTTATTAGGGTGCGACTGGATGACAGAGAAGGTATTAAGGAAGAGGGAAGAGTTGGTAATTAACCCCAGGAAGTTGCTTTCCTGAATTATCAAAGTCAGGAGTAAGACTTGATTTTACAAAAGATACAAAGCAAAGAATCTAAATTCATCTTTTAGGACACTATTTTGAATTCAATGCTCTTGCCCCCCTTATTAGTTTTCTATTACTGTGTAACAACTTACTCCAAAAATAGAAGCTTAAAATAACTAACATTTATTATTTTATAGTTTCTGTGAATCACAACCCAAGCACAGTTTAAATGGGTATGTGTGGCTCAAGTTGTCTCATGAAACTGCAGTCAAGCTATAGGATGGGGCTATGGTCTTATCTGAATACTTGGCTGAAGAAGATCTATTTCCAAATGCATTCATGTGGTAATTGGCAGGATGCAATTCCTCACACCAAGCATTCTGCTAGGACCACTGTCTGCTAACTCAATGAAAACATGGGCAGTTTAGGACCCCAGCAAATGCTAAGACTGTTCAACAATCCTCAGAGAGACCTGGTCTCATTGTTTTGGAAGTCTGTTGCTATTTAAACAGAAAAACAATTATTAGTCCAACTACTGAGTCTTCTCTCTAGTCCTAGCCTAATTTCTATATGATCTGTATAGTGAGGCTCCCACAGGGCTGTCTTGTAACATTGCAGATGGCTTTCCCAAGGTTGGGTAATCCAAAAGAGAGCAACAGAATATTCCCAAAATAGACGTCACATTCACTTTATAACCTAACCTTAGAAGGTTATAAAAGAAGCATGTCGCTTAGAAGTTATATCTGAACATTTCTGTCATATTCTGTTCAGCAGAAGTGGATCAATCAGTCCAAGCCACATGCAAGGAGGGAGGATTATTCAAAGGCATGAATACTTGAGATCATTAAGATGATCTTAGAGGCCATCTATTACATTCTTTATCATTGGTTCACTTTAATGTAATGGCTTGTTTCTGGTGAATTTACAGAATTTGCTTCTTAAAATTTTATTGATCCATTAGATGTAATGTATAAAAAGTACCTTACTGATTTAGCCAAAAACAATCTGACTGAAAGCAATCCTGGGAAAATAGAGTGGTCCAACAACAATTTGGTCAAAATATATCCTAGTCACTGGATAAATAGATACATAAAAGCAAAATAAAAATAGAAACTTACCAAATCCTGAAAGACAGAAGAAAATTTCTGAAAATTCATAGAGGTTACAGAACAACTTTCCATGATGTGCCAAAATAAAAAATGTCATGAAACTGGAGACAGGCTATTCATATCCCAACACACGATGATATTGGTCAGCTTGCTTCATATGAAAGGGTATTTGGTTAAACTGCCCTCAGCTGAATCACCTTATCTCATTAGAGAGCAATTACAACTCATTTTGGAGTAAATTTGTTGCCAGCATTTTATGTAAAGATTTTCCAGTGTTGGAGATTAGTTCCAGAAAGCTGAGGCATGACACCGCGTAACCAATTACTCCAAAACTTGGTGGTTTAAAATAACAACGAAAGTTTTTCATGTCTCATGTTTTCTGTGGGTCAAGAATTTGAGGATAGTTTAGCTGGATGTTCTTACGTGGGGTTTCATATGAAAGAAGAATGCATTTGGATGTCAGCTGGAGCTGCAGTCAGCTGAAGATGAACAAAGGCTGGGCCACTTCCTAAGTGACACAATCACACGGTTGCCCACTTCATTCCAGATATTGGTAGAAACTTCTGCCTTAGCACCTCCATGGAGCTACTTGAGTATGTGTTATGGCATGGCAGCTAGCTTCCCCCAGAGTAAAGGATCTAAGACATAAAGGTGGAAGCTGCTATACCTCTAATAACCCAGCCTCCTTCCACCATATTTTATTGGTCACACAGAGCACCAGCCCTGATTCACAGTGGAGGAACACTAGACAGGGGTGTGAATTTTAGGAGATATAAATCACTGCGGGTCATCTTGGAGGCTAGCTATCATGCAAACCAGGAAGATGGGACACATTCAGACAGTTTTTTTTGTTTTGTTTTGTTTGTTTTGTTTCTACAAACCCTTCTCTCGAAGACCCTTTGATTACAGAGATAAATGCTGCCCTCTCCTTGGCTTCCAATAGAGCCTAAAACAATTGAGACTTTTAGCCTGCATCCAAGATGGGTAATTGAAGTACAGTTCACGGGAAGAGCCAGCCTTTTGCCTAAGAGTGGCCTGGTGGAATAATAGAGACGTAAGTCAAGATATTTACTTATCCAGTAAAATATCATTCCTACTCCTGGGGCAATAAAGCTTAAATTCCTCTAGAAACAGAAAAAAAAACTGTGATTACATATGCAAAAACCCCAAGATATGTAATATACTGATCTAACTTCACATCAAGATATGAATAATTTGCTACAGATATTGTTCTGAGAAGACACTTTCAGAGAGGATAAGCAACAAAAAGGGAGTGAAAAGGACCTTAGGAAAAATATGGGAGAGGCTTCCAAAGAAGCAAAGGTTAAATTACTGACATTATCATCTTTCCCGGACCCACACTTGTTCTGTAGCAGTTCAAAGAGAGAGTTGTAGAAAATTAGATAGAGTAGCCAGGCCAGGCACAGTGGCTCACGCCTCTAATCTCACCACTTCATGAAGCTGAGGCAAGAAGATTGTTTGAACCCAAGAGTTTGAAACCAGCCTGGGCAACATGTTGATTATCCCGTCACAACAAAAAATTTTCAAAAACTAGCTTGGCATGGTAGTGCATGCCAGTAGTCCCAGCTACATGGGAGGCCGAGGCAGAAGGGTCACGTAAGCCTGGGAGGTTGAGGCTGCAGTGAGCCATGATTATGCCACTACACCCCAGCCTGGGTGACAGAATGAGACCCTCTCTTAAAAAAACAAAAAACTAAATAAAACAAAGGTTACAGCAACCAAAGACTAGAAATGGATGCTAAAATAGAATGCAGTTAGAAACCAGTAATGGAAAGCAACGTAATTTTAGACCAGTGCTTAAAGTCTGCAGTTAGACTATGACTTATCTTTGGCTACTGAGGAATGGTCTCTCCTCTCATGCACGCTGCTCTCCTCCCTGTAGCAGCTCTTCCCTAAGGCAGTATCGGTAGGTGAAGCACAGAGAAAGAGGAGACAGCGAGGAGACATGTGGAGGTACAGTCACAAACTACACTTGAACCAGAAACAATCACTGCAACGGAATTTCTGCTGATCCTGTATGCCATCTGGAATTGGTACAAATAGGCAGAAAAGAATATACCAACCTTGGCCTTTATTCCCACAATGACTAAGAGCTGGCTGTGTAAAAAGTGTTAGGTCAAATCTCGTGACAATGAGCTTCAAGAAGTATAAAGGGATGTCCCAGTGCTTCCAGGATTTTGCAATTTGTTGGTACTAGATATCACTCAATATCACTCTCAAATACCTGAAAACCATTCTAAGGAAATAGTCCCTATTCAAAGTGATTGTGACCTAAGATACATGAATCACAGACTATAATTTCAAAAAATGTGGATATTCTAATACCTAATTCCTTTGGCATTTTCCTTCCAGAACCAAGTCTGCTACCACATTCCCTCTTTCTGCTAAAAAAAAAGAAAACTGCCTCCATCTTTAATTCCCTTGATCAGTTGTGGGAATTAAAGATACCATATTTTCATTACCATTGAGTGCTTCTAGGGACTGTCATGCCTGCACATTGTACCAGGCAATCAAACGTTTCAGATTTCCAATTTCTAAATTCCAGTTATTTGAATTTAGAGGAAAATTCATTGGTGCAATTAGGAATTCTATACACACACACACACACACGTTACACAAGTACTTTGTCAGAGTACCAGCATAGATAAGAGTGTTCTCTTTAGTGGAGTCCTTAATAAATAAGACAAAACTTGGGACACTACAGAATGCAGAACTTGAAGTAGGTTTAAAATAGTGTCCCTTGCCCTCTCCTTCAGTTAGACTTTAATAAGCTGTGTCTGTCCTGTTCACTGTTGTATCCTGGTAAGCAATAAGGCACCTGTCACATAGTAGAAGTCATTGTTTGTAGAATGAATAAATGTGGGTAAATAATAAATGAGTCAGTGAACTATATTATGATTCTTCCCGCCCCTTATCTGTGACCTGATTTCAATCATCCTGTAAGTTTTTCCAAATCCTAAATCCAGCTCTATATTTCAGATCCCTCTGGATTCCCAGCACTATTTATCATCTTACCAGCTGGCCCTGATTTTCAGATATGCATACATCCCCTCCTTCCTTCCCAAACTCCCTCTTGTCCCTACTGATCCCCACAGTTAAGACCGAAGCTCTTCTATCTCCAAGTACAGAGCAAAGTTAAAATGAGTGCAAGAGAAATGAGAGCTCAAGAAATAACACCTAGTAGACTTTACTATGCCCTCACTCAAACCTGATTCTAATCATTTGTTCATTTGTGTGTTAGTCCATTCATGCTTTCAACAAATTTAGAGTGACTTCTGAATTCTCCTATTCATATTGATACAAAGATACATCCAGTAGCTGCAGTTCAATAATCAAGATCTGGGCTGGGCATAGTGGCTCACGCCTGTTATCTCAGCACTTTGGAAGGCTGAGGCAGGTGGATCACCAGAGGTCAGGAGTTCAAGACCAGCCTGATCAACATGGTGAAACCCTGCCTGTGATCCCAGCTACTCGGGAGGCTGAGGCAGGAGAATCACATGAACCCAGGAGGCAGAAGTTGCAGTGAGCCAAGATTGTGCCATTGCACTCCAATCTGAACAACAAGAGAGGGACCCCACCCATCTCAATAATAATTATTACTATCATCATCATCATCATCAAGATCTGGCAAAGAAAGAATTTATTCCTAGTGCTGAAGTGCCAAGTTACACTTAGTGCTGAATCCCATTTCACTGATGGTAACAGTGAAAGAAATATTACTGAGTGCCTACTATGCACCAAGCAACATACTGGACAGTTTTCATGTGCCATAAGAATCATTACCAGGGAACCTGAATGATGTCCTTGGATACTGTTATACTGCATTAAGTCTGTGCGTCCAAGAGAGGCCTCCAGCTCCCTACACTTCAAGTCCTCCGACTCTTATAAAACTAACAACTGAATCACAGGTAACAGAAGCAACTGTAGCTATCAAGACACAGATCTTGCTTGTGTTTACAGAACTATGATCCCATCAGAGGAAACACTGGTTTCCTTGCCTATGTTGACAGAATTGTAAGCCCTCCAAAAGAACCTTTGTTAGATATTAAAATATTAGACTTGCTTTACTCTGTGGCTTTATGAGAAACCTAACTTCAGGTTAGTCACAAAGAGGATGACTGAGTATCTGAGAAAGAACATTAATAATATCAAGAATACATTCACTGGAGTACATTTATGGCTTTATTAAATTTCTATCAGGATGGGTATAGTGGCTCATCCCTATAATCCCAGTACTTTAGGAGGCTGAGACAGGCAGATCGCTTGAGGTTAGGAGTTTGAGGTCAGCCTGGTCAATAGGGTGAAACCTTGTCTCTACTAAAAATACAAGAATTAGCCGGGTGTGGTGGCACATGCCTGTGATGGCAGCTACTCAGGAGGCTAAGGTGGGAAGATCACTTGAGCCTAGGGAGGTGGAGGTTGCAGTGAGCCATGATCGCACCACTGCACTCTAGCCTGGGCAACAGAGTGAGACCATATCTCAAATACATACGTACATATATACACACACACATATATATGTATGTATGTGTTTGAGATATTTGTTTATTTTTAAATATATATATTTATAAAGAATATATCCATATCTCTTTTTCTTTTCTCATTTGAAACTGCGTCTTCTTTCTCGCCCCCCGCTCTGTTCCCCTTCCCCGTCTCTGAATGTAAATGGTTGTTTTCACATTCTTTGGGTTTGGGCACAATGAGCATAGCTCGCCATCCAATATGCTTTTAGGGTCGAAGGCCTCCTTCTGAGCATCAAGAAAGTCGAGATGGTTTGCCAGGTGTGCCAGTTCTTACTGTGTGCCAAAGTAATGTGCCAAGTCACTCGGGAAGAGACATGAGATTTTCCAGTGTCCAGATGAGCCAATGAAATATGTTTCTAAATGCTTGAAATATAAATTGACTACATTTTCTGAAAAGACTCTCTGTTATAACTGAAACCTGGCAAGCATGAGCCACAACACCCAGCATCGACTCGTAATTTTATGACAGAAGGAACCAGAGTCTGGGGTGGGGAGAAGGAAGAACCTGAGTGTTGAGAAGCTTGAAAATAATATGGTGTACACATTTTGATAAGCTTTTTAATTTTCTTTTTTGAGACAGAGTCCCACTGTCACCCTGGCTGCAAGTGCAGTGGCAAGATCACAGCTGGAAACACAGCTTGGCCAAAATGTGAAACCCTGTCTCTACTAAAAACATTAAAAAGCCGGGCATGGTGGCACATGCCTGTAATCCCAGCTATTCGTGAGGCTGAGGCAGGAGAATCGCTTGAACCCAGGCGGTGGAGGTTGCAGTGAGCCAAGATGGCAACATTGCACTCCAGCCTGGGAATAGAGTGAGACCCTGTCTCAAAAAACAAAACTCACAGCCACACTCCTTTTACTAATGGGAAACCAAGGCCCAGAAAAGCTGTGTAACTGGCCCGAGGTCTCAAAGCCCATTAATGGTTAAGCTAGAATTAGAACCCAGCCTGTCTGGAAGCAGAGACAGAGCCTTCAGCTGCTAAGCTCGACTGCCCCTCCCTGAGGGCCAATAGGTTTTTTTGATTTGTTTCGCTTTTTGTCTTCTTTTGTTTTGTTTGGTGATAGAGTTTCCCTCTTGTTATCCAGGCTGGAGTGTAATGGCACAATCTCGTCTCACTGCAACCTCCACCTCCTGATTCAAGTGACTCTTCTGACTCAGGCTCCTGAGTAGCTGGGACTACAAGTGTGCACCACCATGCTCAGCTAATTTTTGCATTTTTAGTAGAGATGGGGTTTCACTGTGTTGACCAGGATGGTCTCAATCTCTTGACCTTGTGATCCACCCGCCTTGGCCTCCCAAAGTGCTGGGATTACAGGCGTGAGCTGCTGTGCCTGGCCTTTTTTTGTGTTTTCAGTAGAGATGGGTTTTCTCCATGTTGGTCAGGCTGGTCTTGAACTCCGGACCTCAGGTGATCCGCCCGCCTCAGTCTCCAAAAGTGTTCTGATTACAGGCCTGAGCCACAATGCCTGGCCCAGT
Source organism: Callithrix jacchus (assembly GCF_049354715.1). Classification (NCBI taxonomy): domain Eukaryota; kingdom Metazoa; phylum Chordata; class Mammalia; order Primates; family Cebidae; genus Callithrix; species Callithrix jacchus. Next base: position 156,887,395 of record NC_133508.1, read on the forward strand.
TCTAAACATATTTAACCTATCTGCCCCAGTTACCTAAGGGTCTGCCCTCTTCCCTCTCCCCACAGCAAACCCCAGGGCAGATTGCACTGTGCCCCCTCAGCACTGTGGCTGACAGTCTTCTGTATCCCCTTCCCCACTTTCAGGATCATGGCGGTACAGGAAGGGATAGCTAGATCATAGATTGCATCCACATCTTTGGGCAAGGACAGATACCTCAACAGGAGAAATTAGGCAGGGACAGGCAAGTGCTGCCTCCATTTCCAGCCTCATCATGGTTCTTGGGCCATAATGAAGCCTGGCTGAGGGTAAGATGCCAAGGGACCACATCCTTCCAGCTTTCCTTCACACACACAAGCAGATGGTGCCATGGTGCTCCCTAATACTAGTTAATAAGCACCTACTGTATGTCAGGCCCTTCCTTTTCTTTGAGACATGGTCTCACTCTGTTTCCCAGCCTGGATTGCATGAATTGCAGTAGCACAATTCCTACTCACTGCAGTCTTAACCTCCTGGGCTTGAGCAATCCTCCCACCTCAGCCTCCTGATACGTTGGGCCAACAGGTGTGCAACACTACACTCAGTTAATTGTTTATTTTTTGTAGAGATGGGGTTTCCCTATGTTGCCAGGCTGGTCTTGAACTCCTAGGCTCCAGCGATCTGGCCTCAGCTCTGGCAGTGCTGGCATTACAGATAGGAGCCATTTGTGAGGCACTTTTCACCCTCACACTAACCCCATGGCACGGATGGAAAACAAGTTTCTTGAGTTAAAGTGATTTGGCAAGAAGGGCTGAGCTGGAATTAAGATTCTGCTCTTCCCAGTCAGGCGTGGTGGCTCACACCTGTAATCCCAACACTTGGGAAGGCTGAGGTGGGCAGATCACCGGAGGTCAGGAGTTCGAGACCAACCTGGCCAATATGGCGAAACCCCGTCTCTACTAAAAATACAAAAATTAGCCAGGTGTGGTGGTGGGCACCTGTAATCTCAACTACACAAGAAGCTGAGGCAGGAGGATCACTTGAACCTGGGAGGTGGAGGTTGCAGTGAGCTGAGATTGTACCACTGCACATTCCAGCTGGGGCAACAGAGCAAAGCTCCGTCTCAAAAAAAAAAAAAAAAATTCTGTTCTTCCCAACTCTGAAGGCCCTGCTCCCCTCACGGCTGCATCCTGCACTTTTTCCAGGCCCAGGTTAACAACAATGGGGAAGAGGTGAGAGAGATTTTTCTAACAGGGTAAACCCTGCTCCCAGCCCAACTCCACCATTTGGGGCTGCTCTTCTAGTCACATGATCCTTTGTCCCATTTGGCCCAGTTGATCTTGATCTCCTCCATTTTGTCCACATGGCTCAGAGGCAAGGGTGAGATTTTTCTCATTTCTCGTGGGAGAAAAGCAAGCTCTGCCAAGCCCAGAATTTCTGGTCTCTCCTGTCCCAGCACAAACCATTCACAGTCTTCCTGCTATTATTCCTGGTGCTGGGTTTTATTTCTAGGAAGCCTTCTGTCCCTCAGCCTCACCAGCCCTTGGCTTTTCAGCCTAGAAGCTCAGGCCATGTGAGGATTGCATGTTCAACTGTGGGCATGGGGAATGAGTGACTACACCTGGTTGGCATCCCATACCACACCCGGGGTAGTGGGGAGGCCAAGAAATGGGCTGAATACAGGCTCCGGCCTCTCTCTCCTTGCCCCCAAGGGCATTCTCTCCAGCAGGTGACTGGGCGTGACCACTGCAGTGCTGGTCTGAAACCAGTCAGTGGGTTCAGTGGGAGGGTCGGCTGCCGCCGGAACACCCCAGCCCTCTGTCGGAGCACGTCCATCTTTGGCGAAGTCACCCACTTCTCTCTGTTTTAACAGCATCTCTTCCCTTCATAGCCCTCAACCTGAATCTCTAAGACAGATGTTTAGATGAACTCTCAATGGTATCTTACATTTTTAAAATGTATTTGTATCTCCAAGGGTGCTGTTTCCTCCCTGAGATTGAAGGAAGGAGCCAGCTCTACCCGCAGCTTCTGTTCCCCTAGAGAGAAGGAGAGAGGAGAAAGGGCTTCTCAGGCCTCCGCCCTTGCACTCCATACCAACGAGTGCCAGGTTTGAAAGGAGAGGCTTTAGTTCCCCCCTGCCGGGGGGATAACAAGGAGCCACATTACTCAACCTCAGTAAAGCACTTCCCCAGTTATCAGCAGGGCTCCAGGTCAACGCTGGCTATTTCCGTCAAGTACAGAGCAAAGGCCAAGCTCCGTGGCTTACAACTGTAATCCGAGCACTTTGGGAGGCCGAGATGGGAGGATTGCTTGAGCTCAGCCTGGTGGATCAATTGAAACCAGCCTAGGCAACATAAGGAAACCCTGTCTTTACAAAACACACACACACACACACACACACACACACACACAGAAAGAGAGAGTGTGTGTGTCTCTGTTAGCCCAGGGTGAAGTGCAGTGGTGTGATCTCGGCTTACCACAACCTCCGCTTCCTGGGGTTCAAGCAATTTTCCTGCCTCACTCCCTAGTAGCTGGGATTAGAGGTGCCTGCCACCAAGCCCAGCTAATTTTTTGGTATATTTAGTGGAGATGGGGGTTTCACCACATTGGACAGGCTGGTCTCGAACTCCTGACCTCACCTCAGCCTCCCAAAGTGCTGGGATTCCAAGCGTGAGCCACCATGTCCAGCCCAGGATGTCATTTTTCAAGTATTTCCTCTCATTTTATTAGTGCCCAAGGGAAAAGCCAAAGCAGATGATAGGTAATTAAGAAGGTGGGGCTTTAGAACACACAGCGTGCCAGAACTCTAGTGTGGGTGGAACTTGATTCTATTGAGTCACCATAAGTAGACAAGAAAGGAGGTCCTGATAGGTGAAGGGGGTATAGCTCAGCGGTAGAGCATTTGACTGCAGATCAAGAGGTCCCTGGTTCAAATCCGGGTGCCCCCTTCCCGGATGTTTTCTCACTTCCAATGGAAAGTAAATGCTGTGAGTCACAGTGTCACCAGAAAAGATGAAGGAACTTTTAACGTTCCTCCCATATTCCAGCTCACCGCTAGGACAAAAAGCCTCTTTAGGACCTCCTGTGTCTTCAATTAAGACCAAGTCCTAGCCAGGCATGTTGGCTCATGCCTGTAATCCAAAGCACTTTAGGAGGCCACAGCAGGGGATCATGAGGTCAGCAGATCAAGGTCATCCATGGTGAAACCCCATCTCTACTAATACAAAAATGTGCCAGGTGTGGTTGGTGCGCACCTGTAATCCCAGCTACTTGGGAGTCTGTGGCAGGAGAATTGCTTGTACCCAGGAGGCGGAGGCTGCAGTGAGATGAGATCATGCCACTGTACTCCAGCCTGGGTGACAGAGACTCCATCTAAAAAAAAAAAAAAAAGAGCCAGCCAGGCACAATGGCTCATGCCTGTAATCCCAGCACTTTGGGAGGCCAAAGCAGGCAGACCACGAGGTGAAGAGATCGAGACCATCTGGCCAAGAGAGTGAAATCCCGTCTTCATGGCAGTTGTCACACACCCGCACCGGCGCAGGGCCCCAGCCCAGCTCAGGCACTGGCCGGGTCTTTGATGAACAGCTGTCACGGAAGCCCTCCCCACAGGCTCGGCAGTGATGCTTTTTGTCGTTATTGTTGCAGCTCTGTTCCAAGCCCACAACAAAACAGAGAGGCAGGTAGGTTATGGCACATGTCTGCTCAGCTGAGAAGTCGACCAGAGCTGGAGCAACCAGAAACTAAGGCAGGTGGTGTTAGCTCAAGCAGGACAAAACTTTTTAGTATGAGTTATCTGAGCGTGGAAAGGAAGCCTGGTGGGCAGCGAGTGTCCTTTTACTAAGTGTCTGGGTTAAAGCTGGGTGCTCTCTTGCTCTGGGTGCTGTCGCATTAATGGATCAAGCTGAGGATGACCCTAAATAATCTTTAAAGGCTCCTTTTCCCCAGATTCTGTATCTGCATCCTCACACATCTAAGCTATACTAATTGGCCGCAACAGACAAGGAAACTATAAGCCAAGAGAGAAAATACTTGCAGGAAAACATGACGGGAAATCAGTGGGCAAAGAGGAAACTGGTCTTCTCAACGACTCCTACCCTTCCCAGTACTCACAGAGCTCAGTGCACTGGCAGAAACGTTTGCGTCTCCCTCACAGAGCAAGCTTAGCACAGGGCAAAGCAGCGTTAAGCAGGATGGGCTGTGCCAGGGTGTAAGGGCATCGTGCCACACCATACCAGAACCTGGGAGTTGGGCCTCCAGTAGGCAGTGGCAATCTGGTCTGTCAGCCAGGAAGTCACAGCCTTGGTGGGTCCAAGGCTAAGCTCGGACACCGACTGAGCCATGAAGTTCATGCCGTCCAACAGGCGCTGGGCAGTGTTGTTGTTGTCCTTCAGAAACCCGTCATTTCATTTCTGAAATGAAAATGCAGGCTCCCGTCATGCTGAGAAGGGAGTGAAAGGAAGGAGGAAGAGGGAAGTCTGGTGAGTTGCAAACTCATTGTGGCTAACTCAGAACCATTAACTCCCTGGCAGGGAAAAATGCAGACGGACCAAGATCCCTCTGGCTTTATTCTCTTCAAGGTGACTATAAGACTTGACATGTAGCTGTTCGATTCAGGACTTACTAAGCCCAGACGTACAGCTGGTCCTCACACCTCACTGGGCAGACTCAATTACCCACTCGAATGTCCCACACGTTTCCTGCCAGTACCTTGACTAATACAATGTCTTCTATAGGAGCAACCTGAGGGGACTTTCTCCTCTCTGACTTGAAAGCCCAGGGGAAGTGCGGTTTCATTTTTAACCAGGTCGGGTTGCCAATGAATTCAGTAGGATTGGACCTCATGTTTTAAATGCCAGGGGATTTTCATTAAAAATCAAACTCTTGAAACTTGACCTTTTATGGTCATGAAATTCCACACCACTTAGCACATTAAGCAGCACCTGAAATGATGAGTGAACATCCTGATTAGTTTAACATAGCAAGCATCTGAAAAACGGGATCCTTAGGGACGTCTCTGAGGTTTCGTGATTAGCGTGAGCTCTCATCAGTACGGTATCTCTGTTGTCTTCCTGATTAATTATGATTGTTATCACTAAATCCGCTGTGAGTAAAATGGTGGAAATAGCCAAAGGCCATCCACCATGTACTCCATAGATGAACAGAATCAAAAGGGCACAAAAAGTCTGAATGAAACGACTTAGCTTTAACTCAGAGCTCCTTCTAAACTGGTGCTATTTAACAAAACCTTTGATTCCTCACCACCTTCTTTTCCAAAAGCACAAAGTCAAAAAGGAAACGAGGATGAAAGAGTGATGTGTCAGAAGTTTCATAATTACGTAAAAGTTCACCAGCCTTCCTTCCAAAAGCACAAAAAGTCAAAAAGGAAATGAGGATAAGAGAGTGATGTGTCAGAAGGTTTTATAAATACATGAATGTTTATTTACGCTAAATAAAATTATAATTTCCCCAGTGTTTCAGAGTTTCAAACTATTCCTGTCTTGGTTTTGTCCCTACCAAGCCCTGTTCTACAAATATTTACACAATCATAAGGCAGATCTATTTCAGGAAATTGAAGAACTGAGAACATTCTCCAGATAATTCACTGTAAATTATTATCATCAACAATATGTTCTAATTCCTAAACCTCTCCTCTCCTGAAGAAAATATTATATTTGGATGATGATGATGAGCCTCACCACCCCAGTCACATTCTGTTTCTTTGTGTCTGGGTAGATAATGAATACCGAGGACTTCCTCTTTTCTTTCTTTTCTTTTTCTTTTTCACAGTGAATAATTGTAGTATTCCTGTATTTTTCTGTGTGTGTGTGTGTGTGTGTGTGTGTGTGTGTGTGTTTTGTTTTTTTATTTTAATTGTACTTTAGATTCTGGGGTACATGTGCAGATCATGCAGGACTGTTGCATAGGTACATACATGGCAATGTGGTTTGCTGCCTCCATCCCCCGTCACCTACATCTGGCATTTCTCCCATGTTATCCCTCCCCTACCTCCTTACTTCCCCCCCCCCGGCTATCCCTCCCTTGGTGCCCCTCAACAGACCCCAGTGTGTGATGCTCTCCTCCCTGTGTCCATGTGTTCTCATTGTTCAACACCCCAGTATTGAGTGAGAACATGCAGTGTTTGATTTTCTGTTCTGTGTCAGTTTGCTGAAAATTACGGTTTCCAGATTCATCCAAGTCCCTACAAAGGACACAAACTCACCATTTTTTATGGCTGCATAATATTCCATGGTGTATATGTGCCACATTTTCCTTGTCCATTCTATTGTTGATGGGCATTTGGGTTGGTTCCAGGTCTTTGCTATTGTAAACAGGGCCACTGTGAACATAAGTTTGCATGTATGCATCTTTCTTTTATAATAGAATGATTTATAATCCTTTGGATATATACTCAGTAATGGGATTGCTGGGTCAAATGGAATTTCTATTTCTAGGTCCTTGAGGAATCACCACACTGTCATCCACAATGGTTGAACTAATTTACACTCCCACCAGCAGTGTAAAAGTGTTCCTATTTCTCCACATCCTCTCCAGCGTCTGTTGTCTCCAGAATTTTTTAATGATCACCATTCTAACTGGCGTGAGATGGTATCTCAATGTAGTTTTGATTTGCATTTCTCTAATGACCAGTGATGATGAGCATTTTTTCATATGATTGTTGAACTCATATATGTCTTCTTTTGAAAAGTTTCTGGGAACGATCCAAGATGGCCGATCGCTAACATCCCGGGATTGCAGCTCTCAGGGAAGGCGCGGAGAACTAGAGGACGCCACACTTTCAGACAAAGTCTGGTCACTCACGGAGCAGAAGATCCCCCAGTGGAGGAAACACACGGGTCGCCAGCGCGACTCTCGTGGTCGGCGCAGCACCTCGACGCGGCAGCGCTTGGCGCAGAGTAAACGGGACAGGTTCCCCTTCTGACCGAGGTTTGGAGCCCCGGGAAGGCAGAGTCGCCTACTACGGACACAAGAAGGAAGCCGGACAGGAGAATCCTGGGCAGAAAAGCACCATCAGTTTTAACGCCGCTGCTCTGGCCCTGGGAACTAACAACCTGGACGTCCACTCAAGAGACCTAATCTGAAAGTTGGTAATTTCAAAGACGACAGGAGGATAAATTTACAATGACGGGAAGAAACCAGCGTAAAAAAGCTGAGAATACTCAAAGTCAGAACGCCTCTCCCTCTAAAGATGATCACAGTTCCACATCAACAATGGAACAAGGCTTGATGGAGAACGAGCGCCTCCTGATGACAGAATCACTCTTCAAGGAATGGATAATAACAAACTTCGGTGAGTTAAAAGAACATGTTGTAGCCCAACGTAAAGAAACTAGGAACTTTGAAAAAAGGTTTGATGAAATTCTATTGAGAATAGACAACTTAGAGAGGAGTATGAGTGAATTAATGGAACTGAAGAATACAATACAGGAACTCCGAGAAGTATGCACAGGTTTAAACACTCGAATTGTTCAAGCAGAAGAAGGGATATCAGAGGTCAAAGTCCAACTTAATGAAATAAAACGTGAAGAAAAGATTAGAGAAAAAAGGATAAAAAGGAATGAGCAAAGTCTCCAAGAAATGTGGGACTATGTGAAAAGACCAAATTTACGTTTGATAGGTGTACCTGAATGCGACGGAGAGAATGAATCCAAGCTGGAAAATACCCTTCAGGATATTATTCAGGAAAATTTTCCTAAACTAGCAAAGCAGGTCAACATTCAACCCCAGGTAATACAGAGAACACCACAGAGATATTCCTCAAGAAGAGCAACCCCAAGGCACATAATCGTTAGATTCACCAGGGTTGAAACGAAGGAGAGGATACTAAGGGCAGCCAGAGAGAAAGGTCAGATTACCCACAAAGGCAAGCCTATCAGACTTACAGCAGATCTCTCAGCAGAAACTCTACAAGCCAGAAGAGAGTGGGGGCCAATATTCAACATCCTCAAAGAACAGAACCTTCAGCCCAGAATTTCATATCCAGCCAAACTAAGCTTCACAACTGAAGGAAAAATAAAATCTTTTATGAACAAGCAAGAACTCAGAGATTTTATTACCACCAGGCCTGCTTTACAAGAGCTTCTGAAAGAAGCATTACACACAGAAAGAAACAACCAGTATTAGCCTTTCTAAAAATACACCAAAAAGTAAAGAGCACCAACATAAAGAAGAATTTACACCAACGAATGGATAAAACAGCCAGTCAACATCAAATGACAGTAACCCTAAATTTAAATTGACTAAATTCCCAATCAAAAGACACAGCCAAAACCCAATGGCATGTTACATCCAGACCTGTTTCACATGCAAGGATACACAAAGACTCAAAACAAAGGGATGGAGAAAGATTTACCAACCAAATGGAGAGCAAAAATAAATAATAAATAAATAAAAAGCAGGAGTTGCATTTTTTGTATCAGATAAAATAGATTTTAAAGCAACAAAGATATAGTGGTAAAAGGATCAATGCAACAACAAGAGCTAACGATCCTAACACCCAGATAGGAGACTTAGATTCAATGAGACAGAAAATTCATAAGGATATCAAGGACTCGAACTCAGATCCAGTACAAGTAAACTTAATAAATATTTATAGAGCTCTCCACTTCAAATACACAAAATATACATTCTTGTCAATACCACATCACACCTACCCATAAGTTTAAATGAAACACTGATTGGCCATTATTAATACCCAATTTTTTTCAAAATAAAGCAATATTTCCATTTACTCTCCCTCTTTCTCTTCCTCTTTCTTTCTCTCCTTTACTTATTTTTTTTTTTCTTTCCTTCTCTAAAAAAAAAAAAAGAAAAGTTTCTGTTCATATCCTTTGCCCACTTTTGGATGGGTTTGTTTGTTTTTTCTTGTAAATCTGTTTCAGTTCTTTGTAGATTCTGGATATTAACCCTTTATCAGATAGGTAGATTGCAAAAAATTTTTCCCATTCTGTTGGTTGCTGGTTTACTCTAATGATTGTTTCCTTTGCTGTGCAGAAGCTCTGGAGTTTAATTAGGTCCCATTTGTCTATTTTGGCTTTTGTTGCCAATGCTTTTGGTGCTTTAGTCATGAGGTCCTTGCCTATGCCAATGTCCTGAATGGTTTTGCCTAGGTTTTCTTCTAAGGTTTTTATGGTGTTAGGTCTTGTGTCTACATCTTTAACCCATCTGGAGTTAATTTTAGTGTAAGGTGTCAGGAAGGGGTCCAGTTTCAGCTTTCTGCACACTGCTAGCCAGTTTTCCCGACACCTTTCATTAAACAGGGAATCCTTTCCCCATTGCTTGTTTTTGTTAGATTTGTCAAAGATCAGATGGTTATAGATGTGTGGTGTTGCCTCCAGGGCCTCTGTTCTGTTCCATTGATCTATATCTCTGTTTTGGTACAGTACCATGCTGTTTTGATTACTGTTGCCTTGTAATATAGTTTGAAATCAGGTAGTGTGATGCCTTTGGTTTTGTTCTTTTTGCTTAGGATTGTCGTGGCTTTGTGGGCTCTCTTTTGGTTCCATATGAAAGTTAAGGTGTTTTTTTTTTCTAGTTCTGCAAAGAAGGTCATTGGTAGCTTGATGGGGATAGCACTGAATCCATAAATTACTTTGGGCAGTATGGCCATTTTCACGATATTCATTCTTCCTAACCATGAGCATGGAATGTTTCTCCATCTGTTTGTGTCCTCTCATTTCATTGAGCAGTGGTTTGTAGTTCTCCTTGAAGAGATCCTTTACATCCTTTGTTAGTTGTATTCCTAGGTATTTTATTCTCTTTGTAGCAATTTTGAATGGCAGTTTGCTCATAATTTGGCTCGCTGTTAGTCTGTTATTGGTGTGTGGAAATGCCTGTGATGTCTGCACATTGATTTTGTATCCTGAGACTTTGCTCAAGTTGCTTATCAGTTTAAGGAGATATTGGGCTGAGATGTTAGGGTCTTCTGAATATACAAACATGTCATCTGCAAATAGAGACAATTTGACTTCTCTTTTCCTAATTGAATACCTTTTTTTTCTTGCCTAATTGCTCTGGCTAGAACTTCCAATACTGTATTGAATTGGAATGGTGAGAGAGGACATCATTTTCTAGTGCTGGATTTCAAAGGGAATGCTTCCAGTTTTTGCCCCTTCAGTATATAGGTTTTCTTGTTTTGAGATATGTTCCTTTGATACCTAGTTTATTGAGAGTTTTGAGCATAAAGGGCTGTTGAATTTTGTCGAAGGCCTTCTCTGCATCTATTGAGACAGTCATGCAGTTTTTGTCTTTGGTTCTGTTTATGTATTACATTTATAGACTTGCATATGTTGAACCAGCCTTGCATCCCCGGGATGAACCCTACTTGATCATGCTGGATAAGCTTTTTGATGTGCTGTTGCAATCGGCTTGCCAGTATTTTATTGAAGATTTTTGCATCTATGTTCTTCATGGATATTGGCCTGAAGTTTTCTTTTTTTGTTGAGTCTGCTGAGTTTTGGTATCAGGATGATGTTGGTCTCATAAAATAATTTAGGAAGGATTCCCTCTTTTTGGATTGTTTGGAATAGTTTCAGAAGGAATGGTACCAGCTCCTCTTTGTACGTCTGGTAGAATTCAGCTGTGAACCTGTCTGGATCTGGACTTTATTTGGTTGGTAGGCTATTAGTTACTGCCTCAACTTCAGCCCTTGTTATTGGTCTATTCAAGGTTTCAACTTCTTCCTGATTTAGGCTTCAGAGAGTGCAAGTGTCCAGGAATTTATCCATTTCTTCCAGGTTTACTGGTTTATGTGCATAGAGTTGTTTGTAGTAATCTCTGATTGTAGTTTGTATTTCTGTGGAATCTGTGGTGATATCCCCTTTATCGTTTTTATTGCATCTATTTGATTTTTCTCCCTTTTCTTTTTTATTAATCTGGCTAGCAGTTTGTCTGTTTTGTTTATCTTTTCAAAAAACCAGCTCCTGGATTTATTGATTTTTTGAAGGGTTTTTTTTGTGTGTCTCTATCTGCTTCAGTTCCGCTCTGATCTAAGTTATTTCTTGTTTCTTCTAGCTTTTGAGTTTTTGTTGTTATTCTTGTTGTTTTGATCTTGCTTTTCTAGCTCTTTCCATTTTGATGACAGGGTGTCAATTTTAGATCTTTCCTTGCTCCTCATGTGGGCTTCTATTGCTATAAATTTCCCTCTAGACACCGCTTTAAATGTGTCCCAGAGATTTTGGTACATTGTGTCTTCATTCTCATTGGTTTCAAAAAACATCTTTGTTTCTGCCTTCATTTCATTGTTTATCCAGTCAACATTCAGGAGCCAGTTGTTCAGTTTCCATGAAATTGTGCAGTTCTGAGTTAGTTTTTTAATTCTGAGTTCTAATTTGATTGCCCTGTGGTCTGAGAGAGTGTTTGTTATGACTTCCATTATTTTGCATTTGCTGAGGAGTGATTTACTTCCAATTATGTGGTCCATTTTAGAGTCGGTGCAATGCGGTGCTGAGAGGAATGTATATTCTGTGGATTTAGGGTGGAGAGTTCTGTAAATGTCTATCTAGTTTGCTTGTTCTAGGTCTGAGTTCAAGTCCTGGATATCCTTGTTAATTTTCTGTCTGGTCGATCTGTCTAATATTGACAGTGGAGTGTTAAAGTCTCCCACTATTATTGTGTGGGAGTCTAAGTCTCTTTGTAGGTTATTAAGAACTTGCTTTATGAACCTGGGTGCTCCTGTATTGGATGTGTATATATTTAGAATCCTTAGTTGCTCTTGATGCATTGATCCTTTTACCATTATATAATGCCCTTCTTTGTCTTGTTTGATCTTTGTTGGTTTAGAGTCCATTTTATCAGAGACTAGGATGGCAATTCCTGCTTTTTTTTTTTCTTTTTTGTTGCTCTCCATTTACTTGATAAATCCTCCTCCATCCCATTATTTTGAGCCTATGTGTGTCCTTGCATGTGAGATTGGTTTCCTGAATACAGCACACTGATGGGTCTTGACTTTTTATCCAATTTGCCAGTCTGTGCCTTTTGATTGGGGCATTTAGCCCATTTACATTTAAGGTTAATATTGTTATGTGTGAAAATGATCCTGCCATTCTGATGCTAGCTGGATGTTTTGCCCGTCAGTTTATGCATTTTTTTCATTGTGTCAATGGTCTTTACCATTTGGTATGTTTTTGGAGTGGCTGGTACTGGTTGTTCCTTTCCTTGTTTAGTGCTTCTTTCAGAAGCTCTTGTAAGGCAGGCCTGGTGGTAACAAAATCTCTCAGCAATTGCTTGTCCATAAAGGATTTTCTTCTCCTCACTTATGAAGCTGGATATGAAATTCTAGGTTGAAATTTCTTTTCTTTAAGGATGCTGAATATTGGCCCCCACTTTTTTCTGGCTTTTAGGGTTTCTGCAGAGAGATCTGCTGTAAGTCTGATGGGCTTCCCTTTGTGGGTAACCCAACCTTTCTCTCTGGCTGCCCCTAGCATTTTTTCCTTCATTTCAACCCTGGTGAATCTGATGATTGTGTGCCTTGGGGTTGTTCTCCTTGAGGAATATCTTAATGGTGTTCTCCATATTTCCTGGATTTGAATGGTGGTCTGGCTTGCTAGGTTGGGGCAGTTCTTCTGGATAATATCCTGAAGAGTGTTTTCCAGCTTGGATTCATTCTCTCTGTCACATTCAGGTACATCTATCAAACGTAGATTAGGTCTTTTCATATAATCCCATATTTCTTGGAGACTTTGTTCATTTCTTTTCATTCCTTTTTCTCTATTCTTGCCTTCTCATTTTATTTCGTTGAGCTGATCTTCATTCTCTGATATCCTTTCTTCTGCTTGGTTGATTCGGCTATTGTAACTTGTGTATGCTTCATGAAGTTCTTGTGCTGTGCTTTTCAGCTCCATCAAGTGGTTTTATTCCTCTCTAAGCTATTTATTCTAGTTAGCATCTCATCTAACCTTTTTTCCTGGTTTTCTTAATTTTCTTTTTCTTAGGTTCTTAGTTTCTTTGCATTGGGTTAGCACATGTTCTTTTAGCTCTGAGAAGTTTGTTATTACCCACCTTCTGAAGCCTGTTTCTGTCAATTCATCAGATTCATTCTCCATCCATCTTTCATCCCTAGATGGTGAGGAGTTGTAATCCTTTGGAGGAAGAGAGGCATTCTGGTTTTTGCTGTTTTTTTCTCCTTTTTGTGCTGGTTTCTTCTAATCTTAGTGGCTTTATCTACCTGTGGTCTTTGTAATTGGCGACTTTCAGATGGGGTCTCTGAGTGGATGTCCTTTTTGTTGATGATGAAGTTATTTCTTTCTGTTTTTAGTTTTCCTTCCTACAGTTGGGCCCCTCAGCTGCAGGACTGCTTGAGGTCCACTCCAGACCCTGCTTGCCTAGGGATCATGTGCAGCAGCTGCAGAGCAGTAAGGGTTGCTGCTGGTTTCTTCTTCTGTTACCTTCATCCCAGAAGGGTACCTCTCAGATGTTGCCCAGTACTCTCCTTTATGAGGTGTTTCTTTGGGTATACAGGTGTCAGGGAGCTGCTTGCAGAGACAGTCTGTCCCTTATAGGAGCTCAAGGGCTGTGCTGGGAGTTCCATTGTTACATGAAGAGATGCTGGGCAGGTACTTTTAAATTTGCTGCAGCAGAACTCATAACCACCTCTTTTCCCAGGTGCTCTGTCCTAGGAAGGTTGGCTCTATTTATAAGTTCCTGACGTGCTGCTGCCTTTTTTCATAGATGCCCTGCCCTGCACGGAGTAGTCTAGTCACAGTCTGCCAGTAGGGGTGTTGCTGAGCTGCCGCAGGCTCTGCCCAGCTGCTGTGTGAACTGCCTCAGTAGTGGTGGTCACCCTTCCCCCCACTAAGCTGGACTGTCCTGGGTCCAGCTGCACTTGCTGCAAAACTGAATCCAGAGAGTTTCAGATTGCTTGTTTTGTGGGGTGGTACCTGCCAAGCCAGAGTGCCTAGCTCCCTGTCTCTGCCCCCTCCCTTTCAGTTGAATGGGAGGCTCTGTCGCCCAGGCATTCCAGGTGCCAGTTGAAAAGGCCACCCAGATTTGTATGAGTTTCTGTGCACCAGCTGAAACCTCCATGCTGAAAACTCATGGCACTTTTTGGCCCAGGAATCTCCTGGTCTGTAGGCAGTAAAAATTTGTTTGGAAATGTGGTGGGCACTCACCCTTTGCACTGTTCTTGCTGGGAACTGTACTCTGGAGCTGTTCCTATTTGGCCCTTTTTCTGTCTCCTTCTTTTCTTTATAATGCAGATAAAATCCTAAAAGAAAATTCACACAAATATTAATAACAATTAACTATAGATAGTGGGATAAAGAGTTATATGTTTTTGGTCTTTTCAAAATTTTTAACTAGAATAATGTATCACTTTTCTAATAAGGAGGTAAATACCATAAGGTTTGTTTAAAGAAAAGTTCTAAGGCCCAATTCTCACTTAATTGGGGTTTTTCCATATGGACATATGACACTCAATTCCCTGGAGTTCATCTATAGCACTTTATCTTCACTCATGACAAAAGACCCCCAAGTCTTCGTATTTACAACCCTGAACTCTTTCTGCCATTTTTGACCAATTAGCCTTCTTCTGCATCCTGTCTGAATGGAATTTGCCTGTGAATTGTTTTTCAACCCACATATTTCCTCAGTGAGAATAAATGTAAGAAACTACCTTCCCCTACCCATGTATGAAACAAGTCCCTGAATATAAGACCTTAACCATCTGCATTTATTCAACACCTCCTGATAGAGTAATTGAGACAGCTTGGCAGATTCTAATCTGGTAACACTAGATTCTAGTTCTGCCTCTTGAAACCACAGAAGGAATAGAATACATAATTCTTCATTCCCTGTCTTCAAGTTCTGGGAAGCCTCTTAGGGTTAAACAGCTGCCACATTCCACCTCTAATATAGACACATGTAGTGGAAGGTAAAATGATCCCAATAGTGAGTCTGTGCTTGAGCATGGAAAAAATTTTAAAGTGTTTTGAGATCTTTCAGGATAGAAATATGCAGTCATTAATAGTTCCTAATTAAAAGAGATAGGTTTTGTTGAATTTGAAGCTTAAGCATTCTTCTAGATGGCCATACCTATAAGGTAAATGAAATGGAGAGAGGGGAAAAGACAGAAACAGATTCAACAAAGCATTAGACACCAAAAAGACTCATTCAGTTGATTAAAGCCTTTTTAAGTCAGCTTGCTTTGGTGTTGCCTAGGCATACTATTCTAGAAGAAAGAAGAAACTCATCTTCTCTGAGGTCTGCCAACATCCTTTAGGACTTGATAAGGTAACAGGGGTGAGACAGCAGGGTCTTACCCAAAGGGACAGTTGATAAATAATCTTCCAAGGGAGAACACTTGGAAACAAAATTGTCTTACACTTGTAAGACGTCCGTGTTGGACATAATAAGGTAAATAAGAACAGGTGAGACAGCTTCTCCATAATGCTTCCCATAGTTGGTCTGACGCACCCAATATGATTTTTTAAATATCTCGGAATACTTACAGATCTTAGGAATTACAATGAGACATTAGTTAGTAAGCCTATGAAGAGCAAAATTAACTTTTAAGTTTAGATATCATAAAAGGGGACTTTGATCTGCCTCAAGAATTCTGATCATTAGCCTAATAAGAGCTGGTAGCTATACCGCACTGCAAAAAAAAAAAAAAAAAAAAATCCCAAGAAAAGTAGAGTCTTGTCTCTAGTGTAAGTCAAATAAAATGTTTAGGCTTTTATTCATCTTTAAAAATAAATCTCTATTTAGAAATTCAGAATAGTAGCATCCAATGTTATATTATAAAAAAAATAAATGCTACCTAAGACCAACCTCTAGGTTAGCTAGAGGCCTCTCAAGATAGTACTACAGGAGTTGTGGGTCTAAAGGAGAGCATACAGAATAAAAAAAAAAAATTAAGAAAAGGATGTGCGTCCGGGCGGGGTGGCTCATGCCTGTAATCCCAGCACTTTGGGAGGCCGAGGCGGGCAGATTACAAGGTCAAGATATCGAGACCATCCTGGCCAACATGGTGAAACCCCGTCTCTACTAAAAATACAAAAAAATTAGCTGGGCATGGTCACTCACACCCATAGTCCCAGCTACTCGGGAGGCTGAGGCAAGAGAATTACTTGAACCTGGGAGGTGGAGGTTGCAGTGAGCTGAGTTCGCACCACTGCACTCCAGCCTAGTGCCTGGTGATGGAGTGAGACTCTCTCTCAAAAAAAAAAAAAGGATCTGCTCTGGACATTACCTTGTTTATAATCTCATGTGGATCATTTCACTTAAAACAAATTGTCTCTGCACGAGTATTGAGGTCTAAATGTTTATATGCTAAGTATGAGTATTCTTCCTATAACAGGTGATTTAGGCCAGAAAAAAAAATGCCCTCTGGTCCCAGATTATATATTTTGATTGTGTGGACATTCATTCTCACATTTTAAGGGAATAACATGGATTAACACTCAGAAATGTATAAAGATAGCTGACTTATGATTGTTTAAGGTTGGAGTACATGTCAACATTTTATTTTTTAAGTTTATCTTAAGATTAATCTCTGTAATTTTTACCTTTTGAAAAACAAATCTTTTCCTAATGGTTCTAGCTTCAAGTTGTATTAGATCACATAGACATCTGGCAATAGAAAGAACTACACTTTTCCCATAAAGGAAGATCAGGAAAAACCTCCCTGGAAATTGTTAAATTTCTAGGGAATGAGGCACCTACTTCTGCAAAGATTATCTGAGGTTTATAAATTTTTGCAAAAATTTACAGATTCAATGCTATTCCTACCAAACTACCAACATCATTCTTCACAGAATTAGAAAAAACAATTCTAAAATTCATATGGGACCAAAGGGGAGCCTGAATAGCCAAAGAAATTCTAAGCATCACACTACCTGAATTCAAACTATACTACAGAGCCACAGTAACCAAAACAGCTTGGTACTGGTACAAAAACAGACACATAGATCAATGGAACAGAATAGAAAAATTGGAAGTAAAGCTACATACCTATAATTATCTGATCATCCACAAGGCTGACAAAACAAGCAATGGGGAAAGGACTCCTTATTCCATAAATGGTGCTCAGATAACTATTAATAGCTAGGCATATGCAGAAGATTGAAACTAGACCCCTTCCTTTGACCATATATAAGAAGTAACTCAAAATAAATTAAATATTTAAATTTAAGACCTCAAACTATAAAAATCCTGGAAGGCAACCTAGGAAATATTCTTCTCATCATCCTTGGCAAATAATTTTTGCCAAGCAATTGCAACAAAAACAAAAACATGCAAGTGGGGCCTAGTTAAACTAAAGAGCTTCTGCACAGAAAAGAAACTATGAACAGTGCAAACAGGCAGAATGGGAGAAGATATCTGCACACTCTGCATCCAACAAAGATCTAATATCCAATGTACAGAGAATTTAAACAAATCAACAAGCAAAAAACAATTGACCCAATTAAAATATGGGTAAAAGACATGAACAGATAGTTCTCAAAAGAAGACATTCATGTGGCCAGCAAACATACAAAAAATAATGTTCAGCCTCATTAATAATCAGGGAAATGCAAATCAAAACCACAATAAGATACCATCTCCCACCAGTCAGAATGGCATTATTAAGAAGTCAAAAAAGAACAGACATTGGCAAGCCTGCAAAGAAAAGGAAGCATTTATACATTGCTGAGGGTACTGTAACTTAGTCTAGCTACCGTGGAAAGTAATCTGAAGATTTCTCAGATAACTTAAAACAGAGCTACCATTTGACCCAACAATCCCATTACTGTGTATATGTCTCAAAGAAAATAAATTATTCCAGCAAAAAGACACATGCACTCTTATGTTCACTGCTGCACTCCTTGCAATAGCACAGACACAGAGTCAATGGTAGATTGGATAAGGAAAACATGGTACATGTACACCAGGAATACCATGCAGCCATAAAACAAAATGAAATCACATCCTTTGCAGCAACATGGATGGCACTGGAGGCCATAATCCTAAAGAACTTAACAGAGGAACAAAAGCCAAGTATCACATGTTCTCAGGGAGATAAACATTGAGCACACAAGAACATAAATATGAGAACAATAGATACCATGGACCACTTGGTGGGACTGTAAAAAAAAAACAAAACTACCTATTGGCTACTATGCTCACCACCTAGGTGATGGGTACTATGCTCACCACCTAGGTGATGGGTACTATGCTCACCACCTAGGTGATGGGTACTATGCTCACCACCTAGGTGATGGGATCTGAACTCCAAACCTCAGCATTATGCAATATTTCCAAGTGACAAATCTGCAATTGTAATTTGAAAGTTGAATTTTAAAAAAGAGAGAGAGACATGAACTATACTTCTTAAAGCAACCAATAAAAATTAATAAAAATATTTTTAAAAAGAAATTTATGCAGGGAATTTGCGTCAATTTTTAAAAATTGAAAGCCTTGTCTTCATGGTAAAAAGAGAGATGCTAGCAGCAAGAGCAATTACAGTTAATTCTGACTCCAGATGGATTTCCAGTCTACACTGATAACTTGGCCACTTCCACTGTTCAGGTTCTTATATAAATTGTACAGATTTCCACAAGATGGACATAAACCACATTTAGGTGGAAACTAAGTAATTGACAGAGAGTTTCAACAAACCTCTAACTGGATAACCTTTTCTTTCTGATGCTATAGCCAAGAGGATATCAAAAAGGATTGAATCACAAGAGAAAAAGTTGCTAATTATGAGCACAAAATGTTCTTCATAACACATTGCCATGCAAATATTTATAAAATCCTCCTACTTCTTTAGAAAATAACATTTGAAGGGCCAGGCATGGTGGCTCACGCCTGTAATCCCAGCACTTTGGGAGGCCGAGGCGGGTGGATCATGAGGTCAAGAGATCAAGACCATCCTGGTCAACATGGTGAAACCCCATCTCTACTAAAAATGCAAAAAATTAGCTGGGCATGGTGGCGTGTGCCTGTAATCCCAGCTACTCAGGAGGCTGAGGCAGGAGAATTGCCTGAACCCAGGAGGCGGAGGTTGCGGTGAGCCGAGATCGCGCCATTGCACTCCAGCCTGGGTAACAAGAGCGAAACTCCGTCTCAAAAAAAAAAAAAAAAAAAAAGAAAGAAAGAAAAGAAAAGAACATTTGAATTAACAAAACAGCTCTGCATTAAAAGAGAAACCTTTCAGCATTTGTGAATATATGTAAGTTTGTACAACAGCTGGTTGGAAAATACATAACCAGAAATGTGCAAATGCAATCCATGGAATCCATGATGTTTTCATAGAGACTATTTTAAAACTGATCTTTGTACAATATGGAAGAAAATGAGAATTTTTAAATGGTCTCAATTGGTAAATCAACTGTATCGAAAAATTAGGCTTGCATAGGGCAGAGAGCAGCATGAACAAAAATGAAGCCTGAAAGCAGGTCACTAGATTATGTGAAACCAGCACCTGACAGTGGCAGAGCCATTGTACATTCCACACTTTCCACTTCTGGTTAAAGAAATGGAGACTAATTACTAAATTTAAATGAAGCCATGTTGGACTCATTCCTGACCTCCCTCCGTAGTATCCAGACAATCATAGGTTTTCCCAGATATCCCTTTACAGCCACTTGCATTATCTTTCCTTTCCTTCCTCTATGTCAGTTTTTCATCAGTCAGTATCTGAATTACCCAATGCTCTTTCTTATCTTGAATTCCACTGTAAACAAATCTTCCTTAAAAGCTGTGATTGCATTCGGTTTGCTGGTATTTTATTGAAGATTTTTGCTTCGATGTTCATCATAGATATTGGCCCGTAGTTTTCTTTGTTTAGTTGTGTCTCTGCCAGGTTTTGGTATCAGGATGATGTTGGTCTCATAAAATGAGTTAGGGAGGATTCCCTCTTTTTGTATTGCTTGGAAAAGTTTCAGAAGGAGTGGTACCAACTCCATTTTGCACATCTGGTAGAATTCAGCTGTGAACCTGTGTGGACCTGGACTTTTTTTGGTTGTTAAGCTATTAATTGCTGCCTCAGATCTTGTTATTGGTCTATTCAGGATTTCAACTTCTTCCTGGTTTGGTCTTAGGAGGGTGCAAATGTCCAGGAACTTATCCATTTCTTCCAGATTTACTGGCTTATGTGCATAGAGTCACTCGTAGTAATCTCTGATGGTAGTTTGTATTGCTGTGGAATCGGTGGTGATATCACCTTTACTGTTTATATCACATCTACTTTATTCTTCTCTCCTTTCTTTTTCATTAGTCTGGCTAGCAGTCTACCCATTTTGTTGATCTTTCAAAAAACTGGCTCCTGGATTTATTGGTTTCTTGAAGGGTTTTTGTGTCTCTATCTCCTTCATTTCTGCTCTGATCTAAGTTATTTCTTGTCTTCTGCTAGCTTTTGAGTTTTTTGATCTTGCTCCTCTAGCTTTCAATTTTGATGATAGGGTGTTGATTTCAGATCTTTCCTTGCTTCCATGTGGGCATTTATTGCTACAAATTTCTCTCTAGACACTGCTTTAAATGTGTCCCAGAGATTCTGGTACGTTGTGTCTTCATTCTCATTGGTTTTGGAGAACATCTTTACTTCTGCCTTCATTTCATTGTTTATCCAGTCAACATTGAAGAGCAAGTTGTCAGTTTCCATGTAGTTGTGCAGTTCTGAATGAGTTTCTTAATCCTGAGTTCTAACTTGATTGCACTGTGGTCTGAGAGACTGTTATGATTTCCGTTCTTTTGCATTTGCTGAGGAGTGATTTGCTTCCAATTATGTGGTCAATTTTAGAGAACGTGTGATGTGGTGCTGAGAAGAATGTATATTCTGTGGATTTGGGGTGGAGAGTTCTGTAGATGTCTAATAGGTCCACTTGGTCCAGATCTACATTCAAGTCCTGAATATCCTTATTGATTTCCTGTTTCTTTGATCTGTCTAATATTGACAATGGGGTGTTAAGGTCTCCCATTATTATTGTGTGGGAGTCTAAGTCTCCTCGTAGTTCGTTAAGAACTTCCTTTATGTATCTGGGTGCTCTTTATTGGGTGCATATATATTTAGGATAGTTACTTCTTCTTGTTGCATTGACCCTTTTCACATAAGAAAAACTTATCCATCACGATCAAGCAGGCTTCATCCCGGGGATGCAAGCCTGGTTCAACATACACAAATCTGTAAACATAATCCATCACATAAACAGAATCAAAGACAAAAACCACAATTGTCTCAATAGATGCAGAGAACTTCGACAAAATTCAACAGGGCTTTATGCTAAAAATACCCTCAAAAGACTAGGTATCAATGGAACACATCCCAAAATAATAAAAGCTATTTATGACAAACCCACAGCCAATATCACACTGAACTGGCAAAAACTGAAAGCATTCTCTTTGAAAACTGGCAATAGACAAGGATTTTCTCTTCTCATCAGGCCTATTCAATATAGAATTAGAAGTTCTAACCAGAGCAATCAGGCAAGGAAAAGAAATAAAACATATTCGATTAGGAAAAGTGGAAGTCAGATTGTCTGTATTTGCAGACAACATGATTGTATATTTAGAAGACTCCATCATCTCAGCCCAAAATCTCCTTAAGCTGATAAGCAACTTCAGCAAAGTTTCAGGATACAGAATTAATGTGCAGACATCACAAGCATTCCTATACACCAATAACAGACCAACAGAGAGCCAAATCATGAGCAAACTCCCATTCACAATTGCTGCAAAGAGAATAAAATACCTAGGAACACAGCTAACAAAGGATGTAAAGGACCTCTTCAAGGAGAACTACAAACCACTGCTCAAGGAAATAAGAGAGGAAACAAACAGATGGAGAAACACTCCATGCTCATGGTTAGGAAGAACCAAATCATGAAAATTGCCATACTGCCCAAAGTAATTCATAGATTCAACACTATCCCCATCAAACTACCATTGACCTTCTTCACAAAACTGGAAAAAACTACTTTAAACTTCATATAGAACCAAAAGAGAGCCTGCATAGCCAAAACAATGCTAAGCAGAAAGAACGAAGCTGGAGGCATCATGCTACTTGACTTCAAACTATACTACAAGGCTACAGTAATCAAAACAGCATGATTTTGGTAGCAAAACAGAGATATAGACTAATGGAACAGAACAGAGGCCTTGGAAGTAATGCCACACATCTACAACCATCTGATATTTGACAAACCTGACTAAAACAAGCAATGGGGAAACAATTCCCTGTTTAATGAAAGGTGTCGGGAAAACTGGCTAGCAGTGTACAGAAAGCTGAAACTGGACCCCTTCCTGACACCTTAAACTAAAATTAACTCCAGATGGATTAAAGATGTAAAAATAAGACCTAACACCATAAAAACCCTAGAAGAAAACCTAAGCAATACCATTCAGGACATAAGCATAGGCAAGGACTTCATGACTAAAACACGAAAAGCAATGGCAACAAAAGCCAAAATAGACAAATGGGACCTAATTAAACTCCAGAGCTTCTGCACAGCAAAAGAAGCAATCATTCGAGTAAACCAGCAAGCAACAGAATGGGAAAAAATTTTTGCAATCTACCCATCAGACAAAGGGCTAATATCTGGAATCTACAAAGAACTAAAGCAGATTTACAAGAAAAAAAAACCCATTCAAAAGTGGGCAAAGGATATGAACAGACACTTTTCAAATGAAGACATTTATGAGGCCAAGAAACACATGAAAAAATGCTCATCATCACTGGTCATTAGAGAAATTCAAATCAAAACTACATAGAGATACCATCTCACGTGAGTTAGAATGGCGATCATTAAAAAATCTGGAGACAACATATGCTGGAGAGGATGTGAAGAAATAGAAACGGTTTTACGCTGTTGGTAGGAGTGTAAATTAGTTCAACCATTGTGGAAGACAGTGTGGCGATTCCTCAAGGACCTAGAAACAGAAATTTCATTTGACCAAGCAATCCCATTACTGGGTATATATACAAAGGATTATAAATTGTTCTATTATAAAGACACATGCGCACATATGTTCATTGGGGCACTGTCTACAATAGCAAAAACATGGAACCAACCCAAATGCCCATCAATGATAGACTGGACGAAGAAAATGTGGGACATATACACCATGGAATACTATGCAGCCATAAAAAAAAAATCAAGTTTATGTCCTTTGTAGGAACACGAATGAATTTGGAAACCATCATTCTCAGCAAACTGACACAAGAACAGAAAACCAATCACCACATGTTCTCACTCATAGGCAGGTGTTGAACAATGAGAACACAAGAGCACAGGGAGGCGATCCACACACTGGGGTCTGTTGGGGGATGGGGGGCTAGGGGAGGTACAGCAGGTATCAGGGAGGTTGGGGAAGGATAACACTGGGAGAAATGCCTAACATAGGTGACGTGGGATGGAGACGGCAGTCCAGCATGGCATGTGTGTACTTATGCAACAATCCTGCAAGATCTGCACATGTTCCCCAGAACTTAAAGTACAACTAGGGAAAAAAAGAAAAAAACAGCTGTGATTGCACTGCTTGAAAACATACAGAGCTTTCTGGTAAATACTGCCTCAAGCCTAGCCTTCTGGATTCCTTATAACCAGTCTTACCTAATTCATCCAATAGTACTTTCCAGTAGTTGCCAACATACTTCCTCCAGTGGTAAAAAGTCGCTTCTGGGCAACGTGCCCTGCTCCTTCTCAGACACGGAGGCTTCTTTTTGACTTCTGCCTCATTTGTCTCACTTAATGCAGTTTCTCAACTGTTTTGCGAATGTTGTGAATTTCATTCAATTCATTCCAATAGACATAGATTCATCCTGGTAAGAAAAATATTCCAGATACAAGAGCAACAGTGTTCAGAGGTGGGGAAGAGAACTGTAGAGTGACCTCACATGGTAGTGGCAAAGCAAAATGCTACAAAAATAAGCAGTGGGGGGAGGGCGCAAGCATAGTGATTACCGAAGCTGAGAATTGTATGCCAAACTGTACTCATCTATCATTTAATTCTGTGCTTTGAATTTTAATTATGCATTTATACGTTCATATATTTTTTTCATCTATTTTTACAGAAGTACATGAATGTGACTGTTAACTGAACACACTGAATATTTGTAAGTCTCTCCCCCCATACTTTTTTTTTGGTTGGCTTCTCTTCACCCTTCTTTCCCATTTCTGTCCAAATTATCTTCATGCCCTCCCAGGAAGCCCATTCATTTGCTTCTTTTCTAGCATCGTATAGTCTTATAAGGCATATGTACACAAATGCATACACACATATAAGAAAATATTTTGAACATTGTTTTAACAAAAATGGAATCATACTATCTACATTTTTTCCCTACATCTTGTTTTTTAATCACACAATTCTTTACTTTTTAAAAAAGGCTTTGAGTAAACTGGCATAACTTTAATTTTTTGTTGTTGTTTTATACAGTTTGCCAGCTTGTGAATACATGATTTATTTGATCATACCTATAAGGGTGGTCACTGGTTTTGTCTCCATATTTTGCTCATACTAATGTCACTGCAATAAACACGATCTATCTTGATAGGATAGATTTCTGAACCGGAAATTTCTAGGTAAAAGAGTTTATGTATTTCTGTTTTAACTTCTGAAGGTAGGTCATAAGGCCTCCACCAGAAAAGAGTGTCTTTTTTCATACATCGTTTTCGGCAATTCTTATTATAGTTTTTTTAAATGTTTGCCTACCCAGCGGTCTAATGTGATATTTCATCATTATTGGAATTGTATTTCTCTGACTATGAGTGAGTTTTGGCATCTTTTCATAGGTTTGTAGAAATTTTGATTTGCTCTTAATTATCAGAATATTAAGGGTGAAAAGTTGAAACATATAAAAAGTACAAAAGTTAATGTAGGA
The DNA here is from genome assembly GCF_049354715.1 of Callithrix jacchus. Classification (NCBI taxonomy): domain Eukaryota; kingdom Metazoa; phylum Chordata; class Mammalia; order Primates; family Cebidae; genus Callithrix; species Callithrix jacchus. Next base: position 156,912,191 of record NC_133508.1, read on the forward strand.
GACATCAATGTAGCTACCCTTTAGATTTAATACTTTAACATTTTGTTTTACTTTTCTCACAGTCTTTAAATAAATAAAATGTTGCAAATATGGATGACACTTCCCCCTCTCCTACCAATCTTACTATATCTCATGCATTTTTATTCCTTACAGGAAATAACCAATAACTTGGAGTTGACGTGTATTCTTCTTTTCAGTGTTTGCATAGTTTTTATCACTCTGCTCGTCTGGGAATTACACCTTCTATCACTAGTCCTTTAGTACTTACCTTGCACTGTTAACATGTATATTTGACATAACAAAATTGAAAATCACTCTCTCTGACCCCCAGAAAGATGCAGGACTCTAAAATCCCTTAACTCTGATATCTTCTTAACATAGTTTGTAATTTTTTTTTAATTTGTGCTTTCTTTGATTTACCCACTGTTTTTATGGGCCTCATATGCTTCTGTTGTGCAACTCTGCTATCTTATCTACTTTTTTTTTTTTTTTTTAAATGAGATGGAGTCTCGCTCTGTAGCCCAAGCTGGAGTGCAATGGCACCATCTCGGCTCACTGCAACCTCCACCTCCCGGTCCCGGTTCAAGCAATTCTCCTACCTCAGCCTCCCAAGTAGCTAGGATTACAGGCACGAGCCACCATGCCCAGCTAATGTTTGTATTTTCTAGTAGAGACAGGGTTTCACCCTGTTGGGAAGTCTGGTCTTGAACTCCGGACCTCGTGATCCACCCGCCTCAGCCTCCCAAAGTGCTGGGATTACAGGCTTCAACCACCATGCCTGGCCCTTATCTACTTTTTTTTTTTTTTTTTTTTTGAGATGCAGTTTCGCTCTTGTTACCCAGGCTGGAGTGCAATGGCGCGATCTCGGCTCACCGCAACCTCCACCTCCTGGGTTCAGGCAATTCTCCTGCCTCAGCCTCCTGAGTAGCTGGGATTACAGGCGCACGCCACCATGCCCAGCTAATTTTTTTTGTATTTTTAGTAGAGACGGGGTTTCACCATGTTGATCAGGATAGTCTCGATCTCTTGACCTCGTGATCCACCCCCCTCGGCCTCCCAAAGTGCTGGGATTACAGGCTTGAGCCACCGCGCCCGGCCTTTTTTTTTTTTTTTTTTTAAAAGCTGCATACATACCAATGTTTTTGCACTTTGTTTTTTTTTATACCTTTGCCTTCCCTCTGGGTCCCTTTGTTTCTGAAAAACTATCTTCAGAGGATGTTTTTAGTGAGATCTGTGAATGCTCAATATTCACTCTTAAGACTTTCTTGCTGCATTTAATTTTTGCTTTATTCTTCATAAGACAGTGTTACTAAAAGTTATAAATATATTTTTCTTGGTCTTGTACAAATCTCATTATGCTTCTTCAAACAGAAGTTCACATCTGAAATTTTTATTCTGAACATATCTCAGCTGTGATATAACCTTTAAATATAACCTTTTTCTTATAAGGCAGGAAGGAGGCACTGGTACTCTACAACCAGCTCATACTGGCTTCCAACAGCTTTTTTTTTTCCAACGGCCACTCTCAGGGATTTGGCCAGCTGATTGTTAATCCATTAATATCTTCAAATGGACCTTGATAGAAATTTTCGCACCATGGAGGTTGGAAAATGCTACAAATGGAATGTCTCCCCTCTCACCTCTTCCCCAAGGGTGTTGTTCTAGAGGGAACCAACTCGTGTGCACAAATGAAACTGGCTACTATTGTTTTCTTGGCAAACGAGCCCCTGGGAGCCTGAACAGCACTTAAAAATCCTTCGAGGTGTGTCTCTTTTCTATACCCAGAAGGACATAGTGCTGACTTCACTCAGAGGGAAGAACCAATATCCTTTAGACTCGCGTCATCCTCTGGCACTGCAAGTGGAAGCAAAACCAAGGAGGTAAAAATCCATTCATCTTCCCCTCTCTTTGTCAACTCAGTTTAGGATCTTGTTTCTTTGACAGCATACCTGACCCTGGACCTACTTCCACTTCCCACTTCTCCCAGCTACTTTGAGTGTATCCAGTAAAACACTTGCATGCCCTTCTGCTCTCTTGGCACACTCTACTGCTGTCACCCCATGTGAGCACTTGGGATAGTTTCCAGACAAAGCCCCCGACTTTAGCGCACAGTTCCCTCCTTCAACTGGGCTCTAATTGAGTCCAACACTTTCTTTCTGCAGTGTGCGCTGGACAGTGCTAAGTGCTGTCATTTAAGGGGCCTCAGGTGCAAGGGCTGGGCTTTCCAAACCCCATGCTGTCATCTGCCCACCTCCCACACTCACCAATCGACCTACACTGCCAAGGTTTCCTAAACTAGTCTCTGAAGTCAGGGGTATTTGTGGATTCCCCTTGGAGACTATCCCATCCTAAGAATGATGAAAGGGTTAAGAAGAAACCAACGTGAAACGATACCAATAGGTGTTGGCAGAACCGCCTACGGAAAACACCAAGGCTGTGTTTTACACAGAATCCATGGCCATTCGCCCCCTTTGTCCTTCTTCTATTGCTCCCAATTTCCCTCTCTCAGCCTCTACCTCTTTTCCCACTTCCCCCACCCTGGAGAGCTGGTTCCAATTGCAAGGCCATTCCTGCTACAATCTCTGGCAACTGGAGTGAAAGGTGCGGACAAAGAGGCCCTCTCCACAGCTCCCTTTTCACAAGAAGCATGTATCCAATTAAAGGATTTTAATTAAAATGCTTTCTGTAGCATCCTGTTTCTCCTCATTGTTATAAATTAAACTTGACATTCTCTGATTTAACAGGTGGGTGAGATTATTCTGAAAGCTGCCAGATGAGAGGAAATAGAAGCTGAGCTGAAAGCGGCTGTGTGCCTGGGAGTGTGTGTGTGTGTGTGTGTGTGTGCACGCGCGCCACACAAGTGCACAGCTATATGTGCATGTGTTTGTCTTTAAATTGGTTTTAAATGAGAAAGTTGCAATACAGCCAGTGGAACACCGAAAGAAAATAGAACCACAATCCAAAAAATTAACATTTCATGCAGCAGCCTTAAAATCTCAGCCAGTAGTGCCCATTTGCACATTTCTCGTTCGTGGCATTCCTTTCCGAAGCATCAGCTAAGGAATATTTGTAACCTCCATTTGTTCTCTTAAATGAAGTTTCAACTCGTATTACTCATGCAAAGGAATAGATGAATGTTTCTGCGTTGACGATTTAAAGTCTCAGTCATTACAGATTTCACCTCCTCAGTGCTTTAGACAGTCAGTAGCCAACTTAAATGCCCCAAGGAGTTCTCACAGACTGTGCATTACACCTTTTGGTATAAACTGGCCACTTCAAGGGCTTCTTTTGTTCCATATAGAGTACTTTACTGACAAATTCTATACCGGTAGGGTATTAGCTAAATTCCGTGCTGTTGCTCATGGGACAGGTTCTCCCTCCCTGAACCTCTTTTTTCCAGAACTATCTATTCCTTCCAGATTCTGCTTTTTTTCTCCCCCATGACATTATCCCTAACCACTCCAGCACGAAGTTACTGTTTTAAATGCCTACCGTAGGGATGCATTCATTCAACGGGATCAAGCAATGTTGACAGCAGTGAGCAAGAAGAAAATGAACAAACATAAAGCATTTTTAGTGGCAGATACACACCAAGAAGAAAAATAAAGCAAGTCGAGGTGGACAGAGTGTTGTTTGCATTTTCACTATCTCTATTATTATTTAAAGTTTTCTTATTGATGCTCCATTTCTTCAGTCGGTCTGCTATTTCCCTGAGGATGAGAATTATGTCTAACACCTTGGAGTAATGATCAAAATATTTAATAGCTAGTACATCAGAGGCACCGACCAGTGAGAGTGGAGCTCAGCCGTTCTAGTGCGTCTCAGTTGGGTATCAGCCCCGTAATCAGCCCAGGTGACATTACGCAATGTATTTTGATCCAGATACTGATTTGATAATAACACTTGGTTTCTCATATTATGTACACAGTACTCTAGTGCTCTAAAAGAGTCGATGCATTTTAATCAGAGAGTCTCACTTAGTTTTAGAGAGTAAGCAGGTTAGGTACTCTTCAAACAGGACAGTTACCACAGGTCAGTCTAGGTGAATTTTTTGGTCAGTCTTAACAACTCTTTGGATCTCCTATCCACACAGGACACATTTTCCAACAAAAGCAGGTCTTTCAAAAGCGTATTTGTCCTGAGAAAGTTCTAAAATCGCAGATTTACTGTTTTAGTCCCTACGGGAAAATGCGTTACTTTATACTGGAAAGATCGTGCATTTTGGGTTTAAACTACAATCTGCCTCAAGAATTTAGCCTGGTTAAGTAACTTGTCTTTTCTTTTTTCTTTTTTTGAGACCGTTTCACTCTGCCACCCAGTCTGGGTTGCAGTGGCGCAATCTCGGCTCACTGCAACTTTTGCCTCCCACGTTCAAGCGATTCTCCTGCCTCAGCCTCCTGAGCAGCTGGGACTACAGACGCCACCACGACACCCAGCGAATTTTCGTATCTTTAGTAGAGATGGGGTTTCACCATATTGGCCGGGCTGATCTCGAACTCATGACCCTGTGATCCACTGTCCTCGGCCTCCCAAAGTGCTGGGATCATAGGCGTGAGCCACCGCACCCAGCCGGTTAATTAACTTTTCTAAGGTTCAGTATCCTTAATTGTAAAGTGGAATGGAAAATACCAACCTTGCGGTGTTGAAGAAGATAAAGTGAAGTGAGAAAATCGCATGGTACCTCCCTGATACAAAACCGATGCTTTGTGAATGGTACCATTATAGTTGCAGTGATCAGCCACCAGTATCTGGTCCAATCACACGTGTTCAGATCATAAAGTATATAGATAGACTTGCCTTCACATGCTGATGGATACCTGTATATGGCTTATATCACAAAGTGCTTAGGGTTCTACTCTTACCCTGTTTCCACCACTTTACATCCAGGAAATATGAGAGGTATCTACACCTCAAGTGTAGTAAGCATCTCTACTAAAATGCAAGCTTCCTAGGACATGAATCTCTACTTCCCTGTCTTCTGTATCTTCACTTCGTCTCACTCCACTTCTACATGGTTCCTGGCATGAGGCTCCACCCACGGGAGGAAGCGTAACAGGGAGCTGGAGAAACAGAGAAGAGTAATAAAAATAATGGAAGAAGGGTGTAAGGGAACTGGATAGTTGTGAAGACTTAAGATAGAATGAAAGGGGACATCCTAGAAATCTAACGAATCCTAAGGCCATCCACGGAACACACACTTTCCTTAGAACACAACCGCCTGAAGCTAGAAAGAGGTAATCTGGAAGGGAATAAATAAATGAGTCATTTGCCGTGACTGATGTCATGATTGTGGAACTCATCACCCCCAAGATGTGAAATAAGCTGAAACTATAAACGGCTACACAAATGAGTGAGGAAAACCCACGGAAGATGGACCGACCATAGGATTCGTTCCAGGAAATCGGAAGAGCTGAAGTTCAGTAGCAACCAACAACAAGCATTTACTGAAGTCTCTCTGTGCCACGAGCTGCGCTACGTGCAGGTGGAGAAGCAAAGAGGTAAAGAAAAGGTCCCAGACCTGAAGGACCTTAAAAAGCAAGAGAGAAGAGACATGCCCGCAAGTGGCCATAAGAACCTGCAACGATGAAGTGCTATAAAAAATGAGAACACATGGACACAGAAAGGGGAGCACTAAACACTGGGGTCTATTGGGAGGAAAAGGGGAGGGCCAGTGGGAGGGGGTGGTGGGGAGGGATGGCCTGGGGAGAAATGCCAAACGTGGGTGAAGGGGAGAAGAAAAGCAAAGCACACTGCCATGTGTGTTCCTACGCAACTGCCTTACATGCTCTGCTCATGTACCCCAAAACCTAAAATCCAATAAAAAATTAAAAAAAAAAAAGAGGAGAGAGAGCTACACCTTCTGTCTGAAGGATCCGAAGAAAAGGTAAGCATTTGAGATGCGCACTGAAGAAGGAGTAGAATTTGAGCAGTGAAAACCAGTTAGAGTTGTGGTCACTGAGAGGGAACATAGGCCCTGGGGCAGAAAGACTGAACTAGGATTGACATGCAATATAATGGGGCCCAAATCCTTTTTACTCCGGGGCCCAACAATTTCTTCCCACCCACCCTATTTGGTAGAAGCAGGGAGGGTAAACAGTGGAATACTTAAGGCATGGGTAAGTACCCGAAAAGTATTATTTGTGTCTATCAAATGATAGAGGAAGGAATGTTGAAGACGATACTATCTACCATCTCTCCTTGCTCCAAATGTCCCTTGATCTGTTTTATACACTACTGTTGCCTGAAAGGAGTGAGCACCGTGTACAACCACTCCGCCCCGCAATATACTCACACAATACACTCCCGTGTCTGTGAGGCTTAAAATTTGGCCCGCAAGCAGGAAGAAGCATGCTCTGTAACTTGCAAACTGGAAAAGAAAAGCCAACATTGTAGAGTCCACAGGCAGACAAAGAGCTAAATGAGGAGTGCACATTAGACGTGTCAACACACAAATAGTTACATGCTTACGATACATGATGCACACTCTTCAGAAAGTGAGGACATCAGGGTGCAGTGAGGGACGGGGGAGGGGACATAAGAAAGAGTTTCCACCCCTCTCTGAGGGAGAGGTAGAAATTTACCTCAAATGCCACATTTGGTTTCTCAAATCATTTCCCAGCACCGTCTCCTACCCGATCCTGATCTAATATGAACAATGTATCTATGTGACGTGAAAGTTCTGACAGGTAAAATGCACAGCGAACTATGGGAAAGCCCCAAAGTTAACAGAAAGAAGGTTTGATTTTCACATAGAGCCACATTGAGAAATTGTATTTTATTCCTCAGTAGAAGGAGAAAACCAGGTTCCTTCAGCATAATTTCTCCAGTTCTTTTCTTTGCCCAAGCAGGTTCACCAACACAGGGTGCCCAAGCATGGTATCAACCACTGCTGCCTTTCACACTTAGAATATAAACCTGTTTTTATTCTGGGGTACCTGCTAATAGAATCTCAGGGAAACAGAAAAGAATAATAATATTTCCTCCTGCTGATTCTCTCGCTGCAATACAAGTAGGGCAACGAACTTTCCTGGCCCGGGACAGAGTCTTAGCACTGAGAATCCCACATCCCAAGAAAGCCATTAGTTTCAGGTAAAGCAGGAAAGTTGGTCACCATATCAGAACAAACCACGTGAAGTCCTGAGCTGCCACTGAGCACGTACAGTGGGACTGGGGGGTGCCAAGGACATGGTAAGTGGAACAACACAATAAGCTACCTACCTATCTCACACTTTTACAGAGACCTAAGTCATGATGAAGAAGAGCTTTAATCCATTTTTTGGTTTAGACTAAAAAATATGAAAGTTCAAAAATGGGTATAATATCTCTCAAAATTCCTTTATTCTGGATAAATTAGGATGCTTCGAATTAAAATAATCTAAAATAAAATCCAGATTTTGTTTCATTTTGGTTGTTTCAGATTGAAAACAACTAGCCTTTGTGGTGAAATACTGAAGCTATGGAAAATGTCTTAGGGAAATGTTGACCTGTTAAAAAAAAGTTTAAAAGTTAAAATATAATTTCTCAACTGTAAATTTTACTTTAAATAAATAGGAAAATGTGAAAGAATTATTCTAACTAAATGCAGACAGCAAAACTCGTAGCTCCTATGGAGCTTCCAGCTCATAATCAAAGAGAACAGTCTGCACACGGAAGCATAGAACAAGCACTATTAAAAAGGAAATTTAGTCTCAGACAAATGACAAGCAATAAAAGATAATTAATATATCTTATTCTTAAAAAAATGTTGCTTTGTAGATTGGTTACATCAGAATTACTAGGAAAACTTGTAAAGGACCAAAGTTCCCCATCCCAATTCTAACAAACACTGATTTATTTGTGCATAGAGCAGAGAATCTTATTTTAACAAGCATTCTAGGTGATTTGGATGAGCAGCTGGTTTTGGAAACACTGATACAGGCAATTAAATGGTTTAGGTTGGCAAGTTTACATGGATTATTCTCCAGCCTCTTGTCAAGAAGCAATAGGAATTTATGGCCAAGTGATTGAGTTCTCTTAGGATATAGCAGATCCTAACAATCTGGAATATAATCTTGGCTCTGTCGCTTTCTAGCTATATGATCTTGGACAAGTAAGTAAACTTTCACCTTTATTTTCCCCTTTAATAATGGAAATAATAGTAATCTCCCAGAATTTACTTATTTGTAAATAAATACATGTCGTATTCTTAGAAAAGTGCATGCCAAATAGTAGTGCTCAATACACGTGGCTAGTTTTTATTAATGCTAAAACAAATAACGGAAGAGAGCTGGTAAGCACTGTCAATGATTCTGCATAATTTAGCACATGTAAAAGGTGGCAGAAGGCTAGAGATAACTATACTAACTACTCTGCAGGAAAGAGCAAAACGATGCTTTCCAGAAACTTCATTGATTTCTAACAAAGTTTTCCAGCAGATGTGTGCACTGCTTATTGTGAGTACTGAGGGAAATAAATCACTACAAGAAGGTGAATAATGTGTAATGTGTAAACTTTCTTTCAAATATTTAAGTTTCCATTAACAGTGTTTCTTTTTTTTTTTTCTTTTTTTTACTTCAGGAAGCTTTCCCTAACATCTTTTTTCCCCTAGCAAGTGGAAGCTTAAGGGAGTGGTATTCAAGATGAACATATTCAGAACAGAACCCTTAATTCTCCCCACGTACCACCTAACCTGACTCTATCCCAGCCTCCTTCATCCCAGAAATGGTGCCACCATCTATACAGAAACCTGGTATATGAGTCTGTTTTCATGCTGCTGATAAAGGGGTACTCTTACAAAAGAAAGCAGTTTAATGGACTTACAGTTCCACGTGCCTGAGACGGCCTCATGATCATGGCGGAAGGTGAAAGGCATGTCTCACATGGCAGCAGACAAAAGAGAGCTTATGCAGGGAAACTCTCATTTTTTAAAACATCAGATCTCATGAGACTTATTCACTATCATGAGAACAGCATGGGAAAGACCCGCCCCTTTGTTCAATTATCTCCCACCAAGTCCCTCCCACAACATGTATGAATTCAAGATGAGATTTGGGTGGGGACACAGTCAAACCATATCACCTGGGAATCATCTTGATCCCTAATTCCCACACAGACACATGTGCAAAACATCAAATAAGCTGCATAAATTCCACCTCCAAACTATATCTTGATTTTATCTACTTGCCTTCATCCTGACTGTTACCACCTTGGTATATCCCACGACTCTCTGTCATCTAGAATCTCACAATAGCCACCTAACTGCCCTCCTCATTTCCTCTTCCAGTCCCTACAAGGTATTCTCCACGCAGAAGCCAGAGTGGGACTTTTAAAATATGTTTCATGTTACTTCCCTGCTTAAAACCCTTCTAGGCCTTCCATGATAGTTAATTTCATGTGTTGACCTGACTGGGCCAGTAAGTACTCAGATTTTTGGTTAAACATTATTTATTGGTGTCTGAGGCAAGGGCAGTGTTTCTGGATAAGACTAACATTTGGATGAATAGACTGAGAATCCATTTGAGCTGCTGTAACAAAATACCGCAGAGTAGCTAATTTATAAACAGTAGAAATGTGTATTATATAGCACAGTATCACGCAATATTACCATGTAACAAACTGTACATACACCTCCATATCTAAAATAAAAGTTGATTTAAAAAAAAAAAAGTGTATTGCTCACAGTTCTGGAGACCAGGTAGTCCAGGATCAAGATGTCAGCAGATTGTGTCTGGTGAGGGGCCATTCCTCATAGACAGTGCCTTCTTGCTGCACCCTCACATGGCAGAAGGGAATAACCAGCTTCCCCGGATCCCTTTAGAGAGGTGCTAATTCCATTCATGAGGACAAGTTCTCATGACCAAAAAACTTCCCACTTCTTAATATTATTCCATTGGGGATTAGGTTTTGATATATGAATTTTGGGGGAACATGAGTCAGAATGATGGTTTCCAACTTCATCCGTGTCCCTGCAAAGGACATGAACTCATCCTTTTTTATGGCTGCATAGTATTCCATGGTGTATATGTGCCACATTTTCTTTATCCAGTCTGTCTTTGATGAGCATTTGGGTTGGTTCCAAGTCTTTGCTTTGCAAACAGTGCCACGATAAACATAGGTGTGCATATGTCTCTATAACAGAATGATTTATAATCCTAGACACAGGGAGGGGAACATCACACGTTGGGGCCTGTCAGTGGGTGGGGGGATAGGGAAGGGATAGCAGGGAAAAGGGGGTGTTGGGGAGGAATAGCAATGGAAAAATACCTAATGTAGATGATGGGGTGATGGATGCAGCAAACCACCGTGACACATGTATCTATGTAACAAACCTGCATGTTCTGCACATGTACCCCAGAACTTAAGGTATAATAAATAAATGTTTTTTAAAAACCTGAGTAAGAAAGAACTCTTTTGCTCTGGATGGCTGTCTTTGGGCTGGGATATTGACTTTCTCCTGCCTTGAGACTCAGAATAAGACTGGAAATTACATCATTGCCCCTACTGGCTCTCAGATTCAGACTCACACTCATTCATACATCATTTGCTTTCCTGCTGCTCAGACCTTGGAATTTGGATTGAAACTGCACCACTGTCTCTCCTGGATCTGGACTTCTCAGCCTCCATAATCCTGTGGGTCAATTCCTTATAATTAATCCTCCCCACCTATAGATACAGACACACACACACACACACACACACACACACACACATCGCTCACATCCTATTGGCTCTGGTCCTCTGGAGAACTCTGATTGATATACCTTCCCATTGCACTTGGAATACTAAGTCTAAATTCCTTATTAAAGCCTGCAAGTCTTATATAACGTGCCCCATTCACCCCTGTCCCCAGTGACTTCTCCAATCCAGTTTCCTGCCACTCCGCCTTCCTCACGCACACCAGCCACACTGGCCTTCTTTCAGTTCCTCAGCATGTAAATCTCACCCCGCAGCCTCTGAGCTTACTGTTTGATCAATTCAGAGAAAAGATTGCTCTTCCCAGCTTTTTACATGATGGGTCTCTGTCCATCGCTCACATCACAGTTTAAATTTCTCTTAACAGACAAGTCTTCTCTGACCAGTCCTGCCATATCTAAAACATGATCCCTCATGATCTATATAGCTGTGCCCTGTTTATTAGCTTTGCACTGCCAACACAATTTCCGGCAGCACAAGAGCAGAGACCATATCTGCTTTACCCAATAATACATCCCAAGCACGGTGTCCAGCTTGTGGTGGATGCTCAAGTGTTGCATAAATGAACATATGAAAAAGCAGGTGAACACACAGCCAAGCAACCATCCATACCCAGAGACTCTACCAAAGCTTATGTTTTATAATGATCCAACATAGGTAAGGGTTTTTTTCAGGCAGGAGTAATATGGAATAAAATATTTCATCTTCCTAGTACAGTCTCATGAAGCATTAAGGGGAAGCAGCTCATGAGATACCCCTGAAATCTCAGCATAGAAAGTGGCCTTTTACTTCTCCAGAGGCCCACCGTATGAGCATTATTTAATTTGAATGTTTTCTGTCTTCTTTTCTCTTCACTGCACAGGGCTCAGCCAGATTCACAAACGGTGTTAACCAGATTGGCCACCAGTGAAATGTTTTGAAGGAAATTAAACCACCACGGAGTAGGATGATACTTAATGCAACCAACACTTATGACTTGTGGCATCAGGATAAGCAGTGCTGGGAGTGGGTGAGGCCGATGTCGGTAACTCAGCTGAATAAAACCCCACATATGCCAGGGATTCATTTACTCCTCCCAACAAAAGCTACACAAGGGTTGCTGGCCAGAAGCCAGAGGGGCCGATGGGACTTCCACACCCACTCACTACTTCCCAAGCTCAGGTCTCTGGCCGAGGTGCTAATGAGCAGTAAAAAGGCCAGAAGGTGAAAAAAAGGAGGGGAAAAGAGGGCTTGGATTATCCACGACCTGTGTAATCAGTCCCTGAAGATTTGGTTTAACTAGATTTGCAGAATCCCCTTTCTACCCAAGAGTGTGTGAGAAACTCAGAGGAGATGCTGAAGTACCAGGAATTGAGACATGGCCTAGTTAAGGGTGTGCAAATATTGATGCAATTTCCATAAAAAGTGCTTTGTGGGGGCCTGAGGATGGTATGGAGTGCCGGTCAATAAGAACTCTCTGGCTGAGGAGGTTTTTATAGCTCATTCAGCCACAAAAACTAGTATGACATATTTGGGCAAAGGTTTCTGGAAACCACTTCCCTTCACCGCTCCCATAGCTTTACTCTGTGTCCTTCCTCTTCAGAGAAGGAGTTTGGCAAAGGAGAACACGCAAAGTAGTAAAAGCAGGTCTCCAAAGGTTGCAAAAAGCTTTGACTTGTACAATCTGCAGATTTCCGTGGTCTAAATACAGGATTTTGAACTACCAATGTGATGTCAGGGAAGGCGGAATTGCAAAGAGATGTGCAGAATCATGGTGGTGAGCTGGTCTCGCTGGCTCTGGCGTCCCACAGATGTGCACGTGAATTCTGGGAGTCACACGTATTCAGCTCCAATCTGCGCCTGCCTCTGAGAAGCTATGTGACTTTGGGCAAGTTACTTAACCTCTCTGAGCCTTATATTTCTCATCTTTTAAATAGGAGTAGTACAGAATAAACAACTATTAGTAAAAACATAGGTTAAAAGAAAACAGTGCTCATCAAATCGTAGAAGATGGAGATACTACTAATGATGATTAGCTTCAGCTAAACTATCCATAGTTATTGTAGGGAATTGATGGGTATCCAAGAATTCCTGTATTAGAAAGACTCACTGAAACTCCAGCAAGCTTACCTGTTGTAGTACAAGGGCCAGAATTCTGAGCATGTTTCCTGAGAAGGAATTGGAGAAAGAAAAAACTATAGCTTCTTCCTAGAAATATACTTTGGATTTTTATAACAAGAATTTATTTATGTTTTAAATGTGTGATAATTTTTAGTTTTTAAGAAAACCTATGGAGAGAAAATCCAGAAGCAAGGCTTTCAGAGTAGTAGAAATAAGCATTGAGCTTTAACATTGGCCAAGAACAGAACATTATTTACAACTCATTTGCTGTGATCCTCTAATAGAGGCCAAGATAGAATTCCTGGGAAAACTGTATTGGAAACAGTGGTATATCTAAGAGGTAGACTCAGAGGATTCCTAAAGTTAATTTTTACAAATGAATAGGGGATGTGCACTTCAATGGAAATTGTAAAGTAATAAGAAGAAAAACAAAAATAAAAAAGTAATTACCACAAAACAAGTAAACAAAATTTAGCTTGAGAGCTACTCATGGTAGAAAAAGTATCAAGATAGTGCTAAGTGAAATGCAGTAACCGTCCTGTCTGTTGACCTGTTTATATAACAATAACTCATGGAGATTAGAAAACCGTCATAGTGTCTGTATAGTGTCACAAAATGAAGGAATCAAGAAGGTAGATTATAGTGGGTAACAGCAATGTAGCTAAAACCTCTTACATTACACGATTTCATGGGCCCCAGAGTCTATGAACAGACATTTCACAGTGGGGAAGTCAGATCATCCTCACTTGCATGTGAATCGCTAAAGGTTGACAGAGACCACGTTCATGTTCCTTGTGATGTGGCATCATGTAAAATCTCTGGAGTGTCCTGAGACGGGATGCGCCTGAATGCCATCATGATCCAGCTTCTTCATCAGTTCCTGCGTTACGGTAGCTCCTTTTGGATCAAGGCGGGAGACACCGCCACCACTGTCTGGATACCTTTTCACTCCCCTGCATCTGAACAGTGACGTCAGTGTCCGAGCCTCAGGTGTCTGTACGGCTCCCAAGACCCTGATCAGAAACCTGGGCAGGAAGCCATAGCAGAAACTCTTTGGACCGGGCTCAGAAAAGTACTTCAAAGCAGGGGTTTAAGGACAAAGGAGCCTGCAAGGAACAAAAGAAGCCAAGACTCGGCCTGCTCCAGGTGCTGGAATGTGTTTACATGTGTGTGCTGGGGGCACCACCTTTCTGTAGACTACCGTGTTAGTCCGTTTTCATGATGCTCATAAAGACGTATCTGAGACTGGGCAATTTACAAAAGAGAAAGTTTTTTTTTTTTTGTTTTGTTTTTGAGACGGAGTTTCACTCTTGTTACCCAGGCTGGAGGGCAATGGCGCAATCTCGGCTCACCGCAACCTCCGCCTCCTGGGTTCAGGCAATTCTCCTGCCTCAGCCTCCCGAGTAGCTGGGATTACAGGCACGCGCCACCATGCCCAGCTAATTTTTTATATTTTGAGTAGAGACGGGGTTTCACCATGTTGACCAGGATGGTCTCGATCTCTTGACCTCGTGATCCACCCGCCTCGGCCTCCCAAAGTGCTGGGATTACAGGCTTGAGCCACCGCGCCCGGCAAAAGAGAAAGATTTAATGGACTTACAGTTCCACATGGCTGGAGACACCTCACAATCATGGCAGAAGGCAGAAGTCATGTCTTAGAGGAATGGCAGCAGGCAAAGAGAGAGCCCGTGCTGGGAAACGCCCCGTTTAAAACAATCAGATCTTGAGAGACTTATACACTGTCACAAGAACAGCACAGGAAAGGCCTGCCCCATGATTCAATTACCTCTCACTGGGTCCCTCCCACAGCACATCAAAATTCCAGATGATATTTGGGTGGAGACACAGCCAAACCATATCAACTACTTTCTCTCCAGCTTTACTGAGGTAGACATGACAAATAAGAATTATATGTATTTCTATACAATAGCTACAATACGATGTATTAAAATGCGTATACATTGTGAAGTGATTATGACAATTAAGCTAATTAATGTATCCATCACCTCAAATAGTTACACTTTTTGGTGTGGTAAGAACATTGAAGATAAATTCTTTTAGCGAATTTCAAGTATACCATAAAATGTTAGTAGCTATAGTCACTGTGCTTACATGAGGTCTCCAGAGCTTACTTACCCTGCAGGACGGAAACTTCATACCTTTTAACCACCATCTCCCCATTTTCCCCAATCCCCACAGTCTCTGGGAACCACTGGTCTCACTTTCTGGTTTGAAAAATTTGGCTTTTTTAGATTTCATATATAAAAGTGAGATCATGCAGTATTTGTCTTTCTGTGCCTGGCTTATTTAACTTAGTATAATACTTTTTTAGGAAAAGCCAAGATATGGAAATCTAAATTGATTTAAAAGATAAACCAGGATCCAATTATTCTCACCACAAGTGGGATCTTTCTTTATAAAATGATTCAGAATAAGGCTATTTTATGTATGCCATTCTCTGCTACTGTTAAAATATGCTTAGGTCTCAAAACTAGGTCCATTCACCTTTCATTGAACATACTATTTGCATAAAATACAGTGTCACTCTATTTAAATGAATTTAGTTTAAATAATTAAATACCTATGTTTAAACGAATTCAAATAGAGGAAACATGAGTTTTGTTAATGGTCTGTTTGGATAATATTTTGACCTAGGGACTCAGTAGTTTTTATAAATGCAGAGGTTAGTTCTAGTTCACACTGATTCATAGGAGTATTTTCATTTATTTGGTGTGCATGTGTGTGTTTGGGGTTTTTATTATCATTATTATCGTAGGAGAGGTTTCAACTGAAGGTTCAAAAAATATTCATAGATGGTTTCTGTTTGAGTTCAGTAATCATCCCGGGACTCCTGACTTAGTTCAGTTCAAGCGCCGTGTATCTGTGTCTGTGGCATAGATGGACGTGTCTGTACCAAATATGTCATAGGCACAGACATCCGTCTTCACTTTTGTCCAAGCCCACCTCACCCTGTCTTAAGCATTCAACTCCCGATCGTTGAAAGAGACCTCTGGGTGCACAGGAAAGTCTAAACTTCATAGAGAGAGAAGCAGCTTCCTATGGCTGCGTGGGACGGCCCCCAGGAACAGCCTCCTGAAATGAAAAGCCTCCCAGATGGCCAGCTATCTCCTGGGCCAGCACTTTCCCACATACTGCTCAGCCAGTTTATGACTAGCTGCTGCCTATCCTCCTACCACACCGCTTCCTGGGTTATTTCAATAGGTATGTGATTACCTACTATAAACCAGGCTCCATTCTGTGAGCCAAGACTCAACGCTGAGCGAGAGATACATGTTTCCTGCTCTAGCCACACGTCACAGCGTTCTTCTCTGAGATACCTACCTCTTGAATTATAATAATTTCCAAGAATGGAACAGGATAGATAATATATATTTATTTAAATTTTTGACTGATTAGGTTTGCCGCATTACCCGATATTCATGATTAAATAAGACAAACCCAAGAAAGACCGTGAAATGCACCTGAAGTGCAGGTGATCTTTGGGAGGTGTTTTGATCTATACCATGTTTATATCAAGTATAAGCATAAGCTATACATTTACCTGCGAGAATTATGGCATGTTAAAAGAGGCTGTGTGAATAAATATGGAGCAGATTTGGAGAAAAATGTGAGTTTTGCTTTATTGTCCATCTATTCTTCTTCATTCCATTATTCAAAAAGTATTTATTAACCTGTGACTCTGAGGCGAGCATCTGTTCAGACAAATGGATAAGTATTGCACGTGTCAGGCTTTAAGGCAAGTGTCTTCATAGTCATCACCTGAGATGCTATGAGACGTAGCCTCTGCTGAAGACAAAACAAAGCCATTACTATTATCACTACGACTTCCATCATGGTCCTGAGCACTCAGAGTCAAAGGTCCCAAATGTCCTTCTCAATATTGCACAGTTGAGGAGCCGCGTTGTTACTGGGCAGACGCTAAGAACACTGAGACTGGGGATCAAGTTCTGCCTCTGCTGTGTGACCTTAGGCAAGTGCTAACCTCTCTGTGCCTTAGTTAGACAATTCGTGTCTGGCAGCTGATGAGTGTTTAATAAGCCTTCACCATCATCATCAAACTCAGTCTTCTAGTGCCAAAGCCTCCCTCTGCTGCCCGTGTCTGTAACTCCTGTCTGATTCCACTTTTTTCAGGGGTTTTCCTCTCTCAGATCAGAGGCATTAATATTTCAAACTCCCAAATTCCGCTGGAAGTTCTGACTAGGCTCATCAAAACTATTAGGACAAAAGCCTTAAGACTGGTGGCCACGAACCAATACGGTCACCAGGTTTTCACTTTCCATAGGAAAAGCAGTTATATTTTCCAAGTCCAGCCAGTTTCCCTCATGGAAATTAAACCACCTTGGATCTGGTAAGCATGATATTCTTTTTATTAAAGCACTAAATTTCTCTTTATATAATAGAGGGAAAATTTGCCTTCAAGAACTAATGCATGTTTTGATATCCATACAGAATAATTCCTTAAGAATATTTTTAAAGTTAGTTTAGTTTGGTTGAGGAGAACTTCTGTGATTTTCGTTTTCACACACTGACTCCTTAGACAGCAGTTAGTCAATCAACACATTTCCTGAGCATTTATCTTATGCTGAACCCCAAAATAAATATGGAGATTCAAAGATAAGTAAGACGTGGTTCCTGACATCATGGGGCTGGGGAACTGGAGAGGCAGCTGCCCTCTGAATGAGTATCCATGTGTTCTTATGAGTTACCTTGTTGGAAGAAATCTTATCTGGAAATGAACATTTTAAAAATTGCATGCTGAGCTCACCTACTTCCATACTTTATGCAAGTTAAAGGTGCCAAGAAGCTGAGCAGTCTCAGATGCCATGAAGATAGAGAAAACTGGGTCTGTTCTATCAATAAAATCTCAGACTGCGAGAAACTCTGAAGTCTGCAATCCAGAACGGGGAGACACTTTGGCCGGGTTGGAAGCCCATGAGGTTGGCAAAATATCCCGTAGTAGAGCTCTCAGGCCCAAGATTCGTGCTCTTTTGGCAAAATAGTAACTTCCTGCTTCAGAGTAAATAGGCTTAAAAGGCTGATGGAAATGGTTCTGAGGGATGGTTCCCTATCTAAACGCTCTTGCAAAAGATTTTGGTAAGTTAAGTATGAAAGAATCAGAAACAGATGGATTAAGTTTCTCAGAATACCCAGGGCTGAACAATTAACAACAACAAAAACAAGTTTTAAAAAGGGAAACCACGTGTGGCCATTGTCCAAGTCTGAACCCTTGAATGAGGGTTCGGAGTGTTTTGCCAGACACCTGACTCAGCAGGGTCCTTCATTATCTACCACACTGAAACTGTGAGTCCTTAAAGTTAGGTTTGCATACTGCTGCAGCCTTCTCTAGAATATGGACCCCTGGAAATGCAGCCAGAGGCCCCTTCGTTATGCAGAACTCTTTCCCAGTATATGCTCCACAGATCACTTGTTCTATGCTGTACAAGCCCCCATACCATTGTTCAGGATCTTCTCTGCCAAGAAGAACCTCTGCTGAATTAACCCCTCATGTCCCTCAAGGCTTACCTTCAATGCCAACTCCTTGGAGACATTTTCTTTTCTTTTCTTTTCTTTATTGCATTTTAGGTTTTGAGGTACATGAGAAGAACATGCAAGATAGTTGCATAGGTACACACGTGGCAGTGTGATTTGCTGCCTTCCTCCCCTTCACCTATCTCTGTCAATTCTCCCCATGCTATCTCTCCCCAAATCCCCACCCCCCGCTGTCCCTCCCCTATTCCCCCCAACAGACCCCAGCGTGTAGTGCTCCCCTCCCTGTGTCCATGTGTTCTCATTGTTCAACACCCACCTATGAGTGAGAACATGCGGTATTTCCTTTTCTGTTCTTGTGTCAGTTTGCTGAGAATGATCAACATTTTCTTTGTCCCTCGCTCAGCCAGGTCCTCCATCGAACCAGACAACGCACCCTCCTGTTGAGTGACTCCAAACAGCTGCACCAAAGCAAAGACCTACTTGTCCACAACCCAGAGAATGAGCAAAAGCCAGTAAGCACCTTTGAGCACGAAGTCTCACTCCAGGAGCACACGGCTGCACACCTTCAGGGGACATTGCTCATTCTGTATTTTATGTAAACAGCAGCCTTCCTGGCAAAAGACAATGTGCCTAACAATGACTTCTGGGGATGGGAAAAAAGGCAGCCCTGCTGTGCTCATCCATGGCCCTGCCTTTCCACACTTACCCATGTGTGCCAATGGCCACGCTACCCAGGACATTGCAAAGGCAGACACATACGCTGGAGTTTGAAGTGGAGAGAAAAGTGGAACCCTGCGGTTTCCATGGGAGAAACCAAGATGTGTGATGCTCTATATGGTCTAGATTTAATTTCCCAAAGTGTATTCTGTGGATTGTTTGAGGTATTAGACAAAAATAATATTACCCGGTCAAACTGATTTGGAATTTCCTCTGAGTATCTTAAAAGCATGCAATACGTTGCTTTGTATCATTAACTTCCAAAGTGGAGTGAAGAGAGCATAACTGAGTTCAGCAGTTCCCAAACTCATTTGCTCAAAGAACCTATCTTCATAAAGCAGCATTGTGGCTTTCTGAGAAAAACGTAAAACAAGGAAAAGATACGGTTTTCTGCTCTTCTTAAACAAATGGCACAGTGTCCCACCTCAATCTTACGGCGTCACTTGGAGCCCATAGTAGTTTTTCTGCACCAATTTTCCTTAATCTGAGAGATCCGTGGATAAGTCCCGGATGGTTTGTGAATGCCCTGAAATTGCATGCAGAATTATATTCACCTATGTGTTCTTGGGAAATGGGCCTTCAGATCTGGGGAGAAATTCAAGGCTCCAAACTCAGGCAGATTCTCTACCAAATCCTTCTTCATCACTTTGGAACAACGTGGGGGAAGGAGAAAGGGAATTATTGTTATGCCCAAGTCAATGGAGGCACAGAAGCAAACTCAAGAACAGTAATGTTTATCTAATAAACATGCATTAATTATACCTCCCCAGATGAGTCACGATGCGGGCGATGTTCCTAATTTGGTCCAGAGTCTTTTCCAGGCAGAGTGTGAAATATTTGCTTTGTGAAGAGTAGTTTGGCATCTAGCATTGCGATGAGAGTTCTAGTTTCCAAGGCTCTCGCCCGCTACCATTCCCACACCATTCCACCCGGCTGGCAAGGGCATAGATGGCAAATCCACTGCAGGGGCTCCAGATGCCTCCAGGCATCACAGAAGTGGGTTTCATTGTACAGAAAAAGGATCCAAGATAAAACGAGCAAGTTCAAAAGATCAAGATGCATTTTCATTGATCTTGGACTTGTAAGAGTGGTGCCATCAATCACAGTCGTTTAAAAATTCCTATTAATGGCCCAGAGTGCTGGGGTTCCCATATGGTTTGTCTTTATAACATTTGGTCTTGGGCATCTCTTTAGAATCGGCATGAGAATCTGTCAGTGTCAGATTCAGACCCTCACCTGTTTCCTCACTCCTGGCAGTAGTGTAAGGGAAGAAAGGAAGAACATGTGCTTAAGTATGTGCTTCGGGACAATGGAAATTTGGGGTTGAGCTATGGAGCCAGAGGACTGACCTTGCCCTTGAGAGAAACCAGAGGGCTAAAACAA
Source organism: Callithrix jacchus (assembly GCF_049354715.1). Classification (NCBI taxonomy): domain Eukaryota; kingdom Metazoa; phylum Chordata; class Mammalia; order Primates; family Cebidae; genus Callithrix; species Callithrix jacchus. The sequence goes on from NC_133508.1 coordinate 156,932,573, forward strand.
TATTAACCCAAGTCAATGAGAAGGTCCTAGGACCGGTCCTGGAATCGTGGTGAGGAAGCAGCAAGTCTGGAAAGAATTCTGCCCCAGCTCCTCCATGCAAGATATTCTGGTGGCACCGGGGGCAGGGCTGAACCTGATGTCTCCCAGTAGAGAAGGAGTAAGTATTTGTGGGACTGTGTATTTAGAACAAATCAACAGGGACTGAGACAGCACCGAGAGGCATGGTTGTAAGGGAAAAGCCCTTCCTTCTTCCTCCCTCTTCTGCCTTCAGTGAAGCAACGCAATGCACACTAGCAAGAGGAAAACCCAGCCCCGGCCAGGCACGGTGGCTCACACCTGTTATCCTAGCACTTTTTGGGAGGCCAAGGCGGGTGGTTCACAGGGTCAGGAGTTCAAGACCAGCTTGACCAACATGGTGAAACCCCGTCTCTACTAATAATGCAAAAATTAGCCAGCTGTGGTGGTGCATGCCTCTAATCCCAGTTACTCAGGAGAATCACTTGAACCTGGGAGGCAAAGGTTGCAGTGAGCCAAGATCATGCCACTGCACTCCAGCCTGGGCAACAGAGTGAGACTCTATCTCAAAAAAAAAAAAGAAAGAAAGAAAGAAAATTCAGCCTTGCATTATCCAGTATGGAAGCCACTAGTTACATGTGGCAGTTGAGGACATGAAATAGTATGGATTTGAAATGTGCTATATGTGTGAAACACACATCAGATTCAAAGACTTGGTGTAAAAAAAATAGTAAAATATACCATTAATAATTTTATATGGATTGTTAAAATGATTTTTAAATTTTTAGTTGACAAATAATAATTGTATATATTGAGGAGGTAGACGTGATGTTAGGGTAAGTTTACACCATGTGGAATGATTAAATTAGGCTAATTAACGTATCAATCACCTCACATACTTATTATTACTTTGTAATATGTTTTCATATTGGGTCAAATTCAATATATTGCTAAATTAACTTATTCTTTTTTTACTTTTTAAATGCAGCTATTAGAATATTCAAGTTCACATATGTGAGTCACAGTGTATTTCTGTTGGACAGCCCTGTTCCAAAGCATGGCTGTATTAGTTTCCCAGGGCTACCCTAAACAAAGCGCCACAAGCCAGATACCCTAAAACAACAGAAATGTATCCTCTCACAGTTCTGGAGGCCACAGGTTTGAGATCAAGATGTCGGCAAGGTGGCCCCTCTGGAGGGCTCTGCAGAAGCCCTTGCTCCAGGCCTCTCTCCCGGCTTTCAGTGGTTGTCGGCAGTCCTTGGGGTTTTTATTTGTAAATGCCTCCATCCAGTCCCTGCCTCCATTGTTAAATGCTATTCTTCCCAGTGAGTCTCTGTGTTTCTGTCTCTTCTCCTCTTTGTATAAGGGCACCCGTCATGTCAGAGTTAAGACCCACCCTCCTCCAAAATGACCTCATCTTAACTAATTGCGTCTGCAAAGATCCTACTTTCAAACAAGCCTACATTCTAAGGTTCTAAGAAAGATATCGATTTACACAACAGTATTCAAGCCAGCACAATAGCTGAACCTGTCCTCTTCAGAAAACAGGAGTCCAAGCCTCCCCTCCATGGAGAAGACACATTTTCTCAGCATTGAGTGGTGAGACATGTTTGCCATCTCCCCTCACAGGCTCACCACACATACCCTGAACCCCAAAAGGACTGCTGTCTAGTGAGGAGCTTGCCAAGGTAAAACACATTCAGGACTGGAGTTAGGAAACAGGTTCTGTCCTGGCTCCATCATTAACCACCACGGTGGCCTTCAGCAGAAATACTAAACCCCTCTGAACCTCAGAGTTCCCTGTTTCTGCAGTGGAAATCCACAGCCCTGCACTTCCAAAGTCACGAAATAGCTGTGAGGATTACATGGGATCATTGCAAAAGTGCTTTTGAAAGTACTAATAGTCCATAGAAAATACAAGTCTTTGTTACAGGCTGCTGCCGACTCCTGCCCTTTCGCCATACCAGATTTTCCAAACAGGAGAATCACTTCGAAGGCTGGAGGATCTGAAATCTCTCAGCTTCTAGCACAGTCGGAGATGGATGCTTACAAAATCCTCCCTGAGGAACTCCCTGCCCCCAAATTGTTCCTTTCAATCCAGTCTTCTCACTGCGGCCGGAGGATTATTTACACATTTTTGAAATCTAATCATGTCATTTACTCTCTGCTAAAAAACTCTTACCAAAAATATATATATATAAATAATGAATGACACAGACCTTGCTATTTCTGATCCGGGACAGAAGAATGTTGGGGTGATCTTCTGGTAGTCTTCCGCTGGTTGAGGCCCCAGGATTAGGAGTCAGGCAAAATTAACAGATCTTAGAGATGGAAGAGTTGTGATGTACAGAGCAGGATTTGGACATTATGCTACATGGAATACAGGCAGCCATTCAGAGGAAGCCCAGGACGCCTAAGCCACCTGTGAGGCAGGTTCAATCATCTGGGCAAAAAGCAGCAACTTCGGCAAGAGCAGGTTCCAATGGCCCATCAAGGGACGAGGCTCAGAGGAAGCCTGAATTAGAAACACTTGCCGTTTCTCATTAGGCCCAAGAAAGTTATTTATTTTGTTTTTTCTAGACTGTTTTATTTGGCACATCTTGAGTGAAATGTCATTCTCTTTTCCCAGGGTGCTTGAAGCTGCTTGTTTGTTTTTGTAATTGGCCGTTTTACAAGTAGGGGTCATGGGCACTCACACTGAGACCTGATGCCACCGGTGAGCACGTTATTCTGCTAAAATACAGGACTTGGGTAAGGTCAACTGCATGGCAGATAGGCCCTGCTTGAGGATGGCAATGCGTTTTCCACTGCTATTACTAACGGCTACCGTCTGTAGCTCTGCCAAGGAATCTTTCAAAGTCCTCCTCCTTTGCTGTGAACAAGGATCCCTAAGTCTACTGTGGATTTGTGATTGATGCCTCCCGCGTTCCCAGCAATAGTCTCCATCAGTGCCACCTTCTCCTTAGAAATCCCAGGACTCCAAGTCTCCTGTCTAGTTAGCTCTGAAAGAACACAAGCCTGTGTCTTCTAAGTAGGGTGAAGAGGTCTGCAGTTTCTCCTGCACAGTCCTAGCCTCACTTGCACTGATGATAACAGTGCCCCTTCTTCTCTCAAAATTGTCCTGGCTCGGATCACAAATTATAAGGATGCCCCATTTTCAAACTATGTTTTCTGAAGAGAGTTCTTTTTGAATGATACCGTCTGAAGATGCCAGAGCAGTATGTTTTCTTAGGCAATAAGTTTGGAAAGCATCGCTCATTTTGTCTTAAGAGAATCACAATTTATATTAGCACATTGAGAACTCCAAGAAGTCCCTACCTACATATGTCTGCTTAACTCTGTTAAATCCAATGTTCCCAATATTTATTAAACCACAGCCCTTGATTTTTGACAACCACATATCAATAGTTCCTTGGAAAACATTTCCCTGAAGTGTAAGAGACTCAATGTGCTTCTCCTCCCAGAATTTCAAAAAAATCCTCCAGGGAGAAGCATATAATCATCTGAAGAGCGGATGAGACCCTCTGCAAATTATCCACGTTGGTCATAAGCATAGTTTGTGAATTAAAAATCAGACAACATGATCTGACCCATCGATCTGATATGGTCTAAAAATGAGCAAGATCTTTGAAATCAGGGCAGACCTAAACAATCTGAGATACCTATGGATGGTCCTGCCTACATTCCTTTCACGGCTGACCTCAGGACAGATTTTTCAAACCCTCAGAGGAAGCTCATTACCATTAATATGTCCAGGCTTATCTCTGAAATCCTTTTGGAAGTAATGTGACACTGTTACTTCCCCAGCCTTGCCTGTTCCACCTCGCAGTAGTCAGCCGCTAAGAGGTCAAGTGCTGGGGCACAAAGGTAGGCCACCTTCCATGGGGTTGTGGAGTAGAGGCTACCTCCCATGGGGCCATGGCAGCCTCCTCTCTGATTCATGGGGTCAAGATACGACTGACTGGATCTCACCCACCCATCCTCTCATCTTTGCCATGAAAACAAACCACAGCTTGTGTATTTCTGACACATCTGAATTTCTAAATGAGTGAGTCTTACCCTGTCGTGTAGTGCCCAGCACATAGGAGACAGCTTCAAACATCACAGGCTGAAAACTCTTACATGCCTAGAGAAATGGACATCTGTTTTCTTAACCATAAACCTAGATTTTTTTCTGTCATATCTTTTATTTCTCCACTTAAAAGATCTATGCTAACAAAGTGTTTTGGTTTTGAAAAATGTTTCCAATTTGTCACAGGCTTGGTCATGGTCTGACAAATCATCTTTAATGTTTCTCCAGAATCTGAAACTATACTTCAGTAATGTGCCAGTATCTGCCGTTATAGAATTACGGTCCTATGACTCTCAGCAGGAAAGGTGAAATATAATTGATTCTGAACACTTCCAGGTCTGAGAGTGGATGATGTAAGTCCTTTAATCCAGGAGCGAGCCTCTGACAATCCTTACACTAACGTGTGAAATTATTTGATGACATGGATTTACCTCATTCTTAGTTCCAAGACACAGATCCCCTTTGATTTTGGGGGAAAATTTTTCTTCTCACACAAACTGGAGACTCAATCAAACACCACCCAGTAGTGGCTATACTTATAGAGCTGGATGGTCCATTAAGCCATACTGACTATATCCTGGCTTTCTGAATATCATCAAAGACTAAACTGCTAGAATAAACCCTGTTATTGGTATGACTCATTCCTGTAGAAATTTCTGGAAAGAGCATTTAATGTGGCTGACAGTCAAAAAAATATATATTTTTTAAAGAATGTCTAACTTTACGAAAGAAGCGAGTATTGTTTCTCTGTGAAAGGCGAAGACTGAGCGTGGGCCACAGTTTGTTATATACAGACAATGTGCACATTTCCGCTGAGGCCAGACTAGCAGAAAGTGGACTAGGAAACTATCTGGTTCTATGGAAAGACCCTGGGAGAGATAGTGTAGATACGGGATGATTCATTCATTCACTTCCATTCACCAATCATTAATGAAAATCTACTGTGGTTTACATACCACAGTCCCCAGGCTCCTGGAGACCAGGGAGGACAATTCCAGGTCTTCAAGCTCACAACAACTGGTAAGAAAGACACATGCAGTGGATAATGGCTATGTGTGAGTTAGTCCTGAGAGAGGAATGAGGCCCTGAGCAAGCTATCGACATTTCTCAGCAGCATTTTTAAAAAGTAAGAGTTCCTCACATGAACAAGATAGACAGGATATTTCAGGCCAATTAAAGGACTCCACAAAAGTGAATACGTGTAATAACAGTGTGACATTAACACAAAGAACAAATAAGGACGTGGTAAGAGATGAGGCTGGTGCTAGATTGCCAAAAGGCATAAGGGTGGACAACTGAGGTCCCTACCACTCAATAACTCTAAGATTCATGATCATTTTCCTCCAGACTGTCACCAGCTTATGTGCCATGAAATGATAGAGTAGCTCTTATTAACCATGTCAAAAGCTCAAAGTGGAAGGTCAAACCTAGGCAGGAATGAGGACAATGCTGATGGATTTCCCTGTCTAGTTTAAAAGGATCCGTATGCTCACTGAAAACTAGCTGCACCAAGGGCCAGCATAACGTGCATGTACACCTCACACTGCCTTACAGAGTCTCATCTGGGTTTTTCCAGATGAAACGATATTTGACATGACAGAAGTTGTCCCCAGCCCAAGAGGAATCTTACTGGTTTTTTGCCTGGCACCCTTAATGAGGCAGTTTGGATCTGCGGCCTCCACAGAACCCTGCTGTCACCCATCTGGTTAAGTGAAGTGAGTATGGGTTTCTGGTGGTCCACCATGAACATTTGCCCCATAATACCTGAAGACAGCAGCACTGCCGTCAAGAGAGCAGGCTGCCCCAGAAACTGAGCCCAGAACTAATTCAGTAAGCATGGCTTTATACAGCTGAACAGAAAAGGCAGCAGGGCCTGTACTTTTCCATGAGGTAAGGTTTGGAGCCATTAAACCCCTTAATGTCTTTAGATGAAGCCTGGGCATCCAGCATCAGAAACACAAGACCTGGGAGAGAATTGCTACAGGCACATCCTGCCCTTTGCCCCTTGCATTCCCATAAACATTATTGGATCTCTTGGGCCTAGAAATCTCTGGTTTTGTTTAATATGCATGGTGGACTTCTCCTAAAGATAGCCAGAGGTCTTTTCTGCTGCATTGAGAGCCTCTGAAAGCTAGGGCTTTCTTTTCTACATTTTCTCTCTGAACTATCAAGTTTTAAAATGTATTCTTCTAGAAAATGTCTCACAAGCGGGGGCGGGGGGGGGCTGGGGAGGGATAACCTGGGGAGAAATGCCAAATGTGGGTGAAGAGGAGGAAGGCAGCAAAACACTGCCATGTGTGTACCTATGCAACTATCCTGCATGTTCTGCACATGTACCCCAAAACCTAAAATGCAATTAAAAAAAAAGAAAAGAAAAAGAAAAAGAAAATGTCTCACAAGCTCCATTGGATTGTTCCATATTGACAATTCTGTGACCAGGGCTAGGTTCACGAGTTTCACACTTAGAAAGCCACTGCCGTCTTGAAATGCTCGGTAAAGCTGAACAAGGAGACCCACATTTTCACCTCGCGCTATCCTGCATGTGATGTAATGATCCCGACTGCAACCAATGGAAATATACCCCTGGCTTTGGAGTAACACTTTCTTTTTGACGTTTTCAAAGGGCGTTCTCACTTGTTGTCTCACAATGCAGCATCCAGAAGAGGAGAAAAGGTGGAAGAAAACACAGAACCGTGAAGTTAGAAGAAACCTGGGTTCCAATCCAGGCTCCGCAATTATTACTTACGCAAACTTGAGCTAGTTATTGAATTTCTCTGAACGCGGGCTTCCTCTTTCTAAGACAGCACAACTACTTAGCCCATTAAAACTGGGGAGATAATTATGTGAACAGTGTGAGAAAGCACAGCACGCCGTAGACTCTTTCAATCAACAAGATGTGATTGAATAAACGTCGGTTCCCCTTTGCTCTTCCAGCTTCTCTTTCTGTCCCCATTTCTCCCAATTTGCAAGGTATAAAAGGTGAAGCTGGGTGATTTAGATGATCTGCCAATTGCGTTATTCTGGATCCTATAAAAAGCAGAAGTCAATTGGGATTACATGTGCAAAGATTTTATTGGAGGAAACGGCTCTGTGAGAGATAGGGGAGAAGATGGGAGACTCATCAGACCGGAAGGCAAGTCTGGCCCCAGAGAAGAAGAGAATGAGAGCCGGTTGGGTGGAAGTGCCCTAGACTGCTATGCCACCTAAGAGAAAGACCAGAGGCAGCCGTGGGACGACCTCGGGCAGGCCAGAGTCAACTCTCAGCCCCTCCATCTCCCAGGAATGCTCTTGCCCCAGAATTTCAGCCGCGCGCTCTCATTGGCTGCAGAGCTGATGGGAGGCGTGGCCTCGGCGCCAAGGAGGCTGTGCATTTCAGGAGCAGCATCTCCGCCCGGGCCCAGTCATTGCCCTGCATTGGCACGTCCTTAGGGTGCATTTTCATGGCCCCCACATTGAACTTCACGTTGAGTTAATGACGAAACCAGATCCACCCTTGACTCTTCCCCGCGAGAAATTCAATTATCCCAGCCTCTTCCTGTGTGACGGAAGTTGTTCTTCAACCACTGTTTCCCCCAAAGGCAGAGCAATGTTTTGCTGGAACTGGCAATTCGACCTGGCCCTGGACACAGGGTCTATCTGCTGAAGATCCCTCTGTCTGTCTCTCTGAGGACGTGAAGCTTTTCCCCCAGAATGCTTCCCACGCGGCTCAACTCAGCAATACTGGGTTTTCGGAGTCCCAGGGAGGAGACTCATTCATTCAGCCCTTTCCACAACCTCCTTCCTGTAAGATGTTGAGGTTGATCTTGAGAAAATTGCCCAAAAGTTAGGCATCTTTTGGCTGTTGTGGTCCATGAAGTAATTTTTAATAAAAAAAAAAAAAAGAGAGGTGGAGGTGAAGGAAAAAGAAAGCACTTTCATATCCATTGCAATCTTGACACATTACTCTGAAAAGTGGATGAAGATAGGGCAGGTCATATTATTATTCTGATGTTTAAATGTGGAAACCGAAGTTTGGAACGTTTAAACCACTCGCCGCAGATTTCACAGTTCATGGAAGAGAGAGCTGGAACTCCTGCCCACGCCTTCCGCCCTCCTCCGGTAGGACTGAGTCTACACAACACCAGTTAAGTCCTTCATTTGAATCACAGAAAATGTTAGTCAGTTCAGCAAATTGTTATTTTAGCAGCTGCACGCACCGCCCCTCCCGCCAGCTCCAACCACTTCCTCTCAAGGTCTCTTGGGCTCTGGAACCCAGGATATCTAACCACTGCCAACATTTGTGGGAGGGAGCTTTCTAAAATTTAAAAAAAAAAAAAAATCACACAAACTTAATCAAGAAAAAAACTTAATCAAGTAAAAAAAAAACCACAGACTTAATAAACAGTAAGCAGATGGTGGGCAGAGAAGAAGGGGAAAGAAGAAGGGAATAAGAATTCCAGTCTAATAAAACATATTTAAATAAAGGAATGTTTTAAAAGTAAATTAAATTTTACTATGTTGTTTTCATGTAAGTGAGATGTTTGTAGAAACTTCTCAAAGATTTGCCTTAAGGAACAAAATGATTTATAATATACATTTCTCATTTATTAAAATGTCCCTAATTTAGTTTTTAATTCTTAGAACCGTGTCTGAAAGTTAGTTTGCATCTGTAATGCAATATTAAGAAAGATGGACTAAACCAATTAGTGGGGGAAAAATAAGAATATGTGGAAATTTGCTTTTAACCTTCTTGAATGAAAAACAATTTATCCCATTTAAAAGCACTGATTTATTTGCCAGAAAAGCAAACACACACACACACACACACACACACACACACACACACTGTCAGGCTTAGTCACTAAAAATAGATCCAAAAAGGAGGTGATATTAATCTAGTGGAAAATAATTGAATAAAACCAAATTTATTTTTTAAAATAGTATTTTATTCATTTTTAATACCTAACTCAGACCAGCTTGTTTATATCCTACTTCCCCTTTGCCACCACTCCCACAACTTCACACTTACACACCCTGCCCAGTTAGTCTAAATTGAAGAAATTTTACTGTGTTCACATGGTAAATTTATAGGAGACTGTTTCCATCCACAATGCCAAGTAAGAAAGTACAGCCCCATGGCAAAAGTTTAAAGTACAGTTAGTGTCTTTTTAATCCCACAAAATCATAGGACTGATGCTTCTAGCCAATTTGGGAGTTCCTTCAACAATATCCATAAGAGGTACTCCTTTTGCCTGCAGAGGAACTTTTCTTTTCTTCCCAAGTTTTATTTAACATCAAAGGGTTTATGTGCAGGTTTGTTACGTGGGTAAACTGCATGTCATGGGGGTTTGATGTGCAGATAATTTTGTCACCCAGGTGATCGGTATAATACCCGATAGGTCGTTTTTCAGTTCTCTTGCTCCCCTAACACTACACCTTCAAATACATCTCAGTGGCCTTGTGTACTCGATGTTCAGTTCCCACTTATAAAGAGAATGTATAATATTTTGTTTTCTGTTCCTGCAATAATTCACTTAAGATAATGGCCTCCAGTTCCATCCACATTGCTTCAAAGGACACGATCTCATTTTTCATAGTTGCATAGTATTCCATAGTGTATATGTATCACATTTCTGGATTTTATCCAGTCCACTATTGATGGGCATCTAGGTTGATTTAAATAGTACTTACTGATGCCAGGAATCATGGATTTTAATAGAATTCTGCTAGCTTCTAGAAAATAATTTCACATCAAGTTGAAATCAACTCATCAGCTATTTGAAAGATATTTATCACAGCACCCATGTCATCTTATTCTTTTCGGGTTATACATAAACAGTTCTCTCCAACTTTTACTATAAAGATCCTAGTTCATGTATAGCATTCCCACGGAACACCTATAAAGATCCTATTGCTTTGAAACATGTAACTTGCCAGTATTTCTCTTTAAGTATAATACACAGCTGTAGACTGTGCCGCCATTGAATCTGTTTTTTTCCTTCTTCAAACTGGGGTTAGTAGTATTTTCTACCTCATAGGTTTATGTTGAATGTTAAAATAAATAGTACCTACAGTTATTTTTCACCAGCATCTGTGCTGTGCCCATCCTCTTGGGCACAATGGAGTTCATGTTCCAGACTCCCTTGTAGTTAGGAGAGACTATAAGGCTGCTTTCTAGGAAGGGAATGTGGGCCTAGATATATGCCACTTTCAGACTGAGCCTGACATTGTGTGTGTGCTTTTCCAGCAAATAAATCTGGGCTTTTAAATGGAGTTAATGGTGGTTGTTTTTCATTCAAGAAGATTAAAGGCAAATTTCCACATATTTTTCTTTTTCTCCCACTAAATTGGCTTAGTCCATCTTTCTTGTGTGTGATCTTCCTTCTTATTCTCCTTCTGCCTACTGAATGGAAACAGCTCCAAGGACCTACAGGGGGGTGGAGCTACTGGATTTAAAAAACCTGGCCGGGCGCGGTGGCTCACACCTGTAATCCCAGCACTTTGGAAGGCCAAGGCTGGTGGGTCAGGAGGTCAAGAGATCAAGACCATCCTGGCCAACATGGTGAAACCCCGTCTCTACTGAAAATACAAAAATTAGCTGGGCGTTTGACACACGCCTGTAGTCCCACCTACTTGGGTAACTGAGGTGGAAGAATCGCTTGAACCCAGGAGGCAGAGGTTGTAGTAAGCCAAGATTGCGCCACTGCGCTCCAGCCTGGCAACAGAGCAAGACTCCATCTAAAAAAAAACAAAAAAAACTGAGTCTCTGCATGAATGCATTTCTTCATCCCTGTCTCTCCCTTGACCCATACTGGTATGCAACAGAGGCAAGAATAAAATTTTACTATGTTAAGTCACTGAGATTTTAAAGTTGTTTCAGCTCTCAGTCTAATGCTGCTATGTATATTAGGTGAATACTTCCATGGAAAAACAGTGTCAGATAGAGAAATGCTCAGGAAATATTAGCTACTGTTACCACTACTATACATATAGTCTGATGGGAGTTCAGTGTATTCTCTCACTTAATCTAGTCACTTCAGCCTAGAACTGAACCTGCTGTTTTAAGAATCACAACATACTTTGACTTGTATTGAAATTCCAGTCAACAACTACACAATGAAAGAGAAAAACAGATCTGTTTTCACATATGCTTTTCAACAAGTTCTCCCCTTTTCTGTACATTCTAAACGTTTTGAAATTTAAAAGTAAGAAAAAATACAAACCTCTGTTAAGTTTGCTAATTTTAATTACTGACCCATTTTGAAGACTGTTAATATATTGTTGAGTCTTGATTCCCTCGTTCAGTCTCTTATTTTCTTCTCTCAGTGATAATATGTTACAAATGTTTCTGACATGCAATTTATTTTCTTCTGAATTGCCAACAAAGATTTTGGTGAGGATAAGACTAAGTACAAAACCCACTACAGTGTAGCCCTAGGGGCTCCCTCAAGAATCAGAGTGCCCAGCTCTTTCACAGTACTTCCGTTCCACAAGCTTGGACTGTGCTGTCATTCAATTCTTGTCTCACTATCTTGTCGCCAAAACATCTTAAAATCTTTGTCAAATGTGCCATTCATAGTGTGATTTGCTTTGTGATAGCATTCTCCTAACCAATTAGCTCAGCAATCCTGACATAAAGATAAAATGGGATTCACTTGAAATAATTGTTTCTTAATGAGCCTGAGCTGGCTCCTTGACATCACTGCTGTCTTTTCCAGGTACTCTCAGGTCGTCTGCTTACTAGTAGGTTGCAGAGTACTTCCTGGGTTTCACATCAAGTCTGTAGCATAAACTTTCTTCCTCCCAACTCTTTCAAAACAAAGTTTTCCCTTCTCCAAGATTTCAAGACCTCTCTCAATATCCACGTTCTTAACCATTACCAACCACTTCCTCTTGTCATCTCTTCATTTCTCTAGTGCCCACATATTTAGATTTATTTGGGCTGAAGAATTGAACTTAATGAAATCTGGAGCCCCACTTCCCAAGGCACAGAAAGCACTCGCAGCTACCAGATACTGTAACCATGACTACAAATCATCCCAGCAACAGGTTGGGAAACTCTATCTTCTTTATGGAGCATCTCCAATCTGGAAAGCCTGCACGTCTGCTCAGCTTTGTGCTGAGGGTCCGCTATGTGCCAGGAATTTAATACACGTAGCACATTTAATCCTAACCACAATGCTGGGAAAACTGAGGTTCACAGAAAAAGCTGACCAAGGTTACACAGCTAGAGTCAGGCTGAGTCTGGAGTCAACCAGGTCTTTCCAAATCTCAAAGGCAGATTCTCTGCACTGAGTCACACCTGCCTTTTTACTAGGGCTCTTATACTCTCTTTTCACCTATCAGGGGTTTCCACTCCTTTGGTTTATGTCTGCTCCCCTCTTTCCAGTATTGAGACGCTTCTTGGTGAAGGAAATGGGGATTTGTCAGAAACTGAGGCTGCTTTGCTTCTCCCCTCTCTTGTCTGTCGTATATTATACACACTTCCCCAAGTGACTGAGCATATTCTAGAAAAAGGAGCTTTCTTATTTTTTTTCATAAGCTTCAACCTATTTTGACTCCAACCTCCCCCTCCACATGTAACCTGAAATCCCCTTGGTCATGTGGGTGAGCCTTGGTTTCCCTGAGTCCATGGGATGTGCATTCTGCTCTTTATCCTAAGGCTATCTTTTTTCTGTCAGCACTTTAATTCCATTTTCCTAAAATCAGTGTCCTTCCTATGCCCTCTGCGCAGTCCTGCTCCTTCACTAGAAGATTCTTCTCAGTGCCCTCCGCACCCTCCAGCGGGGCATCCTGTGCCTTAGCATACCCATAAGCTGAAGACATGGCTGTCTACTGACTATCCTTTGGTCTCAGCTGATGAACACTCCAACTTTCCCTCTACCTGGAGGCCTCTTTATTCTTTGGAAGGGACTAAAGAAATGAAATCCATTGATTCCAAGTACAATTTCTGGAGAGATACTGTCTGATACTGACTGTACACCTCAGTGAACTTGGGCTGTGTACTTAGCCTCTCTGGGACTCAGTTTACTTATCTGTAGCATGGGGATAATAATTCTGCTAGGACAGATGTTGGCTATTACTTATCATCAAATCAATCTTCATGTTGGCATTTTGTCTTCTGATAAATAAAAGAAGAAATAACGGAGGATTGAGAACTTTGAAGTGCGCTAAATTCACATCACGTGGGTGGTTACCTCTTCCGCTTAGCAATAAGCAGCAACAGAATTTTTGAGTAGTAATTATCATTACACCCAAGCCAAAGGTTGCAAACTCAAATGCCAGTGAAGGAGACTAGATGAAGACCATGGAACTGGATAACTCACGACACTTTTCGAGAGGACAGCCCTACTCGGCATCCACATGAAACTGTAACCTCAAAATTACCAAATCTTCCTTTGTGCTTTTCCCAAGAGACACCAGAAATCCAGACTTTTATGTTAAATTTCCCAGTTTTTACATTTCGGCAAGTTATTTTTTCCCCTATCTAGCATTTACATGGCCGCTAACAACACAGCACCTGTTGGCAACCTCCAGCTTGCACCTGTTGGCAACCTCCAGCGTGCACCTGTTGGCAACCTCCAGCTTGCAGCCTGAAGTCTGAAGCCCCACTCCCCTTGGCCACAGAACAGACTTGTAGCTACCACATGCTGTTACCATGACTACAAATAATCCCAGAGATAGGTCAGGAAACTTGATCTTATTGATGGAGCACCTCCAGGCTGGGAAACCTGCGTGTCCACTCAGCTATGTGCTAGGGTCACCCTTTTTTGCCACAGATATTAGTTTACCACAAGACTACTCTTGTCAGATCCCCCAGAACGTCCAGGTCAAATTCTCAGCCCATCCCAAGATTCCAGCCACTCACCGGTGATATTATTTATGGTATCAATTACTAATGCTCCTGAGATTAAGAACCCGGTAAAACAGATGCCAGAGAAGCTGCTGCTAAAATTGTCTACGTATGTTCAGAAGCAAGGAGAACCCTGCCCTTGCCCCGCACACTTGTGGAAAAGAGGGGGAGGTTACTGGGGCCAGCATCCAATGTGTTCGCAGTCGAGTCTGCTGAAGCCCGCGAGATGATCCATTTGCAGAAACCAGGACGGGTAGCAGCTGTTGAGTAAGCCTTGCTCATTTTAGGATTAGGAGAGAGCTGAGGAAGCCTTGATAAGCCGCTAAGAGCAAAGTCTATCTTTGGAATCCTCCATAATTTTCCTGCCGACTTGATCCATAGTGAGCTAGAGCTAGGGTTAGTTAAAATGTAATGCCTCTAGGTACTCAAAATATATTAAAATTTTTATTTCATCATTTTTTGGCTTTTTTTTTTCTTTTTTGTGGAGAACAAGCCCTTGCTATGTTGCCCAGGCAGGTCTCGAACTCCTGGGCTCAGGCTATCCTCTTGCGTTGGCCTCCCTAAGTGCTGGGATTACAGGCATGAGCCACCACCCCAGGTCTATTTTGTAATTATTTATATTGGCAATAAATAAATAATAAGAGCAACCTAAATGATTATCTATGGTGAGCTGCATACAAATTATGGCACATCAATACTATGGAAGAGTACACAGCCAGCAATGGGATAAATGAATTTTTCAAAGGCTATGTACAGAGTAATATGTATGGTATTACTCCTTTCTGGCTAAAGCCAATAACGAAAAGAAGGAAGGAAATAAAAACCTATATGTAAATATGTGTCAGAATAAATATATATGTGAGGATGTAGAGTGAACAGGTTTAGAGTGAAGAGTCTGGAAAGCTACATACCAAACCATTAACAACATAACAATAGTATTTCTGGGGACACCTTTTATTTTTGTTGAATATACTTTGGCATTTCATTTTGTTACAAGAAGAAGTCATTTGGTCATTTTTAACAGTGAATATATAAAGAAAATATTTAGTCCTTATCAGATCCACTCATTAATTCATCAACTTTTCGACTCACCGCCTATTGTGGCTCCACAACTGTACTAAATGCCATCAAAAATATAAAAGAAAAAACCTCTGTCCATAGGCCTCACAATCCAGAAGAGCCTATATATACAGATAGTTTACAAATATTTTTCAGAGTCAAGTAATCAAGTCCTTTCTTTTTCATAAGTAAAAAGCAACTGTCATTATTCTTATTTTATGGATGAAGGAAGCTGACACGCAGAGACTGATGTCAGCAAGTGAAAGAACTGGGCTGTGATTCCAAATCCCGGAGTTTCTCTACCGAATGCTGATGGGTTAGTGTCTTCTTTCAGGTTTTCTGCTTCTCAGAGTGCCATGGCCATGAAGAGAAAATACAGTGCAATAAAAACTAAGTATTAAGAAGCACTTCCAAGTGCCTGGGCAGAGATGACACGCCCAAGTTTTATAGTTTAATTTTCTATTCAAATGAGATTTGTCAGCTTATTATTACTCATCTTTCTTCTTAACTGTTTCTTTAAACTGAATCTACTCCAAAGATTGACCAAAAATCATGGACAAGAGCTGGCTATCTTTCATGGAGAATTAGAGATGGCAAAGACCTTAGAAATCACCTCGTTTGACACCTCTATTTTAAAGACAGGAAACGGAAGCCCAGAAAGGTCTGAAGGTGGTCATAACTGGTGATTAGTGGCAGAGCTGATATTTGAATCTACTACTCTTTCAGCCATCCACGCCATGCTCATCATCATGAAAGACCCAGTGAAACATCAAACTATCATTCCTGGGTGCCCCCGTCTACCAGGAAGCTGCTCTCATCAATTACAATCTGATCTAAGCAACATTCTCACTGGTTTGGTGGTTCCCCAGACTGGCATTAATGGAATAGGCAGTCATGCTAGCCTAATCATATCTTTCTTCAAACACCTTGGGCGGACACGCTGTTTTCTGTCCAGAAGACGGGTAGGCAAACACCAGCACACCTAGAATTTATCAAGTATCTATTATAGGGCCCTCAATGAGATTAGGGGTTTGGGTTGCATTATTTTAATATTATATTTAATGGTCTAGGAGATATTGATGTCTGTCTTATAGCTAATAAATAATGGAACCAGAAGCTCAAATCCAGGCCTTTTTTTAAAAAAAACTAGGTCTAGGTCTCTTTCTCTGTGTTTTGCCTTCCATGGTATAGCAGAAAAACCACTGAATTTATCCCAAAGATTGAAGCTTCTTTAGAAGCAACACATGCTGATAAAATCTCAGTTTCCAGGGGGAAGTCAGTGGAAATCAGGTAAGAGTGTATTTCATTCTGTCATCTCCTGACCTACAAAACTGAGTTGGAAGACCAGACTCCTGGAGAGCTGCTGCCTTTAGGCCTTACAGGAGGCTCTGCTCACTTCTCATTGTTCCAGATTTTTGAACCTTGTCTTCAGGCCCGTTTCTTGATGTCTCATCACAGCAGCATCCCATCCTCTGCAAGCACAGGAAATCTGTGTTCTCTTGGACAGATGACAGAGCACAGACTTTAAAATCCCATAATCCACTGAGGTTTTGTGGTGGGCATTTGGAAGTGCTAACGTCAAAAATAGATGCTCATCGAAGTCTAAGCGTTACTCCACCATCCTCCCGTAATGTCACCTAGTTCTAATGAGGGTCTCCTGCTTAATGCAGCAGGAGAAAAGGACGTTTTGTTTGCAACAGCAGGTTGCATTGTGACTGTCTTCTTGTAGTGCAACTCTTTCAAAGCAACGTTTTCCCCGAGATAGTGAACCAAAGCAAATATATATCCTCTACAGCCGATTCTTCTTTAATTTTTTCTCTAAACAGAAAGGACCGTGTCATTGAAGGCATAAAATGCACCTAAAAAAATATTCTTCAGTAAAGCCCAATAGAATCAAGGTGTGACATCCCCAAGAACAGCCAAGTCACAAAAGAGCTAGTTATGTTGAAGGCCAAGTTAAATAACTCATAAGTTTGGATCTCTGGGTCCCGCTGGCACCCTTGAGCGTGGGCTTATAAAATTCCAAACAGGCAAGACAGCCCCTGTTGAATCTTGCTTGACTTGGCCCCTTCATGGGTAACTCTTCTACGATTTGGCTCTCCCCACACATCTGACACCCTCCCACAAGTGACCTTTTCACTCTGTGCTTGGCTTTTCCGTGGGGGTTAAGTGTCTGCACACATTCACGTCATCGGGTTCCCGGTGTGAAAATGACGTGGTCATACGTGCTATTGCTCTCCAAATATGCAAAGGACGTTGAAGCTCCGCTCAGGCTCCTAGAATCTTTTCTGGGATAATTATGGATGTAAGTATATGGCAAGATGATGAATGCCCCACATATATCCATTGTTCCAATTTGTGCAGCCCCTCGAGCTGCACGGCGGTTTTCATGAAAGTGAGTTTCCACGTATCTAGTAGTGCTTAGTAGTGCTTAGTCCCTTAGGACATGTGCTATCATGTCATAGCATCCCACAGCCATTTTCTCTTATGTAAGATTTCCGGAATTCCACAGGCATACTGCATCGTGCGGCATGGGCTTCTGCATTTCCCTGGAGCATCAGAACAGGCCACCCTGATAATGATCGCTGGTCCTCAGCTTGTCTTCCCTCTGTGTTAGAAGTCCCACTTTCAAACACTTGTCATCTCCGGAAAGCCTCCCCGGAACTTTGGACTGACCCAACTGCTCCTATTGCATCCGTATTTACCTCTATCGTAGCATTTCCTCACTCCAGTATTGTTTCTATTCCTGGTCTCTCACCACACTGGACACATTAGAGCTCCTAAGCTGTGTAGACTAGCTCTCACTTACCCGCCTATCACCAACACTTAGCACGGCATCCTGCACAAAGTAGACATTTCGTGCACATTGACGAGCCATTGCTGAAGCTTTAGTTGAATGGGTTAAGGTAAAAAGTATTTCCAGGCCTGTGAATTAATTGTATTCCAGAAACTGTCAGGAAACATTAAGTATGACTTGTGTTGATGCTCAGATAGAAGGACGTACAGCCCGCTAGAGTCGTCACTGCAGAAAGGATCATTAGTTTAACTCTCAAAGGGTAACTTATTTACCATGTCTGCAGGGGAGGTGTTGAAAGGATCACCGACTTCCCCATGCTTTCACTTTGTAGGAGACAAGGAATTTAGCCTTTAGTTATGTCTATAGCTCAGTATCCTTCAGTGGTATCTTCCTTAAATCTTCCCGAAAGTCTGTATAAGGCTTCATGACATTACCAAACTGAACTGCCCAAAAAGACACACGGACCCCTCGACCTCTGTTTCAACTTCTTACCCACGGTCTTCCCACCCTCCACCGACAGGCAAGCATGTCTTTGTCTCAGATATAGACTGCGAGCCCTGGAAATAATCTTTGCCAATCTCAGCATCTTCAGTTTTCTCTGTTCAGCTACCTGATGAAGATGTTCCTGAGAGATGAAGTCTGGTGGATTTTGTATCCCAGAGGTTTGAACAGAAAACTGAGATTTTCCAACTCCGGATCCTTTGGCCTTTGCACTGCTTCTTTTACCAGGGTCTTAATCTTCCATAATTCTGAGCAATTAAAAAAGTCATTCTCTTGCCATGGTTGTGAAGAATGAGCCCCCGTCAGGATGAGGTTTAGAGAGCCTTAATGAGAAGATGTATGTATGTCTATGTGGCAAAGAGAATACAAGAAAAGGGCTCTGTTGGTGAAGCCAAAACCCTCCTGAGAGCAGCAGACTCCGGAAATGGAAAATGAAACCAGCGGCATATTGCCTATTTGTTCTGGGTGAAGAGATGGCTAATTTTTCTCTGAAAAGACTAATCAGTGAGGGGACCCAAATGGTTATTGTTGCCGTAGAGGGTGCCTCACTCTGTGACCCTCCTTTCCCAGGACCACCACCAGCAACATCCTTAGGTCAAAGGCCTGATCATCGTCACAGGGCTAATAAAGCCTAATTCCAGAAGCTTAGTGTAGAAACCATGTATGAATATGGTTCGCAAATGGACGGAATCTTTGGGGACTGCAACTAACATCGCATGGTTGGGCCTTCCACACTCCTGCCTTGACATAGAAAGTGCTATGCAGGGACCTGCACAACCTACGGGCTGGGTGTCGTGTGACCCTGACGCTCTAGAGATGAATTCCATATTCAAGTCACACTTGAGCTCCTCCCGTACGAAACCAAAGAGGTGATTCCCATTCTGCGATAAGCTTATTTAAGCCAGGGGACATGGCTCGTCTAGCATTCTCAGAATTTTGCCCAAGAAAAGAAATATTTTCTAAAAGTCTGCCTTATCAAATATTAACTAATAGTGCAGGCTTTAACGTCAGACCGCCTGAGTGCAACCCCTGGTAAGATGTTTAGTCTTTCTGCATTTTTCTCTCACCTATAATGTGGGTATAATAATCATATCAGCTTCATAAAGCTGTTCGGAATTAAATACTGTCGTACTATCTAAAGCACTTAATCTGACATGAACACATATTGATAAAAGTTTCTTGTTTTATATTTATCACTTGAGAAAAGCTCACTCTGCATTTTGTATTTCCTCAAGATGTTTTAGGAGAGTGGGCAGGAATCCTACTAAAAGATATATCTCACAGATAAACGGAACTCCAGTGGGGCAAAGTTAACTTCCAGATTGCTTTGCAAGGCATCTGAGAAGCTGGGACTAGAAATTAGCCTTAACTTTGCCTGCTGGGTTTATAGGAAAAGCAGATTGAGACTGGCTCAGGCTAGGTTGGCTCAGGGGCTGCCAGAAACTCTGTAATGCCTAACAAATCTGTTTCCTCTTTTTCCTATGTACTCCGCTAGACTATGTTGTCTGATTTCCCTTGCAATTAGGTGTGCTCACTGGAGTTCTAACCATTAGACTAGAGAGGAAGTCATCCACCAATTCTAGACTTGGCTCATGAATCTTTCCCATGTTTGAGTTTTTATTCTTTCTCCATCTGCTAGATGAATGGAGAAATACTGAGCTAAGTGCTGAAGATACTGGAACCATTAAATGGAAGAAGATTCTTTCTGAAGAAGAGCCACTCAATGAGAAACTCCGTATTGTGTTGTGAGATGGGTGAGAATCCTGGCTTGAATATCCTAAGATTTGGAGGTTTATCTGTTACCTCATCTAGGGACAGCCTGAGAGGGCCTCTACCTGCCCACCAGTGGAGGAAGGATGCATGGTGTGGCAGGATAGGAGAACACCAAGAATCTTCGTGGAGTTCAAAAGCTTCTCTGAGAGTGAGAGCTGCCGGAGGTTGACTTGGCAATCCATTGGCAGCCCCCTTTGTCCTCTTTGGCTTCACAAGGTGAAAAATACTAAAAATGACTCAAAACCCCTTTGGTTTTCTGTGCCTCTGCAGGGCCTGCAGTAAAGTGTAATAAAAGCAGAAACTGAGTAGGAAGCATCTGAAGTGGGAAATGCCGTTAGGCTGGCCCGTAAAAGATGAGTGCTATGAGCAGTAAAATGAGCTAAGAAGGAAAACATGATGAATGTTTTCTCGGCTTTAAGCAGCAAGATCCCATTTCACCATCCCACATGGCACTGTATGCCTGGCTGGAAAAAGCAAGAGCCTCTGTGCAAAGCCTGACTCAGGGAGTGTGGCAGTTGAGCCTATCCCTGGGGCCCCAGCTGGGGGAATGGAGTGGGGTGGAGGTGTCGGGAGATGGGAGGATGCAGCTTGATTTCTTCATCACCTCCCAGGCCCTACTGACACTTTCCAGGCTGAAGGTTCCCGCTGAGACACCGGAGGAAATCCTGAACTGCCCAAGTTACACAGCAAGCTCACCTCACACAGGGAAAAGGAACGCAGAGGTCATGGTGTCAGGAACAGCAGGGAGAACTTGATGAGATTTGACTCAAGCAAGTGAACGTCCTCTGCTTCAATCCCGCTGCCACAGCACATCACACCACACAGAGAACATGCGTCTTTGCTGTGCTGGCCCCACCCTCGCACCAGACACCTTCCTCCTCTTCCGTTTACGCAGTTTCCATGAATTCTTCAAAGTACAATTCAAGTTCGACTTTCTCCATGAACCCGCCTCTTTTATCATAGTCCCTATAAATCTCATTTTTTGAAAAATAGACTAGTGGAGAGGCCTGGGTTGGAGTTTCGCCTTTGTCACTTGCAGGCTCTCTGATGCCGTGCACATTACTAACCCCTGTAAGTTTCAGTTTCCCTGTCTATAAAATAGGGATTGAAATATAAATCCTATGGGGTGGCTACGAGGATTACAGGATATTACCTTGCACAATGTGTAAGATGGAACAAACACTAATAAAAATTAGTTTTCTTCTGAAATTTTGCAGCATATATGGTCTTCGCCACCAATTTAATACTTTGATTGTTCGCTGTTTCATATGCATGTAGTTTGGCTCCTCAAGCAGGGTAAAATGTCCTTCTGGAACAGAATGTCCCAGGTCGTTATGGAGTGCCAAGCCATATTTCATATTTTTGCTTATTAATCACTCTTCATCATTGATCTGACTGATATCAATTGGTTGGTTGATCATTAGTTTTAACCTTTTACAAAGTTAGATAAGAAGGTGCCTCTCATCCTCTAAGAAGGTCATGAAAACATGACTTTACTCGGGCTGTACAGAAGAAAGATTCATATTTTTAAGAGTCTCTAAATGACTCCAGTCCCAAGAGTACTTAAAAAAATTAGTATCAATGCTACAATGCTATTATAAAGACAAAATTGCCTGGCCTCCACTGACACAAGACCAGCAGAGCACGTCTTCAGTGAGGTATGGCCACCTTCAGCATGAGTTAGAGTAAGCCAATTCTAAGAAAATGTCTGCATTTGTACTGGCTCAAATGTCACCCTCTGAGAGAAGCCCTCTGAGAAAATCCTATCCAAATGAGTCGCCATTCTCATTGGCCAGTCATTCTCTATCATTCTATTATTTTTAACTTCCTCAAAGTCATCATTGCAATCTGAAATTATTCATTTACTTGCTAGTGTATTCAGTATCAGCCTCCCACCAGACCACGAGCTCCTTAAAGGCAAGAACATGTCTGGTTGTTCATTGCTGTATTCTCAGTGTAGAGCAATGCTTGATAATGGGCAGTAAATACTATTTACTGAGTTGAACCGGATGAAGGTTAACATAGGCATGGGGAACGAAGCTATGACCATAAGCAAAAAGCTTTTGTGAAGTGCATATTTGTGGCTGGGTTTCCTTAGGGAGACAACTGTCCTTTAGCTTGCTGAGTGCAAATCGATGCAACAGAACTTCTCGGAAATCCTCAAAGTACCAAGCAATGAATTAAACACTTAGCATCAACCAAACAGCTCTGCTCTTGGATCTCAACTCTCATAACTTCCACTAACAAAAAACTTTTCTATAGAAAAAGATATTAATCTATATAGGCTGTAAGAAAGTTCTGAATAGCTCCATCTTTATTAAATTGCTACTTGAATTGAAATGCTATCATTTTTCCTCCAACACGTATTCATTTTATTGCCTTTGCAATATTTTTGTTCTTAACCTGCTTTTTCTTATTTCTATAAAAATTCTAAGCTTCCTTCAAAGCTCAATTGAAGTTCTGCCTCACCAGTGAAAACAACCTCCCCTTCCTACCTTAAGCATCTTCTCTGAATTTCCACCTCATTGTGAATGGCTGCCTAAAAAGTGAGCCCTTTCAAGAAAGAAATTATGGTGTGTATTTTTTTTATCCTCCATTATGTATAATGGATGCTTGCTAGCTGCTATTTAAATTTACATTAATCTATCACAGAATACCATATGAAGAACAATAAATCTTTGTTAATTTAGGTAGCTTTAACTTGGAGTAAATATTATTTAACCATGCAACCATTCTGCACCATCCTTAAAATGTGGCTTTGGTCAATAAATTATACAATGAGTATGTATTGAGATTCTATAATAGATCAGGAACTATCCTAGATATTGGGGAATCAAAGAAGAACAAGGTAGCCTTTCCCTCTAGAACAATGAGCAATTACGGAGCATCTCAGACTATGGAAGAATAATCCTTCTAATAAATAGCCCTCTGTGTGTAATCATTATGGAAATTACAATAAATGCTCACTATTTTGTGAAAGAGAATTGCATAGAGCACATTCTTCACAATTCTTTATCCAGCTTGTTTTCAAAAAGTCATTTTTATTACTTTTCCAGGTATACATGGAAACATATGCCATAATTCAGATGTAACTAACTTGGATTGTTCTAATTAACCCAAATTACAAAAATGTTCTGTGCTTAATATTCTAAATGATTATTAAAATTATTATTCTTACTAGTGGGTGAAAATATCGAGATTTCTACGTCAGGTTTTCTGATTGGCAGACTGTGATTATGGCTCCAAATCTCAAAGGGTGTTGGACCAGTGAACAATGTTGGTATGCTGCTAAATTAAAGCAATAATAACCACCATAAGCTTCACATGTAGTTGTTCTTGTTATACCCTTATGAAGCCAAGGGGTGATGCAAGGTTTCCAAATAGGAGTGGTTTTCTAAGTTTTGAGGCATGTCATGCAGAGAGAGCCTAAAATCCACGGAGGTACTCAGT
The DNA here is from genome assembly GCF_049354715.1 of Callithrix jacchus. Classification (NCBI taxonomy): domain Eukaryota; kingdom Metazoa; phylum Chordata; class Mammalia; order Primates; family Cebidae; genus Callithrix; species Callithrix jacchus. The sequence goes on from NC_133508.1 coordinate 156,956,072, forward strand.
CAGTCATTGCCCAGCTATTTTGATCTGATGGCTAATGGAATTACCTAGCATGCCACCCTCTGGAGTTATTCATAAAACTACAGCAATGATGAAGTTTTGGTTTGCTCTCCCAAACCAAACTCCATTTCCAGTGAATGGCTGTGGTGGTTGGCAACCTGAGCCCCCCAGATCAAACCCTGGTTAAATGGCTCAGTGAGCAACCAGTGTAACTGTCCGCCAGGAAACAGTCTGGGAGAGAAGCCAAAGCAAGAGGTTTGAGGTCCTGGCTCTGCTGTTTCCCAGCCACTTAAGGTCGGGCAGGTCACAAACTTTGACTTCTCCATTTGCAAAACAATACCTCCTGGCCTGTCCACCTTTCATGGTTATTGTGAGGCTCCAATGAGATACTATGTGAAAGTGCTTGTAAAGGGCAGAGTCCTAGCCTCTTTCCCACTCTCCCCATGCTGCAGAGATGGATTCAAGGAGGAGAGGGTATACCTAAGGTTCAACACACCAAGCAAAACGCAGCCTCAGAGGCACTCTCACCTCAATCCCTTAAGATACATCTTCTTTCCTGATGGGCCAAGGGCCTTGTGGTACTGCTGAATGACAGGGCTAATTGCACAGACCCCAAGGTCAGATTGTCAGCTTCATCACTTCTCGAATATTTAACGTTTTATAAGCTCATTTTGTTCTGTAGAAAGTCCCGCCCCCCTCCGCCCGCCGCCCGGAAGAAAACCCTCAGGCGCTGCTCTGTTCTGCCCGGCAACAGCAAGCAGCCAATCATCGCAGCAGAAAAGCCCGCCAAGCCTCGGCCTATCCTGAACCGACACGTAACCCTCTGAGCCACCTCAGCAGTCTGCCCAGAGACGGACAGCCTATCCTAAGCTCCCACGACACCCCGCCAGCCCTGTGTCCACGCCCCGTCCGCCTCCCTATAAAACCCTCCTACCCCAGCTGCGCAGTCGCAGCCAGCCCCGATCTCCTTCCTTTCCTGGCCTGCCCTCTGGTCCCAATAAAGCTGAACTCGGCTTCCAACTCTCGCTCGAGCTGTTACTTGGGATCGGGTACCGGGCAGGGGTCTACAACGGGGTCGCACACATTTCAAGATCGATAAAATGATGATTCAAATGTTACCTATCTCACAGCATTGTGGGAGGATGAGATCACCATGTAAAATACACAGTATAATATCGGGGGGGGGGGACACAATGAAAATGACAATTACTATTGGCCTCACATCGGTTTCTGCAGCTAATACGAAGGCAAAAATCCCACTAGAGTCAGAAGATCTGGTTTCAAGTCCTCATTCCCTCTGCGACAGGCTGGATGATGCCGCAAAATTCATCTCATCTCTCTGGACCGCAGTTAACTACTTAGAAAAGGATGCTTAGATTCACTTCATGGGGTCTGTATAAAGATCACATAGAGTAATAATGTCTATAAAATTTCTGCACTCATTTGGTAAAGCAGGAGGAAAATGCACAAGGCTCTTGTGTGATTCTCCCGTATGAACAAACATGCAGGAAACGGTTGCAAAGATTTTATTTAGAGGCTTTCTGTGCTTGGCACTTAGAAACAGTTCCGTGCATAAGGGCAAATTTCTATACACCTTTTCTTCATACATATTTTACATACCCTTTTATTGCCCCCTTTTTCATATTCATCATATTGGATTCCCCACTAGGCACATAAATACATATATCTACAACACCTCAAAACCAAAAATCTTAATAATATCTGTATTATTTTACTTGGTATTATTTGCATTTCCACACCATTTTAAACTTTTAGCTTGCACTAAGCTTCACTTGTTTTCTTATCATTACGAGATTTGAAGGGAAAGGGAAAAATGAAGGAAAAAACCCAAAACTTCAAAATGCAATGAACTATTTGATAAAAATGGAGATCTAAGGACAGGTAGAAGGGTATAGAAGACGCATCTGCAATTCCCTGGGACATGAGGGGACTTTTCCTGCCACAGGGGCTAGCGGGCAGGCATGCTAGGTCAGGTGTTTGGATCCGGCACGTGGAGGCCAGGCCTCTATTTGTTGCCTCTGCTCTTGGTATCATCTTCCGAGATTATAAAACTCTTCCATCTTCACACCCTCCTATTTCCCTTCCCCTGCCAGGCTGCAAGCTGTGGAATCAGCACTTCCCACATGGTGCACCTCTCCTCCGGATCACAGTGGTCAGAGCGGTGGGATCAGAACGCATCCCTTGCTCTATCCCTCTCACCAATGCCCCGACCATGCTCAGTGTTCCAGAGAAGTTGACTCCTCAGTAACGCCATGATTCTTCCTATAACCTGTAGTGGGGTGGGTGGGGTTTGGGAGGACAAACCAAAGACACATCTCCTTGGTGAATTAAAACTCTCATCGTTGCTCACACTTTCTCTCTCAGTCTTGCTCTCCACCTTTCACTTGCTCTCTCTTCTTTCTGTTTGTCTTTCTTGTATTCAGCTGCTCTTACTCCCTCTTTCCACAGGCGCCACTGGGAATGTCAGTGACAGCATACAAGTGAAGAGAGCCAAAGCTCAAAAGCAATCTTTTTCCAGAAGCCAAGTCCAGCTGTTGTACTGATCTCCTTCTGCTCTCATCCACGGGGAGGGTCTCCAACATACACGGTTCATTCCAGAAGCCGAGGAAGCTGCAGGACAGAATGGCTGGCAGCTACTGCCGACCCACTCCATCTAGGGTTGTACATAGACAAATTCTTGGTGAAAGCACCCATTCTGGACCTCCCTCCACAGAGTCTGCCCAGTTCAGAGTCAGTGTGCATGTATGTTTGCGTGTGTGTGAATTGTGTATGAATATATGTGTGTGTGCATGTATGCATAGGTAGGTCTGTCTGTATGTGGGTGTGTAACTTTTCATGGCTGCAACACACTAGCATCTCCCTTAACATTATGACGAAGTGATTATCAGTCTCTTCAAAGGCCACTCTGGAACAGACAATGCTTTATAAAACTAAGGTCTGGGAAGGCAGGAGAATGGCCACTGAGTTGTGGATGATTCTACCGCAAGTATCCTTCAGCGGCTTAAAGGTGTCTCCTGTTCTTGGGTATATGTTTTTCTCCAGAAAAAAAAAAAAATACACAGTTCCTGTTTTCCAAAGGCACTGGACTCCCAAAGAGGAGGATCTGCCCACGGAGACTCTGGGGCCTTGATTGTCATATGCTCCGTGGTGTTTGGACTGGCCTTTAAACCATGTGCACGGACATCTGGGAGGAGGAGCCTGGAACTGCCCCGTACTGCCGGCCATCACAAGCGTTGGTTGCCTGTTGGTTATTGGGTGAAGGACTAATCATGTGCATGCTGTGCTCCATCCCCGAGGGCAGGTACTGTCTCTCTCCAAAGGCCCCGTTGGAAGGAGAAGAACAGAGTAAAGTGCTTTGAGAGGCGCTCAGTTTTTCTGGGCTTGCAGCTAGCCTAGGGGAGGTGGGGAAATTGTATCCATACAGGTTGTAAGGGTTGTGAAGGGAGAAGGCATTGTAGGAGCTCTGCTGCATGTGACTGCCCCCGAACATGTGTGGTGATGAGGAGCTGGAGGCGGCATTACCTGCCTGCATGACATACTGAAACTGGGAAGTGGGGAACGACCCCAGCTGGCCACCGTAGGCTTCCATCTTGCTGTTGCCAGGCAACGAGGGAGGAGTTGGTATTCCTGAGATGAGGGATGGAGTCCTCTGAGGCATGAAGGTTTCAGAGGGCTGAGTGGCTGAAGAGGTGCCACTCTGGAGCCTGTTGTAGCCACTGTCACTCAGCCCTGGGTAGCTCTGCAAGGCAGCCATGTTGCTTCGGGCACATGGTGGATAATCAGAGAGGTTTAGATTACACAGCTGGCTCTCTCGGCAGCCCACGTTGAAAGTATTGGGGGCCAGATGAAAAGTTGGAGGAGAACAGGATGGAGATAAAAGATGAGAAGAAGCCGAAGGGGATGGTGTCCCAGTGCTGGAGGTGGTTGGGGAAGTGCCTGTGCTGCCTCCTGAAAAATAAAATGTGAATACTAGTGAAACACGGGCCTTTGAAGATGAGTCTAAGTCAAATCCAAGCCATATAGAAGGTGCCTTCAAATGTCCAAGATAAAGCTAACTTTGACAGAACCATTTTTCCTCCTAACTCAGCAGACCTGTGCTAAGTGATTCCACCTGTGGACACATACACAGTCATACAGGCATACACACATACATACACATTCCAGAAGATGACTAAAAGCAACACTATTTTTTTTGTTTCTCTCTGTAATAGCCTTAGTAAGTCCTATGTGTAAAAATAACAATAAACCTTCCCAGATTCATGTTGCCATTTCTCACCATCAAATTCCCTTTCTAATAAGACCTCTGGGAATCACCCGTGTGGGGCTGCAGAACAGCAAAGATTGCTGCCTGTTCCTTTCCTCTGGTAGCTTCGTCCCAAAATGATACCTGCCAGATCCCATCTGACAAAGGGCTACTACCCAGAATCTACAAAGAACTGAAACAGATTTACGAGAAACAAACAAACAAACCCGTCCAAAAGCAGGTGAAGGATATGAACAGACACTTTACAAAAGAAGACATATATGAGGCCAACAAACATATGAAAAAATGCTCAACATCACTGATTATTAGAGAAATGCAAATCAAAACCACATTAAGATACCACCTTACACCAGTTAGAATGGCAATCATTAAAAAATCTGGAGACATTTAATGACAATCATTAAAAGATGCTGCAGAGGATGTGGAGAAATGGGAACACTTTTACACTGTTGGAGGGAGTGTAAATTAGTTCAACCATTGTGAATACAGTGTGGTGCTTCTTCAAGGACCTAGAAATAGAAATTCCATTTGACCCAGCAATCCCATTACTGGGTCTATATCCAAAGGACTATAAATCATTCTGTTTTAAAGACACATGTACACGAATGTTCATTGCAGCACTGTTTACAATAGCAAAGACCTGGAACCAACCCAAATGCCCATTGGCAATAGACTGGACAAGGAAGATGTAGCACATATACACCATGGAATACTATGCAGCCATAAAAAATGATGAGTCTGTGATCTTTGTAGGGACATGGATGAATCTGGAAAGCATCATTCTCAGTAAACTGACACAAGAACAGAAAATCAAACATCGTATGTTCTCACTCATAGGCAGGTGTTGAACAATGAGAACACATGGACACAGGGAGGGGAGCATCACACACTGGGGTCTGTTGGGGAGGTCCAAGGGAAGAACAGAGGTGGGTGGGGAGGTTGGGGAGGGACAACATGGAAAGAAATGCCAGATGTAGGTGACAGGGGGATGGAGGCAGCAAACCACATTGCCATGTGTGTACCTATGCAACAATCCTGCATGATCTGCACATGTACCCCAGAACCTAAAGTACAATAAAAAAAAATATCATTTGACCCAGCAATCCCATTACTGGGTATATACCCAAAGGATTATAAATTATTCTATTATTAAGACACGTGCACAGGTATCTTTATTGTGGCACTGTTCACAATAGCAAAGACTTGGAACCAACCCAAATGCCCATTGATGATAGACTGGATAAAAAAAAGTGTGGCAGCCGGGCGCGGTGGCTCAAGCCTGTAATCCCACCACTTTGGGAGGCTGAGGCGGGTGGATCACGAGCTCAAGAGATGGAGACCATCCTGGTCAACATGGTGAAACCCCATCTCTACTAAAAATACAAAAAATTAGCTGGGCATGGTGGCGCGTGCCTGTAATCCCAGCTACTCAGGAGGCTGAGGCAGGAGAATTGCCTGAACCCAGGAGGTGGAGGTTGCGGTGAGCCGAGATGGCGCCATTGCACTCCAGTCTGGGTAACAAGAGTGAAACTCCGCCTCAAAAAAAAAAAAAAAGTGTGGCACATATACACCATGGAATACTATGCAGCCATAAAAAAGGATGAGCTCATGTCCTTTGCAGGGACATGGATGAAACTGGAAACCATCATTCTCAGCAAACTGACACAAGAATTGAAAACCAAACACTGCATGTTCTCATTCATGGGTGAGTGTTGAACAATAAGAGCACACGGACATTGGAAAGGGAACATCACACACTGGGACCTGGAGGGTGGGGAGCTAGGAGAGGAATAACAGGGGGTGGGGGGATTGGGGAGGGATAGCATTAGGAGAAATACCTAATGTAGATGACGGGGCAATGGATGCAGAAAACACCACCATGGCACGTGTATACCTATGTAACAAACCTGCATGATCTGCACCCCAGAACTTGAAGTATAATGAATAAAAAATAAATAAATAAAATATGCTCTCATGAGAAATAAATACATAAATAAATAAAATATGTTGTCATGGGGGGGGAAAAAGACCTCTGATGTCAGCATTAAAAATCCACTAGCTCAGCTTTTCCCATTCTTAATGGAAATGCATTAAATATGTATTTTATTCCAGGGCTGTTGCCTACTTTGCCATTTTTAGTCTTCCAGCCAAGCACACGGGGCACCAAAGCGGGACCCTAATCTCAGAGGAAGTGGGGTAATGGGAAAGCGTGCCAAGTCAAAACTGAGGCCTGGGGGTGCAGAGCAGTGGAGCCTGCGGTATGAGATGGAGAATGCATCACATGAGCTACGTCAGAATAAAGCAAGGCTAACCCAAAACAAATTACTATGAACCCGCAGCTCTGCTGATCTCCTTTTATAGATAGGATCGTGCCCAGTCTCAGAGACTGAAATAAAGACTGTAAATGGAGCCTTTGGAGTTTGGATATTTATGAAAACAAGAGGCCAAACAGGTCTTCAGCTGACCTGAGAGTCAGGAAATCTGAGTCTGCTCACAACTCTGCCACACTAACTGCCCAGGTAACCCTGGGCACATCACTTACCCCCTGCAGGTTACGGTTTCTTCATCTAGAGATAAGGAATTAAGTTAGACCAGTGGTTCTCAGGCATACAGGACCTGGCAGCTTTTAAAAATGCTGATGTTCCAGAATCCTAGCTCTGATGAACTAAAGGACCGTTTCTGGGCATGGGACCTCTATATCAGCATTGTTTTAAAAACGCCCCCAGATGTGTGGCACTGCTGAAGAACCAATCACACAACCCCAGTTCCTCATTTCTAAGTACTCAGAAACGCCCTTCCTAAACTGAGCGTGCATGAGAATAAGCCGGACGGCTTGTTAAAGCGTAGATTGCTTACTCCATCCCCAAAGCCTCTGATTCTGTAGATCTGGGGTGGGGCCTAATTCTCATTTCCAGAAAGTTCTTAGGTGATGGTGCAGAGATCACGCTTTTGGCTAGAGGACCTCCAGATTCCTTCCATTTCCAAAAGTCCCTGAGTCTGTATTTGAACAAGTTGATCTTATGATGTGTGAATGTTAGAGCTAGTCAGGTGGATGGCACATTAACAGACTGAGGGCCAGTTCGATGCACTCTACTTCATTGTCTTGTCAGATGGGTTAAGAAGGCCAATAAGGACCTTTACGAGCCTCCTCTTTCCCAAGGTCAGGAAGCATCAGTGCAGCAGCCACTTCCTGTCTCATCCAATGGAAGTTAAAGACATGGGTGAGTGCTAGGCTGCCCTTCACTTGAATTCTGGGCAGAGTAGCTGCTTTGTCTTCCATAAGGAATCTCCCATGATGGAACTTCCTCCTTCAGAGCAAGGTTGGGACTTTCTCAGCATTGTCAAGAGCTGTTATTCCCCCAAGGAATGTAATATCCTTTCGACCACCTACCACTCACACTGGGACACTTAGAAGCTGAGCATTAGAAATGGGTAAAGGGCATCTTAGGTAGAAAAGAGCAAGAATAAGGATTTTCTCAGTGAATAAAATGTCATTAAAAAACTAGGGCTAGGCACAGTGGCTCATGCCTGTAGTCCTAGCACTTTGGGAGACCGAGGTGGGTGGACCACTTGAGGTCAGGAGTTTGAAACCAGCCTGGCCAACATGGTGAAACCCTGTCTCTACTAAAAATACAAAAATTAGCTGGGTGGGGTGGCAGGCACCTGTTCATTCAAGCTACTCGGGAGACTGAGGCAGGAGAATCTCCTGAACCCAGGAGGCAGAGGTTGCAATGAGCCACAATAGTGTCATTGCACTCTGGCCTGGGCAACAAGCACAAAACAATGTCTCAAAAAGGAAAAAAAAAAAAATGTAGCAGGATTCCAGAGACACTGGAATACGAAGAAACCATCCATCCACAGTGTGCTGAGAACGCACGGGTTCCAGACGCGTTGACTAAGAGACACTGCCCTCGAGGAGGAACCCAAAGTTAATTTTTAGCAGGAAACAAAAAGCTTTCAGCTTACAGCCATGGACACAGGTAGTGGTGCTGGCTATAGAAGAAAAAAATTGGCTCTTGTTATTACAAAAGTTTCTTCAGAGGCGAATTGTGGCAAAGCCTAACTAATAACAAAAGAATTTCAGAAGAATTCCCCCAATGAACTTTCAAGGAAGATTTGCATTTAGATATAAATAAACTGCTGATTTCAGAGTCACTTCAGGAACTTCTCCTTTCTCATTTCTTTTCCCCAACTTAAAATCCTTTAAAGAAAAAAAGTAAAATGAGTTTTATTCCACAATTTCAGACGAGGCCAACATTGCAAATACTGCTGGGAGAAGGAAACCAACAATCGGCCGTGTTGAAAAAAGCCCTGAGCCTAACTCTAGGCCTGTTACCCTCTGTCCAACTCATGATCACTAGCAATGCAGGCCACCTCTTCATTCTTATTAGCTGTGAAGTGAAGGGATTAAACCAAGAGGCCTCAGGTTCTGTCCTTCTCAACATAATATCTGTAACTGAGGTTTCAAGTAATATAGAGTATGAATGGCCACGACAAGTACTTTCCATGGAATTATTTTAATATAATGAAGGATCTCTGCCAGGAGAAGATTCTAGAAGGAGAAGGAGGAATATTTCATCTGTCTTATTTTTATACAGTTGAAAGGCCAGCCCTTCTGTGCCTTACAGAAATCTCAAGGATTCATTGCAACTGTGTGGTGCCTCTTTGAGGCATCCTACACATTTTCCTTATTTTCCACTCTAAATGCCATGAGCTTTTTTTCTGAAAGAAATGCTATGGCACAAATGAAGAAACTTGACTCCAGCTGTAAAGGGATTTGTGTTTTATAGGATAGGTATCTGGTCACTTCTCTTTGAAAGCCCATCCTTCCTCTACCTGATCTGGTGTTTATATGGTCCCTGAGGAGACCACCTGTTCAGCATCCATAATGTCCAGTGACAGGTACGTTCCTTCAGGCACTGGTCCTAGCCCTGCAAGAGGAAGTGCACAATAGAGCAGATGACTTCCTACAACTCTGAATGGTTTTCTCTCATGGCCCAAGATGGAATGCATGGTACTGATGTAAGGCCTCAATTGGTTTCACTACAAAAAAGAAAGAAAGAAAAAACAAGAGGGGAACTATTAACAAGTTACAGGGATTTCTTCTGAGCAGATGAGAGGCACATGTTAAAAAGTTTGTAGTCAGCTTGCTTGGGATTTTAAATGGCATTCACTGGAAATGAGGCTTGGTGGCCTGCTGAGCTTGAGTGGGTGGAAGCCTCCCTATGAACTACTGTTTGAAGGAGGTGCGAAGAGAGAAGAAAGTGTGAAGAGAAAGTCATCTCGCTTTCATTCACTTTGAAGAAATGCTCTTATGTGCTTAAAATACTCAATACAGATAACAGCTATTTTTCAAAGTCCCCATAGAGAGAGAAGACTATGGTATTCATTCTGCAGAGAAGCAAACTGACATACTGACAAGTCTTTCTCCTCCTATGATCTAACAGCCTGTCAACTGTTAAACAAGACTGGGATTTCCAGCCAAGTGCAAAATAAACACAAACAGGGAGCCCACCCTCCTTGTGCTTTTCAAAACTTTGCTGACTAGAGATTCTCATCACAAAAAAGGGCAGGGTGGGAGGCCAGGCCAGGCCACACTGGACACAGGAGGGTCAGAGCTGCTTCTCAAAGCAAGCATGCCTCTCTTCCCTCTTCCCTCCTCCCCTCTGTGTCTGCCAGGTCCTGAATGTTCTGAGCATCTTGACAGACATTTTGTTTAATGGATGATTGTGGACTATAGGGTCAAATAAACCCAGTTCCAATCCCAGCTGTCTTACTGATTAAGGAAAGAACTTTAGCAAGTTAGCATCTCCAAGTCTTTTACGTTGTTGAGGAATTGCTAATATCTACTTGAGATGTTTTGAAAAAGACATAAGATATAATAGTATAGATTATGAAGTATTCATAACTGTATTTGGCACACAGGCATTAATTATATATTTTTTAAATTTTTAGTAGAGATGGTGTCTCAGTATGTTACCCAGGCTGGTCTTTAACTCCTGGGCTCAAGCAATCCTCCTGTCTCAGCTTCGCAAAGTGTTGGGATTACAGGCGTGAGCCGCTGCATCTCGCCCAGCACAGAAGCATTAAGTATTCTCTTCCATGAGAGAAGGAGGAAAAAGGAACTTGGGTTCTAATTGGAATGGCTCTGAGGCGCTGGCCTGTCTGTGGTGAGGCTGAGCATCTTGGCCTCTCCACACGCTGAGGGGCAGCTGTACATGTTTATTGTTACATGCTAGAGGAATCTCTGTCACTGTCAACGATGGAGGGCTAGGCCAGGTAGCATCTATGGCCCTACCTGTGCCATCTTCCCAACGGCTAACTCTGGTTCCTCTCTGAATTATCTGTCCCTCCTCCCCCACTTCCAGTCCAGGACAAGAATGGGCTGCCCATATCTCCGACTTTCCTCAGATCAAGCAAAGTGGAATTGACAGAACACAGATAGCTAGACTGGTATCTTTCCCATTATCCTGAGAGATCTTCATTCACTTCTGAGAAGTGATTAAAATAGAATGCCCTAAGTAGCTTAAAACTTTCAGGAGTTCTGTAGCATCTGTAGGAACTATCTCCTACAGCCCCAGATCCCGTCATCTTATTTTACCCATGGGTCAATATGAGGCGGCACACATGAAAATTCGTATACGACATTAACTTGCTCCAATATCCAAGGTTAACAGCCAAAACAACCAAAAAGCATGCATGTTTAGCAGTGATCTCACATGAGGACAATAACCTAGAATATACGTTTTTGCTTTACCATGAAGACAAGTTAAATGTGACCATGAAAATCCTGAATACCAAACCTGCTGACTTTTGCATCTTTAAATTGATCATTTCCAGACTGTAATATGAGGGCTTTCACATACAGTTTCCTTTTCTATTTATTTTGTTGTGCTTTTTTTCTTCCTCCCCTAAAATTGAAAAACAGTAAGACAAAATCCCATCTGGGCTAGTAAAGAATAAATTTCCATGTAATTACTTGGTTCCAGGAGCCAGATTCTTCTCTCGTATAATTCAGTGGCATCCATCTCTGAGGAGTGCTGATTCACTGGGCATCCTCGAGAAGCCTACTTTGAGGCTTTCACACAGGTAAGAGGTAAAATGTCAGCACCCTAAACACTGATTCCAGAGAAAAAAACCAGAAACCGTAAAGTGTAATGAGCACAGCACTGTTCATCTCAACAAAGGAATTACTTAGTTCAGACGAGCACTGTTCTCAGAATGCAAACCTGAACATTACAGTGCTAACAGGCATTGCACGGTTTCAGCCTTACAAGGACTCTAATGAATCACTCTCCATAACATTTAAAGGAATGCAGACTCCGGAACTCCTTCTCTTTAAAATGGCTTTTAATATATTCATCCACTTCTCATGTGCACGTCGGTCCTCTGTGTTCTGAGAGTCTCTGCTGCTCAGATGGTCCTATTTCACACCTGCGACATTCCGTAGGTGGACTGCAGCCTTTCCTCACTTTCCATTCACTTAACTGTTTTCTCTGCTACTTGTTTCATTGCCTTCCTTGACGTGGCGTGTGTCTGTTGTAATCTCTGTTCAGAATGAATCTGCTTCTTTCTGGCAGCAGTAAACACCTTCTCCCACTCTCACCGCTTCACCCCTACCCCCCAGGGAAGGCATGTGACTCAGGCCTGGACAATCAAAGCATTATATTCCCCTCATTACAGTAATTACAGATGACTTGATTAAGGACAGTTAGACTCCATGAGATTTTGGTGGAAATCTTAGGTGAAAGGTACATGTCTTTGCCCATCAGATTTAAACCTCAAAATAAGTAGGGCCAGGGGTTCTGTTAAGCATGTTCACACCATAGGAAACCTGAGAATAAAGTCAGCATGGCAGAGAGCACAGCTGAGAGACAGAGTTGATGATCTTTTATGGTGCCTACATTAAGCTTTGCCTAAAATTGGCTATTTGAGTCATTTCAGTTTCATGAGCCGATGAGGTTCTTTTTCGTCTTGCCATTTGGGTTTGATTTTACTTATAACAGTAAGAATCCTCATTGACATAGCCCCCAAATTCTATAGATAATTTCACTACGAATCTGAAGGGCAGGAATATTAAGATAAAACTTGAAGAGAGAGAAATAAAAATGAGGATGGTAGGACTAGACTATGAGCCACTTTGTCAAATAGAAGCTATGGATGATTCCATCCTAAGACATGATAAATCACCTACCAGTAGGAACAAGGGATTTCAGTATATAAGTACAAGATCTGATAAGATAGTGACTTTACTTTAAAAACATAATAATAATCTCTTAAATGGTTCCTGGCCTCATTCCGATCAAAAAGAACAGGCTAAACAATGAAGCGAAAATGATGACAACTTTTGAAGGTGATTTTTTCATATTTGTGTTCATGACAAATAAGGAATATAATGTACAGAACAGAAAAACAACAGCTGCTGGTTTTACGTTTTCTAAAAGTTTAGTAGAAAGAAATGCACATATCTAAGCAAAAAGGCAATTCAAAAACCAGTTATAACCCCACAAATGGTAAGAAGATGGAAGAGGAGTATCTAAGGACATTGAAGGGGCCATTCCCTGATAGGTTTGTAAAATGCAGTTAGATAAGACATACGGAAGGATGAGTAAACAGACGCAGAAAAGGCAGTGATGTGATCTTGTGAGAAAAACATTAGGATGCCCAGAATTAAGAGAAGTTTGTACACTTCCCTAACAGTGATACCCATGCTTTTTCTCCTACTGGGTTTATTCTTTTCACACAAAGAATATCACTTTAACTTCCTAATCTTGTCTTTATTCCTGTCCTGAGAAGACTAAACATTACCCGCGACAACATGAGAAACACCAGGGACTGAACAAGTGACTCTTACTTCTTAGTGTTAAAACGTCAAGGTCATTTTACTCACTCCCCATACTATATGGATTCCTGAGACCACAAATAATTGTTCCCGACTTACTATCCTGTTATTTTCACGTAAGAATTCTGGGAGCTGGGTGCAGTGACTCATGCCTGTAATCCTAGCGCTTTGGGAGCTCAAAGTGGGTGAATGGCTTGAGGTAAGGAATTTGAGACCAGCAAGGCCAACATGGTGAGACCCCGTCTCTAAAGAAAATACAAAAATTAGCCAGGTGTTGTGATGTGCACCTGCAGTCCCAGCTCCTGAGGAGGCTGAGGCAGGATAATCACATAAACCCAGGAGGTAGAGGTTGCAGTGAGCCAAGATCAAGCCACTGCATTCCAGCCAGGGTGAAAGAGCAAGATTCTGTCTCAATAATAATAATGATAATAACGTTGGGCACTTTCTTCACTGTCCTTTAAAAAACTTATTTTCTTCCTGGTATCTGATTTTCTGTTCTTCTTTTTTATTTTCTAATCATCATGCCCTTCAAATTTTATCCTGAAGTTGTCTCTGTTTAGTTGATTTTTGCCAAACACATTGACATTAGTCCCTATCATAAAGAACACATCAGAGTTTATTCACTTATTCAACCACCATTTGAGTACTAAATATACCCTCAACCAACAGAGAGTGTTTGGACCCAGAGATTTATCATGAGGGGAAAAAATAGAAAAATGTGGATAAGAGACATTAATGAAGAATGATGCAAAGAAGAGCTCACCTCAAGGAGACTTGGCCTACTCTGAAAGGCAGGGAATTTCCCCCAAGGAAGTGATATTTAAACTGTGATCTCAAAGACAGATAGTGCTAAGAAGGCAAGCAGGTAGGAAGGAAGCTTCTAGGAAAAGAGAACAATGTGGCAGGAAAGAGCACACCATGTTTGAGAAAGGGAAGTAAGATGAGTGATGCTGGAAGGGAGGGAAAGAGGAAAGGTGGTGTAGGCTGAAGCTAGAGTAGTAATAACAGCAATAACAAGGATGATCATAGAGCAGTAATAACAGCAATAATAAGGATGATCATAGAGCAGTAATAACAGCAATAACAAGGATGATCATAGAGCAGTAATAACAGCAATAATAAGGATGATCATAGAGCAGTAATAACAGCAATAACAAGGATGATCATAGAGGAGTAATAACAGCAATAATAAGGATGATCATAGAGCAGTAATAACAGCAATAATAAGGATGATCATAGAGCAGTAATAACAGCAATAACAAGGATGATCATAGAGTAGTAATAACAGCAATAATAAGGATGATCATAGAGCAGTAATAACAGCAATAATAAGGATGATCATAGAGCAGTAATAACAGCAATAATAAGGATGATCATAGAGGAGTAATAACAGCAATAATAAGGATGATCATAGAGCAGTAATAACAGCAATAATAAGGATGATCATAGAGGAGTAATAACAGCAATAACAAGGATGATCATAGAGCAGTAATAGCAATAATAAGGATGATCATAGAGCAGTAATAACAGCAATAATAAGGATGATCATAGAGCAGTAATAACAGCAATAATAAGGATGATCATAGAGGAGTAATAACAGCAATAACAAGGATGATCATAGAGGAGTAATAACAGCAATAACAAGGATGATCATAGAGGAGTAATAACAGCAATAATAAGGATGATCACAGAGCAGTAATGACAGCAATAATAAGGATGATCACAGAGCAGTAATAACAGCAATAACAAGGATGATCATAGAGCAGTAATAACAGCAATAATAAGGATGATCATAGAGCAGTAATAACAGCAATAATAAGGATGATCATAGAGCAGTAATAACAGCAATAATAAGGATGATCATAGAGGAGTAATAACAGCAATAACAAGGATGATCATAGAGCAGTAATGACAGCAATAACAAGGATGATCATAGAGCAGTAATAACAGCAATAATAAGGATGATCATAGAGGAGTAATAACAGCAATAATAAGGATGATCATAGAGCAGTAATAACAGCAATAATAAGGATGATCATAGAGCAGTAATAACAGCAATAATAAGGATGATCATAGAGCAGTAATAACAGCAATAATAAGGATGATCATAGAGCAGTAATAACAGCAATAATAAGGATGATCATAGAGCAGTAATAACAGCAATAACAAGGATGATCATAGAGGAGTAATAACAGCAATAACAAGGATGATCATAGAGGAGTAATAACAGCAATAACAAGGATGATCATAGAGCAGTAATAACAGCAATAACAAGGATGATCATAGAGCAGTAATAACAGCAATAATAAGGATGATCATAGAGGAGTAATAACAGCAATAATAAGGATGATCATAGAGCAGTAATAACAGCAATAATAAGGATGATCATAGAGCAGTAATAACAGCAATAATAAGGATGATCATAGAGCAGTAATAACAGCAATAATAAGGATGATCATAGAGCAGTAATAACAGCAATAATAAGGATGATCATAGAGCAGTAATAACAGCAATAATAAGGATGATCATAGAGGAGTAATAACAGCAATAACAAGGATGATCATAGAGCAGTAATAACAGCAATAACAAGGGTGATCACAGAGAACATTTACTGAGCACCCAGTAAAGCCTTCCTAAGCACTTTACATTCCATTCTCATTGGTATCACCTCCAGTTTGGAGGTGAGGCAGCGAAAGGCAGGACAATGTTAAGGGATATGTCTTTCATAGGTGAAAGTAAACTGTGGCCATTGACTAGCTTTAAGCAGACTGGGCATAGATGGTTGAGGTGCAGGCTGGGCATGATGGCTCACACCTGTAATCCCAGTACTTTGGGAGGTCAAGGCGGGCAGATCACAAGATCAGGAGTTTGAGACCATCCTGGCCAAGATGGTGAAACCCCACCTCAACTAAAACTACAAAAGTTAGCCACGCTTGGTGGTGGGCACCTGTAATCCCAGCTACTCAGGAGGCTGAGGCAGGAAAATCAGTTGAAAGTGGAAGGTGGAAGGTTGCAGTGAGCTGAGATCATGCCACTCCACTCCAGTCCGGGTGACAGAGGGAGACTCTGTCTCAAAAAAAAAGAAAAAGAATGGTGAGGTGCAAACATGTGTGTTTTGAAAGAAAAGACTCATTTCAACATGAGGAATGGCTTAGAAGAAAAAGTGGAGACTATGGAGGGGATTATGGCCATGCAGTGAGAGGTGACATTAGTCCAGAGTGGCACAGCATCAAGGAAGGATGTGGACAGATTCAAGATCTTAGGAATGGCTGGGCACAAGGGTAGGGCAGGGAGGGAATCTTCTGGGGCGTGGAGTGTTCTCCTTCGCTGTGGAGAGGGCATCAGGCTGTGGGGTGGATGATGAACTCCGTTTTGGACATTTCGAACTTAAGGAACTTTGGTGACAAAAGATAATACGTAATCAATTACTGTTTGTTTTAGGGGATTGAACTGAAATGTTCTCTACCCCTTATCAGGAGCTCTTCATGTTTATAGTATAAGCCATGTTGCAGAATTGGGATATTGTTCTTCTATAGCTACAAAAGCAGTGCTTTAAAAAGATTGTAAGTGACTATACAGTGGTAAGCTGTTCAGATGGGCATTATTCCTCACCTCAGTGATAAATGAGATCTGTATAAATTGGCTACGTTTTCATCATCAGAGTGACATCACAGTTCAGCGGCTCGTATCCACCGAATTGTCCTTCCTTCCCCGTATCTTACTCATGTGACTTGATCGGTAGCTGACCCCTCTCACTAACCAACCTCAACTAATACAAGTCAAACTGGTGAAAATCCAGTCACCAATAGAGACCCTCATAATTCTAACTTTTTCACTGCCTGAAAAACACTGAAACATCCCGTGGCACTGAGCTCTGTAGTGACGTCTGCCAACTCTCTTGAGCAAAGGAGGCCTTCTGTAAATGGCATGTCCCCTCACGTCCACAGACGGAGAGTTGGCAGTTCTGGTGTCATTGGTCCGGAATGATTCCGTTTAGAACAACAGCTATCAAATAGCTTGAAGTCACTGCTGATAAAACTGTCAGTTTTGGCCACACAAACAGCTCCATTATATACATGAGGAAGTCGAGGCACAAATTTTACTCAAGGATATACAGCAGAACAACAGGATTGCCCTGCACGTAACTCTAACTGACCTGGACTCTTACTTCCTTTTCCTTCTATGTTTATGTTGCCTCAGTCACTTTCTCCAGGCATCACTTGCCTGGTTGTCATTAGCAATGGCAGAAGCCATCCCTGAGACAGAATATTCATCTCGAGAACCTCCAGCCTCTCCAGACTCTCCAAGCACATAAATATTCTTGAGTCTAACTGAAGACATCTGAAGACCTTATACTTGATTTATAAAAAAAAAAAAAAATTGACCTATTTAGAGCTAATGCTCAAGTTGTTGAACAATAAACCTTCAATAGGAAGAGTAAACTAAAATCTTTGTGGAAAATGAAAGCTGTGGTAAGAAAGAATAAGAAAAATAACGTGGCCTGGTGGAGGGAAAACTGTCGTGTCAAATAGATCTGTTTTGGTACACTCCACTCAGTTCTGCCACCCCTTAACTACATTAGCTAGACCAGACTTGTCCAATCCATGGCCCGAGGGCTGCGTGCAGCCGAGAATACCTTTGAATGCAGCTCAGCACAAATCTGTAAACTTTCTTAAAACATTATGAGATTTTTTTTTCTTGCGAACTTTTTAGCTCCTCAGCTCTCATTAGTTTTAGTGCACTTCATGTGTGGCCCAAGACAAGTTTTCTTCTTTCAATGTGGTCCAAGGAAGCCAACACATTGGACACCCCTGTACTAGACTGTCATGCCTCAGTTACTTTTTTGTGTCAAAGGCGGAAGATGAGTCCCACGCGTTCTTCTCTCTAAAACAAATATTTAGAACACTCTATTCAATACGATTTTAAAAATAGAAAGATTTGAATTTTTGCGAGAACTGTGGCTAATTTACCTAAGCGCTTTCCTCAAAGTTTTATCAGCAGATGAGTCTTAATGCCAAGAGAAATAAAAGACAGCAGCCAAGGCAGGACGAAAAAAATCATCCTTAACCTCATCTAGGCAGAAGGACAGATCCAGCCTCACCAGTAGCAGCAGAAAATAGTCTAGGACTGCTATGTGACATGACAGATATTTATGTGCTTGAAACAATGAGGTAATATGGACAATTGGGTAAGTCAGTCAATATTTGACACCAGTCTTAGGTTTGGCGGCAACACTTTTAATGAAGTTCCTTCGCTAAAAGGGAATTACTGTAGAAAACAGGCTAGCACTGCAGTTCCCCTAGTTCATCCCTCTCTGTTCCTTCTAAGATACAAGGCAGTTCAGCACAAACGGTTGTGTCTCTTCTCTTCATTTTATAAGTGATACCATCCAGAGTCGCTGAAACTCTTAATTCTTAAAGGAAGAGGGAACGGGCGTCATTGCTTTTACATCCTTTGTTAGTGTCAAGAAACCAAGCCACATATTTTTTAATAATGAGAATCTGGATCAACTTCAGTTGTATATTTTAAAATATTTTCCAATTAAGGTATTTAATAGAGTCCTGACTTTTTCTCTAGCCCCATCCCATTGCCATATGTATCCAACAATTCAAGTTCTTTCTCCTCTTCCAATAAAAATGAGGGTCACTGAAGTGTTTTGAAAGTTCAGTTTCTCTGAAACCATTGTTTACAAAATGTCAATAATAACCCTTCCTACTGGTAAATTTCTAGTGTAAGTACCACGAAACCTACTATGCTGCACAGCTAAGTGACCCATGCAGGCTTCCTGTGTCTGTGCCTGCCCAATGGCCCCCCTCAGTATCACTCCATTTCTATGTCCACATCATCATTATCTTTACCTTCAAGGCCTTTATGACCCTGCAGGTAGACACTTAAGAGGAAGACGTGTCGGCCGGGCGCGGTGGCTCAAGCCTGTAATCCCAGCACTTTGGGAGGCCGAGGCGGGTGGATCACGAGGTCAAGAGATCGAGACCATCCTGGTCAAAATGGTGAAACCCCGTCTCTACTAAAGATCCAAAAAATTAGCTGGGCATGGTGGCGTGTGCCTGTAATCCCAGCTACTCAGGAGGCTGAGGCAGGAGAATTGCCTGAACCCAGGAGGCGGAGGTTGCGGTGAGCCGAGATCGCACCATTGCACTCCAGCCTGGGTAACAAGAGCGAAACTCTGTCTCAAAAAAAAAAAAAAGAGGAAGACATGTCAGGATCAAGGAATACTGCCTTTCTGATGATTAATTATTTAAAACATGATTAGACTATTGCTTTTCACAGGGTTCTGGTGAAGTAAGTGATCCAGAATTTCCATCCCTTTTATATTCCCTCTTCCCTTAAGAACTAAGAGTTCCGGTGACTCTGGACAGTATCACTCATCGAATGAAGAGAAGACATGTGGTCTAAGATGAAGGCTGGGAGTGGCTCTGCCCCCCTGAGCCACAGTGCCAGCAAGTGATCTCATTCACTGTTCATGGGTACATACTGGGTACCAAGACCTGTGGTAGATCTTGGGGACACAGCATTGAACACAACTGTCCCCACTCACGCCTGCCCTCAGGGACTGGCGATATCCCTGCCAACCTTCTTCAACCAGACGGCATGATACAAACTCCTGCTTAGCTAGAGCTTGGAAAGGCAATGAGTAAAGCAAGGGCAGATAAGCAAAGAAGCCACCACAGAACTAAATCAAATCAATGACATATTTTTGTCTACTCAGCATGTTTATATAAGTTTCCTCACACACACACACAAAATTATCTCTTTTGTAGGTGAAAAAATTGGCATGCAGGAATAGAAGTAAATTGTCCCCAAAGTTAGAGAATTCATTACCATGAAAGGTGAGGACCTAGATTTTCCTGAGTCCCTTTAAGCCTCTATCTCTTTTCTTTTCTTTTGAGACAAGGTTTGACTCTTGTTGACCAGGCTGGAGTGCGATAGCGCAATCGCAGCTCACTGCAACCTCCACCTCCTGGGTTCAAGCGATTCTTCTGCCTCAGCCTCTCAAGTAACTGGGATTATAGGCACCTGCCACCACGCCTGGCTAATTTTTGTATTTTTAGTAGAGACAAGGTTTCGCCACATTGGCCAGGCTGGTCTGGAATTCCTGACCTCAAGTGACCCACCTGCCTCAGCCTCCCCAAGTGCTGGGATTATAGGTGTGAGCCACTGCGCCCGGCCAAGCCTCTGCCCTTAATGGCAATCCATGAGGGCCTCAAAGCAGCAATGACACACTGAATAACCGTCGACTCTGCTTCTAATCACAGCTTTGTCAGGAGGAGTATATAAAAGATGGAAATTCTGGATCACTTACTTCACCAGCTCCCTGTGAGAAGGAATAGTCTAACCATGTTTTAAATAATCAACCATCAGAAAGGCAACATTCCTTGGTCCCGACATCTTCCTCTTAAGTGTCTACCTACAGGGACATAAGGGCCTTGAAGGTGAAGATGATGATGAGGAAGACAACGAAAACCAGTAGTATTAAATGCTTCTATAATTTTAATTGCCCTATCTCATTTAATTCAAGAATTCTATGTGATTCTATTTTTCCATATAATGTGTAAGATAAAACTGGGTGTCAGAAAAGCTGAGGTACTTGACCAAGGTTACAAAGCTACGAAGGATCTGTGATGAGAGCCTAGGCTAGACCTTGTCTGACTCCAGAGTCTATGCTTTTGATCACTACACTCACCTTAAAACCTGACAGTTTTCAGCAATTTAAGTTACAAACCTAATTCCGTATGCAAAATGTTAGAAGTTCCCCTGAAAAGGGGATGTAATATAATATATTACCAAGTTCTAGAACTGCTTTCCAAAGGGCAGAACCACAAACTGAAAAGTGAGGCTTCCGTTAATGGCAGCCGTTGGATGGAAGAAAATGAGCACAGTCAGTAAATCCTGACCAAATCATCATCTTCGATCGGGAAGCTGAAGGATACTCATCAGCATCTGACTCTGGGGAGCTTCGACCCAGGCACCCAGGCAGATGAGTGCTGTGCCTGGGGAGGCCACAGGCTAGACTGAGAAAATGAATTGAAATAAATCATGACCCATGTGGCCACAGGTTTTCCAACCTGAGCCACAAGGAAAGAAAAGCTATAAATTGGATTAAAAGCACGCAGTTCAAAGCAGTAAGGGGGAAAGCTCACTTGGCCCACCAACTGAAAGCGGTGTTGTTTTAGATAAGCGAAAAAGGAAGAACACAAGCAGCAAGGTTCAGATAGACTTGCGACAGCCCACTCTTCGCCTGGAGGCCTGATACAGTTCATTCCCATTGTCCAGAGCTAAGCTTTTGCTCATCGCCAAGCTAGAAAAAGAAAACTGATCAGGCTGCCATGAGGAATAAATGAAGTAATTAAGAAGATCTCTTCAAATACCAAGGCCTGTGTCAATGCTTAGCAATTTTAATATCATGATTATCATAAATATATAACCGCAGTCCTAGGAAGGGAGAGAGCATTGAGTGCCAGATGAAATGCTGCCTCTGGACCCAGCCTGTTTGCACGAGTGGTGATGCTTTGCGTATTTACAGAGCTCCCGAGGTCTCTTCATTCCGGGGGAACTGGTACGACCCTATCTTGGCCTGAGGCCAGGATGTGCTGTATTCGGTCCAGCTCCCACTCTGCCCCCGGCCCCATCACTAAGCAGAGGCCCGTCCAGCTCCCACTCTGCCCCCGGCCCCGACGCTAAGCACAGGCTCTGCTCCACGGCTTTACCTTGCTGCTTCTGCATGGTGGTGAAGTCTTCGAAGGTGAGTGTGCGCACAGGAGGTCTCCAGAACGCGTAGGTCTCCATGATGGCTTCAAGTCCAGTTCTGAGGAGAGAAAAGCCAGCAAAGGAAGTTCTAGATAATCTCAAGAAACACGATGACTTTTTAAAGACCCAGAGTTAGTCTGTCAAACAAGTAATAGAAACATAGGTAGTGAGAGCGATCACTATCAGGGTAAATTAGTCTGGAAAAGCTCAAGGTACAATGACGCTGGACTGGAGGAGGAATGACAAATTAATCTAATTCAGGTAATTTGCAAGCGAATCTAGAACGATGATGGAATTTTATTCTGACCCTCTTTTAAAGGAGGCCTGCTCTGTAGGGGGGAAAACCACGGTAAGTGTTCAAGGTCAAGGCCACTAATTTCATGAGTACAACTGAGCAGAAAGTGACATTGATTGTTTATCTAGCACGGAACAATGTGGACATCATTGCCACAGTGCGCTGACACAGCCTGACCCAGGGTCAGCTCCTCACCTTGGGTATGTACAGAATCAACGGCACTGTCAAACTGCAGTGGTTGTAAAGCCTTCTTTTTTTTTTTTTTTTTTTTTCGAGACAGAGTCTCGCTCTGTTGCCAGGCGCCAGGCTGGAGTGCAATGGCGCCATCTCGGCTCACTGCAACCTCCACCTCCCGGGTTCAAGAAATTCTCCTGCCTCAGCCTCCAAGTAGCTGGGACTACAGGCACACGCCACCATACCCAGCTAATTTTTGTATTTTTTTAGTAGAGACGGGGTTTCACCATGTTGGCCGGGATGGTCTCGATCTCTTGACCTCGTGATCCGCCCACCTCGGCCTCCCAAACTGCTGGGATTACAGGCGTGAGCCACCGCGCCCGGCCTGTAAAGGCCTCTTAAATCAATAGAGATGAGTAAGGCAACAGAAATAAAAAGACAGGTAAGCAATGAAATAGACTTGGGTATCTGCTGCAATAAGACACACCTACCCAAAGATAAAGAAAGGGCTTGGTCTCAGAAATTATACTTCAGACAAAAGGACTAATATATTTCTCTAAACACGTATCTATGTTTTGGTAACCTAATAATCAGACCATCACAAACTGTCAAGAGTTCAGGAAGTATCCAATATTTTACAAGTACATTTCTTTAAGGCTTCTGGTTCATTTATATTAGAAATTCTATAAATTGAACTATGTATACACTGTCTTTTTTACCCTTCAATTAACTGTGTCTCTAACACATATGTGAGGTGCTGCTATGCATCATTTTCACACTATTATTAAGGTTATCTCAGCCATATTCTTGCTGACATCCACACCCTCAAAACAAAATATCAGCTGGGGCTTTATGTAAAGCTTTGAACACGGCTTCTAAATTCTGATTTTTCCTTAAAACTAGCTGCTTCATGTAACTAAATGGAGGGAGGAGAAGCATGGGAACTACAGGAAAGGTGGGAGGAAAACGGGAAACAGCAGATGGCCCACGTCTTTTCATTGCAAAGTCACTGGAAGGTGGGTGGTATCCATCCCTTCCTGAAATGGATACACTTTTCCTTTCGAGATAAAACTTCTGATGCCTCTGCTTCTTTCTTGGTAACATATTTCCATAGCTCTCTTCAGTCTTACATAACAAGAAGAAAGAAATTTTATTTTAGATGAGAACAAATATCCTTTTATCAACAACTGTAGGATACCCTGAGGTTCTTCTCAGACCAACTGCTGATACACCGATTGACTCTTCGTGTTGGAAAATTTCCTCACTTGCACAGTTAACTTTCTAAAGTCTTCCCCGGAATCTTGGAGGCTTTAAATATACCAATGTTGGCAAACCAAACTCTGTATTTTAAGAAGAGGTTCAGAGAAGAGAGTGTTGCATGGTGTTTATTAGCTGTTAATCTGTTAGAAGCAGGAATAGGAGGTATCTCCGCATAGTCACTCGACGTTGATGCTGAATACAGTACGTGAAACTGTTTGTGGAGAGAAAGAGCCCAGGCAGTTGTGGAGTTCAGAATAACAAGGGGATAGATAGATAAAGCCACATGAGCCTGAATGAACAGAACAAAATAGACTGGCCAGGCTTAGGTCTTACTGCCTTGTTTTGGAATGTTGGCCACCCTCCAGAATATCTTAGGATTCTCTTTAATGGCACAGGAGGCTCACTGAAGATGGCAGGGTCTTTGTTGTTCCACCCCCTGGTTCATTCTTCCCAGGAACATGTACCGATGAGGAGGACAAAATACTAGCTCAAGGGCAAAGAACAGTCCCTTCTCAGTTCATAATAAAGCAATAGAAGACCATGAAACGGCAGTAATATACTGATGCACTGCCGATATTTTATTCGTTGAGTAAACAGAGAATGAACTTCATTATCTACCCTAGTTCATTGTGTGCGGCTATAACCTACCACACGCTAGGTAATTTGTAGACAATACAGTTTATTTAGCGCACTGTTCTGGAGGCTGAGAGGTCCAACAGCATGGTGCTGGCACTTGGTAGGGGCCTCTGTGCTGAGTCGTATATGGTGAAAGAGATGAAAGGTCAAGGTCAAGAGAAGGCAAGAGAAAAAAGGGCCAAACTCATTTTTTTTTAATCAGGAACACACTCCTGCATTAATTAGTCTACTCTCTTGATAACTGCATTAATGCATTCATAAGGCAGAGCTCGAAGAATCTAATCACCTCTTAAAGGACTCAGCTCTCAACATTGTTGTATTGCGGATTAAATCTGCAACACATAAACTTTGGGGACATGTTCAAGCCACAGCAGTTCCATTTTCATAATAGGCAAAACCACCGTGAAAAAAGTGTTAATAGTTTTGTTTTATTTAAGCAGTAAACTCTATATAGAATAGTGGCCATTTATTCATAAATTGAAGTCTAAAATCCATCTAAAAGAATTGAGTTGTAGAAGAATCACAGATTTTAAATTTGGGAAGAATCTTGGATGTCATCTACGATACCTCTGATGATACTATCGTGAGTGGTTATCCACGTCTGCTGGTTTATATCCCGGGAAGATTTTCATTTTATGGATAGATCTGATATAACTTTCACCCTCCGGTTTCATTACGAATAAGTAAACAGTGAGAGTGACAGGCATTTCCCACAAGTAGTCCACCTGCCGCATCCTCAGCAAGGAGACCTTCCCTAGCTAAAGAACGTAATGTACAACAGGCACATATGGACACACCTGTGATCCATCCAGGGGTCTATCACAACAAGGATCAATTTGGTAGTGAAATTGTGTGAGAAGGGTTATGGCTCCTTAAAAAAATAGTGGCTAAGACAACACATGCCTAACCACACTTATTAATCCACGGTGGATCTATCTCTTGTGAATATATCCTACATAGCATATATATAAATTACTCTATAATAGAAATGATCCTATAACATATATTATCCTACAGAGAATAATACTTGTCTCATAGACTTAAATTATTGAATTTATGTATTTTATATTTATGTATTCAGTTTTTTAGAAAAATTAATCCTATTTAGGTATCATATTCCACCTTTTTTATTTGTCTGCAACCCTATTAAGCTTTGTTGGATAAAATCTAATTATTGGAAGGTCCTAGTTCTACACAGCAGTATTTGGTGTAGTCCCACGTCAAGATTAAACAGTTCACCTCTCTCCACCACTGGTATGTTTGCACCTCAAGGGCTTAGATACCATGTTCTTCTATGCCCAGTTTTCTAGCACAGTGCTGGTTACATGGTGAGATCTCAAATGATATACACTGAACTAATAAGGAGAGGAATAAATGCTTTATTGCTGAGTCATTCTTACATTTTAATGAGCACTCACTTTTTCAGGTCTAAAACTTAGGAACACAACTTGGTATAAAATAAACTCTCTGAAGGCAGAAGAGATCCTCCAGTACTAGAGATTTGGGAATTGTTTCTAAAGCTGATCATCATTGTGCCTTTATTAACTTCAGGCTCAGAGGGATTTGCATTTTCCTTGTTTCATTCCATGCCAGCCGTAGAACTTCTGAGCTTCAGCAGAGTCAGAGTTTCCTTGCAGGGGTGAGCCGTTTCACGCCCCATCTTTTTGTATGAAAGTTCTTGCCAACCACCTATTAACAACTCCAGCCAGCTGGGTGTCTAGTCAAAATTTACCCCATGATACACATTGTTTACTCATTTATCAGCATTTTAACCTAGTTTTGTAAAATTTTATCTCCAAGTTTTTAAAAGTGAATTCATTGTCTGATGGGTAGGAAAAGCAGCCTTAGGTAACGGTATGCCATTAACGTGCTCCACGTGCTGAGCCTCTTCAGGTCTGCTGAACACCAGAGACCTGATATCTCTGAGATTTCCAACCAGAGATGCTCAGATTGGCAAGTGTCCCCTCTTGCTCGCTTTTCCCTGTTTGCTCTCGCGACAACATGGGCCGTATCCAAACCACCTTCGTCCAGTGCTTTGGCTGTAATCACCTCTCTGGTTTCCAGGCCTCTTCTCTTTTCAGTCTTTTCAGTCTGCTCACTGGCCAAACCAACAGAATGTGCTGAAGAGAAGGGGAAAGAGGAAGAAGAGAAAGCAAGCCGAGGACCTCTTTTGCAAACTGATGATGCCTCGAAATCAACTTATTTGTAAGAATAGCCAGACTACAGAAAAAAGTCCTTCCAACATTTTCAACCCAAAAAAGATGGCAGGATCATTCCTTCAAAGTTCAACAAATACTTGGTAAGTACAACAACAATTATAATAACTTTCACAGCCCTACTTGGTAGCACGCCAATGCATATTTCTGTTTTTCATATGTCTGGAGATAGGGAGTTGCTTTTTTTTTTTAATTTTTTTTTTTTTTTTTTTTTTTTTGAGACAGAGTTTCACTGTTGTTACCCAGGCTGGAGTGCAATGGCGTGATCTCGGCTCACTGCAACCTCCGCCTCCTGGGTTCAAGCAATTCTCCTGCCTCTGCCTCCCGAGTAGCTGGGACTACAGGCATGCACCACCATGTCCAGCTAATTATTGTATTTTTAGTAGAGACGGGGTTTCACCATGTTGACCAGGATGGTCTCGATCTCTTGACCTCATGATCCACCCGCCTCGGCCTCCCAAAGTGCTGGAATCACAGGCCTGAGCCACCACGCCCGGCCCAGGGAGTTGCTTTTTGATGTTTCATTTGTTGATTTTCTCTTTAGCTCTGACTTTCTTAACTTTTACTCTTCCCCATACTATTTGCTGGTGATACTGGTAGCAAAGGGAACATATGCTATGGGTTGATAAGGCCATCGGCCATCTCTCAGTCGAAGATAGCAAAGGACTGAAGGAAGCCTACTGAGACGAAGGTCTTGAAGTAATAAAAGAGTTATCCAAGCAAAAGAAACTTACATGCTAAGTTCAGGAAATAGAGAAATATACAGACGAGAAAGACTCTACCCTTTATGAGTGTCCTGTTTTTTAAAAAAGGAGCAAGATATAAATGACTGCTTTCCCAACTGCGCAGTAAGTGTTACACTGAAGCCATGTATGCCAAGTTGCCATGGAACATTGAGCAAGAAACACTTAATATGCCTAAAAAAACTCAAAGAAGATTCCGCAAAAGGCCAGTTATTTAAGCTTAATATTAAAGAGTACTCAGCAGTTTTCCATCCAGACAAGAGGCAAGTTTTTCTAGTAGACTTAGCAGTATGTGCAAAGACTTGGAGGTATGCAAGAGAAGCCGTGCTTTGGGGACTGAAAACAGTTCAGGGTGACTGGAGCCTGGGTTACAGAACGGGGAGGGTGGTAGACACCACGAACATTTATTCCACATTAGGGGCTTAGGCTTTATCCCATTTCTTTTTCCTCTTTTTTCCCCTTCTTTGATCTGATACCCTTTTTTTCCCTTCCAGTATTTGAAAGAACATTTAACTAGAATATACTATTCCTTCAGATAGAGTTATCACATCTCAACCTTCGTAGAGTTTTTTTGCTTTGTTGAGGTCAGGCCAAACCTTCCTCCATCCTTCCTTCTTCACTGGATCTAAAACAGAATTACTCGGATCAAATTTTCCAGACAACTCAGGAATTTTGTTGTCCAGGGGCGTTCTGAAAGATCTCTCAGCAGAGGTGTGCGACTTGACTAAAAACCAAACTGTCGTTCAAAAGTTGGCTTTGGATAGCACCCTTAGTTACCTACGTGAGGAAGTCACTGTCATTAAGGTGCCCTCCAATGGTTTGGGAGAACAAGCGCTCAATGGACAGATGCCTGGAGTTGAGCTAAAATTGTCCGTTACATAGTTATTCCCAACTTGAGAACCCTGTTCTTCCTTGGAGTCTCAATCAGTAGTCATGGCAGTCCAGAAGAGTTTTCACTGACTCAAGAAGTGTAATTATAACCCATGATAACACAAAGTTGTCTAACTAGAATATTAGGTCTCTTTGCCTTTGACTGAAATGGTCTAACTCTGATTTGATCACGAGGGACAAATTAGCATGATGGTTAAGAGCACAGGCTCTGCGGCTAGATCAACTGGCTTCAAACTGTAACCCTACTGTCTATTAGTACAACCTCGGCCAAGTTATATGACCTCCTCATATCTAAGTCTGCCTATCTGTAAAATGGACGTAATCATAATACTTCCTCCTGTGATTTAATAAACGCAGACTGATTAAAGACAAAAATGTTTCAAAACAACAGAGAAAACATAGTGAAAGTTTGAGGACCATTGGTCCAAATCAAGCCAAAGAATTCCAGCCATTTTGCTAAGATTGTGACCTGTAATAGAAGAATATTCTTACTTCACTGGAATCCAAAATTCTGTCAGGCCTCTGGCTCTGGATTAAATGTGGAAGGAGCTGTCTGGTACTTAATTCCATTTTTCATTGTCTCCTCAAAGAAATAAAAACGTGTCCCTCAAGTCTCTGTAGGCCTCATTATCTTGCAGATATTTCAGACTCCAATATGTTAGCCATTAAAAAGACGTCACTGTGTTCGATGACACTATCCCTGGGCAAAAGCCATAGCTAACAAAACGACTGCCAACTTTCTCTGACAAGGCCTCCTAGCCAAGAGAACAATGGTGGAAAAGCCTCACGACAAGGGAAGGAGAACAAATAAGGCAGGAAAAAAA